>NC_061795.1:8484013-8832018 GCF_021462225.1 Girardinichthys multiradiatus | reverse complement strand
TGTCCCGCTGGCAAAGAGTTAGTGGTAGGGTCAGGTTTAGGCCATAGAAATCAAGATAATGAAGGGAAGTCAATGGAAAGTCCTCACAAAGATAGTAATCCATGAATGTGTGTGTGTGTGAGTGTGTGTGTGTGTGTGTCCGAGTGTGAGACACGCAGAGAATAGAGGCAGAAACAAAGACAGAATCATATACAGACATAGACAGTAGGAGATACACAGAGCTATACATAGAACAGTGAGGAATGAATCAGCCAATCAGCAAAGAGTGTCAGTGTAACTTGACACCTGCAGCATTTCTAATGCAGCACCTCACTATCGTCACCCCCTGGCCTAGGCTTTTAACATGGAGGCGCATGCTCCCGAACTACCGCCCATAACTTGGAAACCGTAAGGGCTATCGACGTCATTCTTGGACCGATTTTCTCAGAATGGACAGGGGAACGAGATGAAAAATTCCTCCTGGTTCTGATTGAGTTTGGGCCTGGTTCTGAGGAATGTTGGAACATGGTTCTGATAGAAGGGACCTCCGGATTCTGAAGGAGAATTGGACCTGGCTCTGGTGAAGTTTTCTTCCTGGTTCTGATAGGTTTGACCTGGTTCTAATAGACTTTGACCTGGTTCTAATGGAGTTTCGGTCCAGTTCTGATGGAAATTTTCTCCAGGTTCTGATGGATTTCTGAACTGGTTCTGATAGAGGTTTCTGTCTGGTTCTGACTGAGTTTGGACCTGGTTCTGATAGTGGGTGACTAACTGGTCCTGATACAGAATTCCTCCTGTTTCTGATGGAGTTTGGGTCTGGTTCTGATGGAGGGTTCCTAACTGGTTCTGATGGAGTTTGTGTCCGCTTGTGATGGAGGGTTCCTAACTGGTTCTGATGGAGATTGGATCTGGTTCTGATAGAGGTTTCCTGCTGGTTCTGATTGAGTTTGGACTTTGTTCTGATGGAAGGTCCCTAACTGTTTCTGATGGAGTTTGGGTCCAGTTCTTGTGGAGATTTATTCCAGGTTCTGAAGGAGTTTGGTCTTGGTTCTGATAGAAGGTTCCTCCTGGTTCTGATTGAGTTTGGACCTGGTTCTGATAGTGGGTGACTAACTGGTCCTGATACAGAATTCCTCCTGGTTCTGATGGAGTTTGGGTCTGGTTCTGATGGAGGGTTCCTAACTGATTCTGATGGAGATTGGATCTGGTTCTGATGGAGTTTTTCTTTCCTTGTACTGATGGAGCTTTTTGCCAGGTTCTGAAGGAGTTTGGACCTGGTTCTGATAGAAGGTTCCTCCTGGTTCTGATTGAGTTTGGACCTGGTTCTGATAGTGGGTGACAAATTGGTCCTGATACAGAATTCCTCCTGGTTCTGATGGAGTTTGGGTCTGTTCTGATGGAGGGTTCCTAACTGGTTCTGATGGAGTTTGTGTCCGGTTCTGATGGAGGGTTCCTAACTGGTTCTGATGGAGATTGGATCTGGTTCTGATGGAGTTTTTCTTTCCTTGTACTGATGGAGCTTTTTGCCAGGTTCTGAAGGGTTTAGACCTGGTTCTGATAGAAGGTTCCTCCTGGTTCTGATTGAGTTTGGACCTGGTTCTGATAGTGGGTGACTAATTGGTCCTGATACAGAATTCCTCCTGGTTCTGATGGAGTTTGGGTCTGGTTCTGATGGAGGGTTCCTAACTGATTCTGATGGAGATTGGATCTGGTTCTGATGGAGTTTTTCTTTCCTTGTACTGATGGAGCTTTTTGCCAGGTTCTGAAGGAGTTTGGACCTGGTTCTGATAGAAGGTTCCTCCTGGTTCTGATTGAGTTTGGACCTGGTTCTGATAGTGGGTGACTAATTGGTCCTGATACAGAATTCCTCCTGGTTCTGATGGAGTTTGGGTCTGGTTCTGATGGAGTTTGGGTCTGGTTCTGATGGAGGGTTCGTAACTGGTTCTGATGGAGATTGGATCTGGTTCTGATGGAGTTTGGACCTATTTCAGATGGAGTTTTGTACATGGTTCTGATGAAGATTTGTACCAGTTTCTGAAAGAGTTTCCATCTGATTCTGATGGATTTTGGATAAGGTTCTGATGGAGTTTGGGTCTGGTTCTGATGGAGATTTGTTCCAGGTTCTGATGTGCTAACAGCCTATATACAAAAGTCTATGAAATTGCCTTTTAAATTTAATCACTGTTGTCCAGCTGTTAGAACCGCAGTACATGCTGTTTAAGTACTCAACACAAAATGGCCGCCAGTAGTTGCCTCCTATTAAGATGGTCAAAGGGTTAGGGGGTCGGGTCAGGTTTAGGCCATAGAAACGAATGAAAATGAATGGAAGTCAATGAAAAGTCCTCACAAAGATGGTAATCCATGAATGTGTGTGTGGGTGTGTGTGAGCGTGTGTGTGTGTCCGAGTATCAGACACGGAGAGAATGGAGGCAGAAACAAAGACAGAATCATATACAGACATAGACTGTAGGAGATACACAGAGCTATAAATAGAACAGTGAGGAATGAATCACTCTAGCGACACGAACATTCCGTCATAGGATTACATTATAAAACTGAAAATCTGAAAAAATGTTTAAAAAGTTTGAAACCAAATTGTAGAAAAACTGTAAACGATATCAAAAAGTTGAATTAAACTGTAATAGCAGAAGGTTGTGAAAGCATTTTAAAAGTTGAATGGTGTTTCTAGCTGAAAGTATGCAGAAGTAGTTAAATGGCAAAAACAGTGAAGTTTTTGCAGAATTTTTGCCGTTTTCCATTCATTCCTATGGGAGCAAAAAATTCATAAAAAGCTGAATATTTTAACAAGTATAAAAGATATAAATACCAAGAGATATAGCTGGAATGTCCTTAATGAGCAGAATATTTTAAAACTTGAATGGTAAAAATAGCACAAAGTATGCAGAAGAAGTAGCGAATCAAAAAAGCAGAGAGCAACTAGAAGAATAATAATAACTAGAAAAATTTGCATTTCCTGCGAAAATGCAGTGTGAATGCTGTAAGCTGAATTTTTTAGCTGAAAGCTGGCAGAAAAAAGCTGAAATTGACTGCAGAAAATCTGCTGAAATCTGATAAATTAGTAGAAATAGCAGAAACAGCAAAGAAAAACTGTCATCTGATCTGTTCAAGCAGGAAGACTATTAGCTATAAAACAGTTTAACCATTTAAAGTTACCTCAAAACTACTTGTTGAAAGAGTTGTTGAAATGCAAGAACTGACAAAAACTTTAAAAAGCAGGAAAGAGCTGCCCATAAATGAGCTGAAAAAGCATAGACTGAAGCAAAAATATAGCCTAAGAAGTTGAAGTCATTGCTAAAATATATAAAAAATAGGATAAATTTCAGAAAAAATTAACTAACAACAAGAAACAACAAGAAACACAAAAACAAACAGGAAATCGCCTAAAAAGGCAATGTGTTTATCAGCTAAGAGAGAAGAGATGAGAAAGAGAAGCTAAATCGCTAACATTAGCATATTGGCTATCACTAGCATGAAGGCTGATATTAATTTACCCCATCTACTATTCAAAAACAATGTATAAGCTAAAATTAGCTAAAATGGCAATGCTAACTACAGCCTATATTCAAAAGTCTATGAAATTGCCCTTTAAAATTATTCACTCTTGTTCAGGTGTTGGAACAGCAGTAGAACCTGTTTAAGAAGCTGGCATCAAATGGTCGCTGTTTTGATGCTCCACTGGGACCTATGAAGATGGTCTTATCATCATAAGTCTAGTGTATATTTGTTCAAGGTTCTTATGGAGATTTTTGCCAAGTACTAGTGGAGTTGGGACCTGATTTTGATTAAGGTTTCTGCCTGGTTCTGATAGAGTTGGGACCTTGATCTGATAGAGGTTTATACCTGATTCTGATGAAAATTTGTAGAAGGTTCTTAAAAAGATTTTTTCCTGTTTGGATGGAGCTTTTTGCCAGGTTCTGATGGAGTTTTGACTTGGTTCTTATAGACGTTTCTTCCTGGTTCTGATAGAGTTTGGATCTGGCTCTGATGGAGATCTGTATCTGGTTCTGATGGAAGTCTGTACCTGGTTATGATGGATGATTCTCCTTGGCTCTGATAGAGTTTGGACCTGGTTCTGATACAGGTTTGTACCTGGCTCTGATGGAGTTTTTTTACCTGGTACTGATGGAGCTTTTTGCAAGGTTCTGAAGGAGTTTGGACCTGGTTCTGATAGAAGGTTCCTCTTAGAAGGTCTAGCTGTTAGAACAGCAGTACATGCTGTTTAAGTACTCAACACAAAATGGCCGCCAGTAGTTGCCTCCTATGAAGATGGTCAAAGAGTTAGGGGGTTGGGTAAGGTTTAGGCCATAGA
Source organism: Girardinichthys multiradiatus (assembly GCF_021462225.1). Taxonomy (NCBI): domain Eukaryota; kingdom Metazoa; phylum Chordata; class Actinopteri; order Cyprinodontiformes; family Goodeidae; genus Girardinichthys; species Girardinichthys multiradiatus. Next base: position 8,827,709 of record NC_061795.1, on the reverse strand, counting down.
AACGAATGAAAATGAATGGAAGTATATGCAAAGTCCTCAAAAAGATAGTAATCAATGGATATGTGTGTGTGTGTGTGTGTGTGTGTGTCCCGCTGGCAAAGAGTTAGTGGTAGGGTCAGGTTTAGGCCATAGAAATCAAGATAATGAAGGAAAGTCAATGGAAAGTCCTCACAAAGATAGTAATCCAGGACTGTGTGTGTGTGACTGTGTGTGTGTGTGTGTGTGTGTGTGTGTCCCGCTGGCAAAGAGTTAGTGGTAGGGTCAGGTTTAGGCCATAGAAATCAAGATAATGAAGGGAAGTCAATGGAAAGTCCTCACAAAGATAGTAATCCATGAATGTGTGTGTGTGTGAGTGTGTGTGTGTGTGTGTCCGAGTGTGAGACACGCAGAGAATAGAGGCAGAAACAAAGACAGAATCATATACAGACATAGACAGTAGGAGATACACAGAGCTATACATAGAACAGTGAGGAATGAATCAGCCAATCAGCAAAGAGTGTCAGTGTAACTTGACACCTGCAGCATTTCTAATGCAGCACCTCACTATCGTCACCCCCTGGCCTAGGCTTTTAACATGGAGGCGCATGCTCCCGAACTACCGCCCATAACTTGGAAACCGTAAGGGCTATCGACGTCATTCTTGGACCGATTTTCTCAGAATGGACAGGGGAACGAGATGAAAAATTCCTCCTGGTTCTGATTGAGTTTGGGCCTGGTTCTGAGGAATGTTGGAACATGGTTCTGATAGAAGGGACCTCCGGATTCTGAAGGAGAATTGGACCTGGCTCTGGTGAAGTTTTCTTCCTGGTTCTGATAGGTTTGACCTGGTTCTAATAGACTTTGACCTGGTTCTAATGGAGTTTCGGTCCAGTTCTGATGGAAATTTTCTCCAGGTTCTGATGGATTTCTGAACTGGTTCTGATAGAGGTTTCTGTCTGGTTCTGACTGAGTTTGGACCTGGTTCTGATAGTGGGTGACTAACTGGTCCTGATACAGAATTCCTCCTGGTTCTGATGGAGTTTGGGTCTGGTTCTGATAGTGGGTGACTAACTGGTCCTGATACAGAATTCCTCCTGGTTCTGATGGAGTTTGGGTCTGGTTCTGATGGAGGGTTCCTAATTGGTTCTGATGGAGTTTGTGTCCGCTTGTGATGGAGGGTTCCTAACTGGTTCTGATGGAGATTGGATCTGGTTCTGATAGAGGTTTCCTGCTGGTTCTGATTGAGTTTGGACTTTGTTCTGATGGAGGGTCCCTAACTGTTTCTGATGGAGTTTGGGTCCAGTTCTTGTGGAGATTTATTCCAGGTTCTGAAGGAGTTTGGTCTTGGTTCTGATAGAAGGTTCCTCCTGGTTCTGATTGAGTTTGGACCTGGTTCTGATAGTGGGTGACTAACTGGTCCTGATACAGAATTCCTCCTGGTTTTGATGGAGTTTGGATCTGGTTCTGATAGTGGGTGACTAACTGGTCCTGATACAGAATTCCTCCTGGTTCTGATGGAGTTTGGGTCTGGTTCTGATGGAGGGTTCCTAACTGGTTCTGATGGAGATTGGATCTGGTTCTGATGGAGTTTTTCTTTCCTTGTACTGATGGAGCTTTTTGCCAGGTTCTGAAGGAGTTTGGACCTGGTTCTGATAGAAGGTTCCTCCTGGTTCTGATTGAGTTTGGACCTGGTTCTGATAGTGGGTGACAAATTGGTCCTGATACAGAATTCCTCCTGGTTCTGATGGAGTTTGGGTCTGGTTCTGATGGAGGGTTCCTAACTGGTTCTGATGGAGTTTGTGTCCGGTTCTGATGGAGGGTTCCTAACTGGTTCTGATGGAGATTGGATCTGGTTCTGATGGAGTTTTTCTTTCCTTGTACTGATGGAGCTTTTTGCCAGGTTCTGAAGGGTTTAGACCTGGTTCTGATAGAAGGTTCCTCCTGGTTCTGATTGAGTTTGGACCTGGTTCTGATAGTGGGTGACTAATTGGTCCTGATACAGAATTCCTCCTGGTTCTGATGGAGTTTGGGTCTGGTTCTGATGGAGGGTTCCTAACTGATTCTGATGGAGATTGGATCTGGTTCTGATGGAGTTTTTCTTTCCTTGTACTGATGGAGCTTTTTGCCAGGTTCTGAAGGAGTTTGGACCTGGTTCTGATAGAAGGTTCCTCCTGGTTCTGATTGAGTTTGGACCTGGTTCTGATAGTGGGTGACTAATTGGTCCTGATACAGAATTCCTCCTGGTTCTGATGGAGTTTGGGTCTGGTTCTGATGGAGGGTTCGTAACTGGTTCTGATGGAGATTGGATCTGGTTCTGATGGAGTTTGGACCTATTTCAGATGGAGTTTTGTACATGGTTCTGATGAAGATTTGTACCAGTTTCTGAAAGAGTTTCCATCTGATTCTGATGGATTTTGGATAAGGTTCTGATGGAGTTTGGGTCTGGTTCTGATGGAGATTTGTTCCAGGTTCTGATGTGCTAACAGCCTATATACAAAAGTCTATGAAATTGCCTTTTAAATTTAATCACTGTTGTCCAGCTGTTAGAACCGCAGTACATGCTGTTTAAGTACTCAACACAAAATGGCCGCCAGTAGTTGCCTCCTATTAAGATGGTCAAAGGGTTAGGGGGTCGGGTCAGGTTTAGGCCATAGAAACGAATGAAAATGAATGGAAGTCAATGAAAAGTCCTCACAAAGATGGTAATCCATGAATGTGTGTGTGGGTGTGTGTGAGCGTGTGTGTGTGTCCGAGTATCAGACACGGAGAGAATGGAGGCAGAAACAAAGACAGAATCATATACAGACATAGACTGTAGGAGATACACAGAGCTATAAATAGAACAGTGAGGAATGAATCACTCTAGCGACACGAACATTCCGTCATAGGATTACATTATAAAACTGAAAATCTGAAAAAATGTTTAAAAAGTTTGAAACCAAATTGTAGAAAAACTGTAAACGATATCAAAAAGTTGAATTAAACTGTAATAGCAGAAGGTTGTGAAAGCATTTTAAAAGTTGAATGGTGTTTCTAGCTGAAAGTATGCAGAAGTAGTTAAATGGCAAAAACAGTGAAGTTTTTGCAGAATTTTTGCCGTTTTCCATTCATTCCTATGGGAGCAAAAAATTCATAAAAAGCTGAATATTTTAACAAGTATAAAAGATATAAATACCAAGAGATATAGCTGGAATGTCCTTAATGAGCAGAATATTTTAAAACTTGAATGGTAAAAATAGCACAAAGTATGCAGAAGAAGTAGCGAATCAAAAAAGCAGAGAGCAACTAGAAGAATAATAATAACTAGAAAAATTTGCATTTCCTGCGAAAATGCAGTGTGAATGCTGTAAGCTGAATTTTTTAGCTGAAAGCTGGCAGAAAAAAGCTGAAATTGACTGCAGAAAATCTGCTGAAATCTGATAAATTAGTAGAAATAGCAGAAACAGCAAAGAAAAACTGTCATCTGATCTGTTCAAGCAGGAAGACTATTAGCTATAAAACAGTTTAACCATTTAAAGTTACCTCAAAACTACTTGTTGAAAGAGTTGTTGAAATGCAAGAACTGACAAAAACTTTAAAAAGCAGGAAAGAGCTGCCCATAAATGAGCTGAAAAAGCATAGACTGAAGCAAAAATATAGCCTAAGAAGTTGAAGTCATTGCTAAAATATATAAAAAATAGGATAAATTTCAGAAAAAATTAACTAACAACAAGAAACAACAAGAAACACAAAAACAAACAGGAAATCGCCTAAAAAGGCAATGTGTTTATCAGCTAAGAGAGAAGAGATGAGAAAGAGAAGCTAAATCGCTAACATTAGCATATTGGCTATCACTAGCATGAAGGCTGATATTAATTTACCCCATCTACTATTCAAAAACAATGTATAAGCTAAAATTAGCTAAAATGGCAATGCTAACTACAGCCTATATTCAAAAGTCTATGAAATTGCCCTTTAAAATTATTCACTCTTGTTCAGGTGTTGGAACAGCAGTAGAACCTGTTTAAGAAGCTGGCATCAAATGGTCGCTGTTTTGATGCTCCACTGGGACCTATGAAGATGGTCTTATCATCATAAGTCTAGTGTATATTTGTTCAAGGTTCTTATGGAGATTTTTGCCAAGTACTAGTGGAGTTGGGACCTGATTTTGATTAAGGTTTCTGCCTGGTTCTGATAGAGTTGGGACCTTGATCTGATAGAGGTTTATACCTGATTCTGATGAAAATTTGTAGAAGGTTCTTAAAAAGATTTTTTCCTGTTTGGATGGAGCTTTTTGCCAGGTTCTGATGGAGTTTTGACTTGGTTCTTATAGACGTTTCTTCCTGGTTCTGATAGAGTTTGGATCTGGCTCTGATGGAGATCTGTATCTGGTTCTGATGGAAGTCTGTACCTGGTTATGATGGATGATTCTCCTTGGCTCTGATAGAGTTTGGACCTGGTTCTGATACAGGTTTGTACCTGGCTCTGATGGAGTTTTTTTACCTGGTACTGATGGAGCTTTTTGCAAGGTTCTGAAGGAGTTTGGACCTGGTTCTGATAGAAGGTTCCTCTTAGAAGGTCTAGCTGTTAGAACAGCAGTACATGCTGTTTAAGTACTCAACACAAAATGGCCGCCAGTAGTTGCCTCCTATGAAGATGGTCAAAGAGTTAGGGGGTTGGGTAAGGTTTAGGCCATAGAAACGAATGAAAATGAATGGAAGTATATGCAAAGTCCTCAAAAAGATAGTAATCAATGGATATGTGTGTGTGTGTGTGTGTGTGTGTGTCCCGCTGGCAAAGAGTTAGTGGTAGGGTCAGGTTTAGGCCATAGAAATCAAGATAATGAAGGAAAGTCAATGGAAAGTCCTCACAAAGATAGTAATCCAGGACTGTGTGTGTGTGACTGTGTGTGTGTGTGTGTGTGTGTGTGTGTCCCGCTGGCAAAGAGTTAGTGGTAGGGTCAGGTTTAGGCCATAGAAATCAAGATAATGAAGGGAAGTCAATGGAAAGTCCTCACAAAGATAGTAATCCATGAATGTGTGTGTGTGTGAGTGTGTGTGTGTGTGTGTCCGAGTGTGAGACACGCAGAGAATAGAGGCAGAAACAAAGACAGAATCATATACAGACATAGACAGTAGGAGATACACAGAGCTATACATAGAACAGTGAGGAATGAATCAGCCAATCAGCAAAGAGTGTCAGTGTAACTTGACACCTGCAGCATTTCTAATGCAGCACCTCACTATCGTCACCCCCTGGCCTAGGCTTTTAACATGGAGGCGCATGCTCCCGAACTACCGCCCATAACTTGGAAACCGTAAGGGCTATCGACGTCATTCTTGGACCGATTTTCTCAGAATGGACAGGGGAACGAGATGAAAAATTCCTCCTGGTTCTGATTGAGTTTGGGCCTGGTTCTGAGGAATGTTGGAACATGGTTCTGATAGAAGGGACCTCCGGATTCTGAAGGAGAATTGGACCTGGCTCTGGTGAAGTTTTCTTCCTGGTTCTGATAGGTTTGACCTGGTTCTAATAGACTTTGACCTGGTTCTAATGGAGTTTCGGTCCAGTTCTGATGGAAATTTTCTCCAGGTTCTGATGGATTTCTGAACTGGTTCTGATAGAGGTTTCTGTCTGGTTCTGATTGAGTTTGGACCTGGTTCTGATAGTGGATGACTAACTGGTCCTGATACAGAATTCCTCCTGGTTTTGATGGAGTTTGGGTCTGGTTCTGATAGTGGGTGACTAACTGGTCCTGATACAGAATTCCTCCTGGTTTTGATGGAGTTTGGGTCTGGTTCTGATGGAGGGTTCCTAACTGGTTCTGATGGAGTTTGGGTCTGGTTCTGATGGAGGGTTCCTAACTGGTTCTGATGGAGATTGGATCTGGTTCTGATAGAGGTTTCCTCCTGGTTCTGATTGAGTTTGGACTTGGTTCTGATGGAGGGTCCCTAACTGTTTCTGATGGAGTTTGGGTCCAGTTCTTGTGGAGATTTATTCCAGGTTCTGAAGGAGTTTGGTCTTGGTTCTGATAGAAGGTTCCTCCTGGTTCTGATTGAGTTTGGACCTGGTTCTGATAGTGGGTGACTAACTGGTCCTGATACAGAATTCCTCCTGGTTTTGATGGAGTTTGGATCTGGTTCTGATAGTGGGTGACTAACTGGTCCTGATACAGAATTCCTCCTGGTTCTGATGGAGTTTGGGTCTGGTTCTGATGGAGGGTTCCTAACTGGTTCTGATGGAGATTGGATCTGGTTCTGATGGAGTTTTTCTTTCCTTGTACTGATGGAGCTTTTTGCCAGGTTCTGAAGGAGTTTGGACCTGGTTCTGATAGAAGGTTCCTCCTGGTTCTGATTGAGTTTGGACCTGGTTCTGATAGTGGGTGACAAATTGGTCCTGATACAGAATTCCTCCTGGTTCTGATGGAGTTTGGGTCTGGTTCTGATGGAGGGTTCCTAACTGGTTCTGATGGAGTTTGTGTCCGGTTCTGATGGAGGGTTCCTAACTGGTTCTGATGGAGATTGGATCTGGTTCTGATGGAGTTTTTCTTTCCTTGTACTGATGGAGCTTTTTGCCAGGTTCTGAAGGGTTTAGACCTGGTTCTGATAGAAGGTTCCTCCTGGTTCTGATTGAGTTTGGACCTGGTTCTGATAGTGGGTGACTAATTGGTCCTGATACAGAATTCCTCCTGGTTCTGATGGAGTTTGGGTCTGGTTCTGATGGAGGGTTCCTAACTGATTCTGATGGAGATTGGATCTGGTTCTGATGGAGTTTTTCTTTCCTTGTACTGATGGAGCTTTTTGCCAGGTTCTGAAGGAGTTTGGACCTGGTTCTGATAGAAGGTTCCTCCTGGTTCTGATTGAGTTTGGACCTGGTTCTGATAGTGGGTGACTAATTGGTCCTGATACAGAATTCCTCCTGGTTCTGATGGAGTTTGGGTCTGGTTCTGATGGAGTTTGGGTCTGGTTCTGATGGAGGGTTCGTAACTGGTTCTGATGGAGATTGGATCTGGTTCTGATAGAGTTTGGACCTATTTCAGATGGAGTTTTGTACATGGTTCTGATGAAGATTTGTACCAGTTTCTGAAAGAGTTTCCATCTGATTCTGATGGATTTTGGATAAGGTTCTGATGGAGTTTGGGTCTGGTTCTGATGGAGATTTGTTCCAGGTTCTGATGTGCTAACAGCCTATATACAAAAGTCTATGAAATTGCCTTTTAAATTTAATCACTGTTGTCCAGCTGTTAGAACCGCAGTACATGCTGTTTAAGTACTCAACACAAAATGGCCGCCAGTAGTTGCCTCCTATTAAGATGGTCAAAGGGTTAGGGGGTCGGGTCAGGTTTAGGCCATAGAAACGAATGAAAATGAATGGAAGTCAATGAAAAGTCCTCACAAAGATGGTAATCCATGAATGTGTGTGTGGGTGTGTGTGAGCGTGTGTGTGTGTCCGAGTATCAGACACGGAGAGAATGGAGGCAGAAACAAAGACAGAATCATATACAGACATAGACTGTAGGAGATACACAGAGCTATAAATAGAACAGTGAGGAATGAATCACTCTAGCGACACGAACATTCCGTCATAGGATTACATTATAAAACTGAAAATCTGAAAAAATGTTTAAAAAGTTTGAAACCAAATTGTAGAAAAACTGTAAACGATATCAAAAAGTTGAATTAAACTGTAATAGCAGAAGGTTGTGAAAGCATTTTAAAAGTTGAATGGTGTTTCTAGCTGAAAGTATGCAGAAGTAGTTAAATGGCAAAAACAGTGAAGTTTTTGCAGAATTTTTGCCGTTTTCCATTCATTCCTATGGGAGCAAAAAATTCATAAAAAGCTGAATATTTTAACAAGTATAAAAGATATAAATACCAAGAGATATAGCTGGAATGTCCTTAATGAGCAGAATATTTTAAAACTTGAATGGTAAAAATAGCACAAAGTATGCAGAAGAAGTAGCGAATCAAAAAAGCAGAGAGCAACTAGAAGAATAATAATAACTAGAAAAATTTGCATTTCCTGCGAAAATGCAGTGTGAATGCTGTAAGCTGAATTTTTTAGCTGAAAGCTGGCAGAAAAAAGCTGAAATTGACTGCAGAAAATCTGCTGAAATCTGATAAATTAGTAGAAATAGCAGAAACAGCAAAGAAAAACTGTCATCTGATCTGTTCAAGCAGGAAGACTATTAGCTATAAAACAGTTTAACCATTTAAAGTTACCTCAAAACTACTTGTTGAAAGAGTTGTTGAAATGCAAGAACTGACAAAAACTTTAAAAAGCAGGAAAGAGCTGCCCATAAATGAGCTGAAAAAGCATAGACTGAAGCAAAAATATAGCCTAAGAAGTTGAAGTCATTGCTAAAATATATAAAAAATAGGATAAATTTCAGAAAAAATTAACTAACAACAAGAAACAACAAGAAACACAAAAACAAACAGGAAATCGCCTAAAAAGGCAATGTGTTTATCAGCTAAGAGAGAAGAGATGAGAAAGAGAAGCTAAATCGCTAACATTAGCATATTGGCTATCACTAGCATGAAGGCTGATATTAATTTACCCCATCTACTATTCAAAAACAATGTATAAGCTAAAATTAGCTAAAATGGCAATGCTAACTACAGCCTATATTCAAAAGTCTATGAAATTGCCCTTTAAAATTATTCACTCTTGTTCAGGTGTTGGAACAGCAGTAGAACCTGTTTAAGAAGCTGGCATCAAATGGTCGCTGTTTTGATGCTCCACTGGGACCTATGAAGATGGTCTTATCATCATAAGTCTAGTGTATATTTGTTCAAGGTTCTTATGGAGATTTTTGCCAAGTACTAGTGGAGTTGGGACCTGATTTTGATTAAGGTTTCTGCCTGGTTCTGATAGAGTTGGGACCTTGATCTGATAGAGGTTTATACCTGATTCTGATGAAAATTTGTAGAAGGTTCTTAAAAAGATTTTTTCCTGTTTGGATGGAGCTTTTTGCCAGGTTCTGATGGAGTTTTGACTTGGTTCTTATAGACGTTTCTTCCTGGTTCTGATAGAGTTTGGATCTGGCTCTGATGGAGATCTGTATCTGGTTCTGATGGAAGTCTGTACCTGGTTATGATGGATGATTCTCCTTGGCTCTGATAGAGTTTGGACCTGGTTCTGATACAGGTTTGTACCTGGCTCTGATGGAGTTTTTTTACCTGGTACTGATGGAGCTTTTTGCAAGGTTCTGAAGGAGTTTGGACCTGGTTCTGATAGAAGGTTCCTCTTAGAAGGTCTAGCTGTTAGAACAGCAGTACATGCTGTTTAAGTACTCAACACAAAATGGCCGCCAGTAGTTGCCTCCTATGAAGATGGTCAAAGAGTTAGGGGGTTGGGTAAGGTTTAGGCCATAGAAACGAATGAAAATGAATGGAAGTATATGCAAAGTCCTCAAAAAGATAGTAATCAATGGATATGTGTGTGTGTGTGTGTGTGTGTGTGTCCCGCTGGCAAAGAGTTAGTGGTAGGGTCAGGTTTAGGCCATAGAAATCAAGATAATGAAGGAAAGTCAATGGAAAGTCCTCACAAAGATAGTAATCCAGGACTGTGTGTGTGTGACTGTGTGTGTGTGTGTGTGTGTGTGTGTGTGTCCCGCTGGCAAAGAGTTAGTGGTAGGGTCAGGTTTAGGCCATAGAAATCAAGATAATGAAGGGAAGTCAATGGAAAGTCCTCACAAAGATAGTAATCCATGAATGTGTGTGTGTGTGAGTGTGTGTGTGTGTGTGTCCGAGTGTGAGACACGCAGAGAATAGAGGCAGAAACAAAGACAGAATCATATACAGACATAGACAGTAGGAGATACACAGAGCTATACATAGAACAGTGAGGAATGAATCAGCCAATCAGCAAAGAGTGTCAGTGTAACTTGACACCTGCAGCATTTCTAATGCAGCACCTCACTATCGTCACCCCCTGGCCTAGGCTTTTAACATGGAGGCGCATGCTCCCGAACTACCGCCCATAACTTGGAAACCGTAAGGGCTATCGACGTCATTCTTGGACCGATTTTCTCAGAATGGACAGGGGAACGAGATGAAAAATTCCTCCTGGTTCTGATTGAGTTTGGGCCTGGTTCTGAGGAATGTTGGAACATGGTTCTGATAGAAGGGACCTCCGGATTCTGAAGGAGAATTGGACCTGGCTCTGGTGAAGTTTTCTTCCTGGTTCTGATAGGTTTGACCTGGTTCTAATAGACTTTGACCTGGTTCTAATGGAGTTTCGGTCCAGTTCTGATGGAAATTTTCTCCAGGTTCTGATGGATTTCTGAACTGGTTCTGATAGAGGTTTCTGTCTGGTTCTGACTGAGTTTGGACCTGGTTCTGATAGTGGGTGACTAACTGGTCCTGATACAGAATTCCTCCTGGTTCTGATGGAGTTTGGGTCTGGTTCTGATAGTGGGTGACTAACTGGTCCTGATACAGAATTCCTCCTGGTTCTGATGGAGTTTGGGTCTGGTTCTGATGGAGGGTTCCTAATTGGTTCTGATGGAGTTTGTGTCCGCTTGTGATGGAGGGTTCCTAACTGGTTCTGATGGAGATTGGATCTGGTTCTGATAGAGGTTTCCTGCTGGTTCTGATTGAGTTTGGACTTTGTTCTGATGGAGGGTCCCTAACTGTTTCTGATGGAGTTTGGGTCCAGTTCTTGTGGAGATTTATTCCAGGTTCTGAAGGAGTTTGGTCTTGGTTCTGATAGAAGGTTCCTCCTGGTTCTGATTGAGTTTGGACCTGGTTCTGATAGTGGGTGACTAACTGGTCCTGATACAGAATTCCTCCTGGTTTTGATGGAGTTTGGATCTGGTTCTGATAGTGGGTGACTAACTGGTCCTGATACAGAATTCCTCCTGGTTCTGATGGAGTTTGGGTCTGGTTCTGATGGAGGGTTCCTAACTGATTCTGATGGAGATTGGATCTGGTTCTGATGGAGTTTTTCTTTCCTTGTACTGATGGAGCTTTTTGCCAGGTTCTGAAGGAGTTTGGACCTGGTTCTGATAGAAGGTTCCTCCTGGTTCTGATTGAGTTTGGACCTGGTTCTGATAGTGGGTGACAAATTGGTCCTGATACAGAATTCCTCCTGGTTCTGATGGAGTTTGGGTCTGGTTCTGATGGAGGGTTCCTAACTGGTTCTGATGGAGTTTGTGTCCGGTTCTGATGGAGGGTTCCTAACTGGTTCTGATGGAGATTGGATCTGGTTCTGATGGAGTTTTTCTTTCCTTGTACTGATGGAGCTTTTTGCCAGGTTCTGAAGGGTTTAGACCTGGTTCTGATAGAAGGTTCCTCCTGGTTCTGATTGAGTTTGGACCTGGTTCTGATAGTGGGTGACTAATTGGTCCTGATACAGAATTCCTCCTGGTTCTGATGGAGTTTGGGTCTGGTTCTGATGGAGGGTTCCTAACTGGTTCTGATGGAGATTGGATCTGGTTCTGATGGAGTTTTTCTTTCCTTGTACTGATGGAGCTTTTTGCCAGGTTCTGAAGGAGTTTGGACCTGGTTCTGATAGAAGGTTCCTCCTGGTTCTGATTGAGTTTGGACCTGGTTCTGATAGTGGGTGACTAATTGGTCCTGATACAGAATTCCTCCTGGTTCTGATGGAGTTTGGGTCTGGTTCTGATGGAGGGTTCGTAACTGGTTCTGATGGAGATTGGATCTGGTTCTGATGGAGTTTGGACCTATTTCAGATGGAGTTTTGTACATGGTTCTGATGAAGATTTGTACCAGTTTCTGAAAGAGTTTCCATCTGATTCTGATGGATTTTGGATAAGGTTCTGATGGAGTTTGGGTCTGGTTCTGATGGAGATTTGTTCCAGGTTCTGATGTGCTAACAGCCTATATACAAAAGTCTATGAAATTGCCTTTTAAATTTAATCACTGTTGTCCAGCTGTTAGAACAGCAGTACATGCTGTTTAAGTACTCAACACAAAATGGCCGCCAGTAGTTGCCTCCTATTAAGATGGTCAAAGGGTTAGGGGGTCGGGTCAGGTTTAGGCCATAGAAACGAATGAAAATGAATGGAAGTCAATGAAAAGTCCTCACAAAGATGGTAATCCATGAATGTGTGTGTGGGTGTGTGTGAGCGTGTGTGTGTGTCCGAGTATCAGACACGGAGAGAATGGAGGCAGAAACAAAGACAGAATCATATACAGACATAGACTGTAGGAGATACACAGAGCTATAAATAGAACAGTGAGGAATGAATCACTCTAGCGACACGAACATTCCGTCATAGGATTACATTATAAAACTGAAAATCTGAAAAAATGTTTAAAAAGTTTGAAACCAAATTGTAGAAAAACTGTAAACGATATCAAAAAGTTGAATTAAACTGTAATAGCAGAAGGTTGTGAAAGCATTTTAAAAGTTGAATGGTGTTTCTAGCTGAAAGTATGCAGAAGTAGTTAAATGGCAAAAACAGTGAAGTTTTTGCAGAATTTTTGCCGTTTTCCATTCATTCCTATGGGAGCAAAAAATTCATAAAAAGCTGAATATTTTAACAAGTATAAAAGATATAAATACCAAGAGATATAGCTGGAATGTCCTTAATGAGCAGAATATTTTAAAACTTGAATGGTAAAAATAGCACAAAGTATGCAGAAGAAGTAGCGAATCAAAAAAGCAGAGAGCAACTAGAAGAATAATAATAACTAGAAAAATTTGCATTTCCTGCGAAAATGCAGTGTGAATGCTGTAAGCTGAATTTTTTAGCTGAAAGCTGGCAGAAAAAAGCTGAAATTGACTGCAGAAAATCTGCTGAAATCTGATAAATTAGTAGAAATAGCAGAAACAGCAAAGAAAAACTGTCATCTGATCTGTTCAAGCAGGAAGACTATTAGCTATAAAACAGTTTAACCATTTAAAGTTACCTCAAAACTACTTGTTGAAAGAGTTGTTGAAATGCAAGAACTGACAAAAACTTTAAAAAGCAGGAAAGAGCTGCCCATAAATGAGCTGAAAAAGCATAGACTGAAGCAAAAATATAGCCTAAGAAGTTGAAGTCATTGCTAAAATATATAAAAAATAGGATAAATTTCAGAAAAAATTAACTAACAACAAGAAACAACAAGAAACACAAAAACAAACAGGAAATCGCCTAAAAAGGCAATGTGTTTATCAGCTAAGAGAGAAGAGATGAGAAAGAGAAGCTAAATCGCTAACATTAGCATATTGGCTATCACTAGCATGAAGGCTGATATTAATTTACCCCATCTACTATTCAAAAACAATGTATAAGCTAAAATTAGCTAAAATGGCAATGCTAACTACAGCCTATATTCAAAAGTCTATGAAATTGCCCTTTAAAATTATTCACTCTTGTTCAGGTGTTGGAACAGCAGTAGAACCTGTTTAAGAAGCTGGCATCAAATGGTCGCTGTTTTGATGCTCCACTGGGACCTATGAAGATGGTCTTATCATCATAAGTCTAGTGTATATTTGTTCAAGGTTCTTATGGAGATTTTTGCCAAGTACTAGTGGAGTTGGGACCTGATTTTGATTAAGGTTTCTGCCTGGTTCTGATAGAGTTGGGACCTTGATCTGATAGAGGTTTATACCTGATTCTGATGAAAATTTGTAGAAGGTTCTTAAAAAGATTTTTTCCTGTTTGGATGGAGCTTTTTGCCAGGTTCTGATGGAGTTTTGACTTGGTTCTTATAGACGTTTCTTCCTGGTTCTGATAGAGTTTGGATCTGGCTCTGATGGAGATCTGTATCTGGTTCTGATGGAAGTCTGTACCTGGTTATGATGGATGATTCTCCTCGGCTCTGATAGAGTTTGGACCTGGTTCTGATACAGGTTTGTACCTGGCTCTGATGGAGTTTTTTTACCTGGTACTGATGGAGCTTTTTGCAAGGTTCTGAAGGAGTTTGGACCTGGTTCTGATAGAAGGTTCCTCTTAGAAGGTCTAGCTGTTAGAACAGCAGTACATGCTGTTTAAGTACTCAAGTACTTAAGTACTCAACCGCCAGTAGTTGCCTCCTATGAAGATGGTCAAAGAGTTAGGGGGTTGGGTAAGGTTTAGGCCATAGAAACGAATGAAAATGAATGGAAGTATATGCAAAGTCCTCAAAAAGATAGTAATCAATGGATATGTGTGTGTGTGTGTGTGTGTGTGTGTCCCGCTGGCAAAGAGTTAGTGGTAGGGTCAGGTTTAGGCCATAGAAATCAAGATAATGAAGGAAAGTCAATGGAAAGTCCTCACAAAGATAGTAATCCAGGACTGTGTGTGTGTGACTGTGTGTGTGTGTGTGTGTGTGTGTGTGTCCCGCTGGCAAAGAGTTAGTGGTAGGGTCAGGTTTAGGCCATAGAAATCAAGATAATGAAGGGAAGTCAATGGAAAGTCCTCACAAAGATAGTAATCCATGAATGTGTGTGTGTGTGAGTGTGTGTGTGTGTGTCCGAGTGTGAGACACGCAGAGAATAGAGGCAGAAACAAAGACAGAATCATATACAGACATAGACAGTAGGAGATACACAGAGCTATACATAGAACAGTGAGGAATGAATCAGCCAATCAGCAAAGAGTGTCAGTGTAACTTGACACCTGCAGCATTTCTAATGCAGCACCTCACTATCGTCACCCCCTGGCCTAGGCTTTTAACATGGAGGCGCATGCTCCCGAACTACCGCCCATAACTTGGAAACCGTAAGGGCTATCGACGTCATTCTTGGACCGATTTTCTCAGAATGGACAGGGGAACGAGATGAAAAATTCCTCCTGGTTCTGATTGAGTTTGGGCCTGGTTCTGAGGAATGTTGGAACATGGTTCTGATAGAAGGGACCTCCGGATTCTGAAGGAGAATTGGACCTGGCTCTGGTGAAGTTTTCTTCCTGGTTCTGATAGGTTTGACCTGGTTCTAATAGACTTTGACCTGGTTCTAATGGAGTTTCGGTCCAGTTCTGATGGAAATTTTCTCCAGGTTCTGATGGATTTCTGAACTGGTTCTGATAGAGGTTTCTGTCTGGTTCTGACTGAGTTTGGACCTGGTTCTGATAGTGGGTGACTAACTGGTCCTGATACAGAATTCCTCCTGGTTCTGATGGAGTTTGGGTCTGGTTCTGATGGAGGGTTCCTAACTGGTTCTGATGGAGATTGGATCTGGTTCTGATGGAGGGTTCCTAACTGGTTCTGATGGAGTTTGTGTCCGGTTCTGATGGAGGGGTCCTAACTGGTTCTGATGGAGTTTGGATCCGGTTCTGATGGAGATTTGTTCCTGGTTCTGCTGGAGTTTGGGTCTGGTTCTGATGGAGGGTTCCTAACTGGTTCCGATGGAGTTTGGGTCTGGTTCTGATGGAGTTTGGGTCCAGTTCTTGTGGAGATTTATTCCAGGTTCTGAAAGGGTTTGGACCTGGTGCTGATAGAAGGTTCCTCCTGGTTCTGATTGAGTTCTGACTTGGTTCTGATGGAGGGTCCCTAACTGGTTCTGATGGAGTTTGGGTCCAGTTCTTGTGGAGATTTATTCCAGGTTCTGAAGGAGTTTGGACCTGGTTCTGATAGAAGGTTCCTCCTGGTTCTGATTGAGTTTGGACCTGGTTGTGATTGTGGGTGACTAACTGGTCCTGATACAGAATTCCTCCTGGTTCTGATAGAGTTTGGGTCTGGTTCTGATGGAGGGTTCCTAACTGGTTCTGATGGAGTTTGGATCCGGTTCTGATGGAGATTTGTTCCTGGTTCTGCTGGAGTTTGGGTCTGGTTCTGATGGAGGGTTCCTAACTAGTTCCGATTGAGTTTGGGTCTGGTTCTGATGGAGGATCCCTAACTAGTTCTGATGACGTTTGGGTCCAGTTCTTGTGGAGATTTATTCCAGGTTCTGAAAGGGTTTGGACCTGGTTCTGATAGAAGGTTCCTCCTGGTTCTGATGGAGTTTGGGTCTGGTTCTGATGGAGGGGTCCTAACTGGTTCTGATGGAGTTTGTGTCCGGTTCTGATGGAGATTTGTTCCTGGTTCTGCTGGAGTTTGGGTCTGGTTCTGATGGAGGGTTCCTAACTGGATCTGATGAAGAATTCCTCCTGGTTCTTATTGAGTTTGGACCTGGTTCTGATAGTGGGTGACTAACTGGTCCTGATACAGAATTCCTCCTGGTTCTAATGGAGGGTTCCTAACTGGTTCTGATGGAGTTTGTGTCCGGTTCTGATGGAGGGTTCCTAACTGATTCTGATGGAGATTGGATCTGGCTCTGATAGAGGTTTCCTGCTGGTTCTGATTTAGTTTGGACTTGGTTCTGATGGAGGGTCCCTAACTGTTTCTGATGGAGTTTGGGTCCAGTTCTTGTGGAGATTTATTCCAGGTTCTGAAGGAGTTTGGACCTGGTTCTGATAGTGGGTGACTAACTGGTCCTGATACAGAATTCCTCCTGGTTCTGATGGAGTTTGGGTGTGGTTCTGATGGAGGGTTCCTAACTGGTTCTGATGGAGATTGGATCTGGTTCTGATGGAGTTTTTCTTTCCTTGTACTGATGGAGCTTTTTGCCAGGTTCTGAAGGAGTTTGGACCTGGTTCTGATAGAAGGTTCCTCCTGGTTCTGATTGAGTTTGGACCTGGTTCTGATAGTGGGTGACTAATTGGTCCTGATACAGAATTCCTCCTGGTTCTGATGGAGTTTGGGTCTGGTTCTGATGGAGATTTGTTCCTGGTTCTGCTGGAGTTTGGGTCTGGTTCTGATTGAGTGCGGGTCTGGTTCTGAGGAATGTTGGACCATGGTTCTGATAGAAGGGACCTCCTGATTCTGAAGGAGGTTTGTACATGGTTCTGTTGACGATTTGTACCTGGTTCTGATAGAGTTTCCATCTGATTCTGATGGATTTTGGATAAGGTTCTAATGGAGTTTGGGTCTGGTTCTGATGGAGATTTGTTCCAGGTTCTGATGCGCCAACAGCCTATATACAAAAGTCTATGAAATTGCCTTTTAAATTTAATCACTGTTGTCTAGCTGTTAGAACAGCAGTACATGCTGTTTAAGTACTCAACACAAAATGGCCGCCAGTAGTTGCCTCCTACGAAGATGATCAAAGGGTTAGGGGGTCGGGACAGGTTTAAGCCATAGAAACAAATGAAGATGAATGGAAGTCAATGAAAAGTCCTCACAAAGATAGTAATCCATGAATGTGTGTGTGGGTGTGTGTGAGCGTGTGTGTGTGTCCGATTTTGAGACACGGAGAGAATAGAGGCAGAAACATAGACAGAATCATAAACAGACATAGACAGTAGGAGATACACAGAGCTATAAATAGAACAGTGAGGAATGAATCAGCCAATCAGCAAAGAATGTCAGTGTAACTTGACACCTGCAGCATTTCTAATGCAGCACCTCACTATTGTCTCCCCCTGGCCTGGGCTTTTAACATGGAGGCGCATGCTCCCGAACTACCGCCCATAACTCGGAAACCGTAAGGGCTATCGACGTCATTCTTGGACCGTTTTTCTCAGAACGGATAGGGGAAGGAGAATATTAACACGTTTTTGCTGAAAATATAATATTAAAGGCACAACACCAGGTGAAAAAAAGGGAAAAATGGAGAAAAACAGAAAAATGCCTGAACATGCTCTCGAACAACGTCTAATAACTCGGAAACTATAAGGGCTATCGATTTGATTCACACACCGTATGAATCAGCAGGCCTTGCTGAACAATCATGGAGCTTCTTACGTTTCTACAAAAATCTGTCTGAGAGTTGTGACCCTGTGAAAAAGTGGATCATTTTGAGCATTTTTAAAGTGAAGGTGAATTTTTCACTCTCAAACAAACCTACTTCACGCGAAAACGATAAATGGTATCCAAATAATCTTTGAACCGTAGGTATCAGCAGGGATCGGTCAACAATCCTGGAGATTTTCGTGTGTCTACATAAATCCGTGTAGGAGATGTGACAGTGTAGAAAAGTGGACGGAAGCAACCAGAATAATAACTAGAAAAATTTGCATTTCCTACGAAAATGCAGTGTGAATGCTGTAAGCTGAATTTTTTAGCTGAAAGCTGGCAGAAAAAAGCTGAAATTGACTGCAGAAAATCTGCTGAAATCTGATAAATTAGTAGAAATAGCAGAAACAGCAAAGAAAAACTCATCTGATCTGTTTAAGCAGGAAGACTATTACCTATAAAACAGCTTAACAATTTAAAGTTACCTCAAAACTACTTGTTGAAAGAGTTGTTGAAATGCAAGAACTGACAAAAACTTTAAAAAAGCAGGAAAGAGCTGCCATAGATGAGCTGAAAAAGCATAGACTGAAGCAAAAATATAGACTAAGAAGTTCAAGTCAGTGCTAAAACACATAAGAAAATAGGAGAAATTTCAGAAAAAAGGAAATAACAACAAATACGCTGAAGAAACACAAAAACAAACAGGAAATTGCCTAAAAAACGCAAAAGTGTTCTTTAGCTAAGAGAGGAGAAAGAGAAGCTACAATCCTAACGTTAGCATATTCTTCCTGGTTCTGATTGAGTTTGGACCTGGTTCTGATATTGGGTGCCTAACTGGTCCTGATGGAGAATTCCTCCTGGTTCTGATGGAGTTTGGGTCTGGTTTTGATGGAGATTTATTCCTGGTTCTGATGGAGTTTGGGTCTTGTTCTGATGGATGCTTGTACATGGTTCAGGTATAGAATTGTTCAAGGTTCTTATGGAGTTTTTTGCCAGGTTCTGGTGGAGTTGGGACCTGGTTCTGATGGCTGTTTCTTCCTGGTTCTGATAGACGTTTGTACCTGGATCTGATGAAGAATTGTACAAAGTTCCGATGGAAATTGTTTCCTGGATCTGATAGAAGTTTCCTCCTGGTTCTGATGGAGTTTGGGTCCAGTTCTTGTGGAGATTTATTACAGGTTCTGATTCTTCTTGGAACTGGTTCTGATAGAGGTATCTTTCTGGTTCTGACTGAGTTTGGACCTGGTTCTGATAGTGGGTGACTAACTGGTCCTGATACAGAATTCCTCCTGGTTCTGATGGAGTTTGGGTCTGGTTCTGATGGAGGGTTCCTAACTGGTTCTGATGGCGTTTGTGTCCGGTTCTGATGGAGATTTGTTCCTGGTTCTGATAGTAGTTTCCTCCTGGTTCTGATTGAGTTTGGACTTGGTTCTGATGGAGGGTCCCTAACTGGTTCTGATGGAGTTTGGGTCCAGTTCTTGTGGAGATTTATTCCAGGTTCTGAAGGAGTTTGGACCTGGTTCTGATAGAAGGTTCCTCCTGGTTCTGATTGAGTTTGGACCTGGTTCTGATAGTGGGTGACTAACTGGTCCTGATACAGAATTCCTCCTGGTTCTGATGGAGTTTGGGTCTGGTTCTGATGGAGGGTTCCTAACTAGCTCTGATGGAGTTTGTGTCCGGTTCTGATGGAGATTTGTTCTTGGTTCTGCTGGAGTTTGGACCTAGTTCTGATGAATGTTTCTCCTTGGCTCTTATAGAATTTGGACCTATTTCAGATGGAGGTTTGTACATGGTTCTGATGAAGATTTGTACCTTGTTCTGATAGAGTTTCCATCTGATTCTGATGGATTTTGGATAAGGTTCTGATGGAGTTTGGGTCTGGTTCTGATGGAGATTTGTTCCAAGTTCTGATGCGCTAACAGCCTATATGCCAAAGTCTATGAAATTGCCTTTTAAATTTAATCACTGTTGTCCAGCTGTTAGAACAGCAGTACATGCTGTTTAAGTACTCAACACAAAATGACCGCCAGTAGTTGCCTCCTATGAAGATGATCAAAGGGTTAGGGGGTCGGGTCAGGTTTAGGCCATAGAAACGAATGAAAATGAATGGAAGTCAATGAAAAGTCCTCACAAAGATGGTAATCCATGAATGTGGGTGTGTGTGAGCGTGTGTGTGTGTGTCCGAGTATCAGACACGGAGTGAATGGAGGCAGAAACAAAGACAGAATCATATACAGACATAGACAGTAGGAGATACACAGAGCTATAAATAGAACAATGAGGAATGAATCAGCCAATCAGCAAAGAGTGTCAGTGTAACTTGACACCTGCAGCATTTCTAATGCAGCACCTCACTATTGTCTCCCCCTGGCCTGGGCTTTTAACATGGAGGCGCATGCTCCCGAACTACCGCCCATAACTCGGAAACCGTAAGGGCTATCGACGTCATTCTTGGACCGATTTTCTCAGAATGGACAGGGGAACGAGATGGAGAATTCCTCCTGGTTTTGATGGAGTTTGGATCTGGTTCTGATGGAGTTTTTCTTTCCTTGTACTGATGGAGCTTTTTGCCAGGTTCTGAAGGAGTTTGGACTTGGTTCTGATAGTGGGTGACTAACTGGTCCTGATACAGAATTCCTCCTGGTTCTGATGGAGTTTGGGTCTGGTTCTGATGGAGGGTTCCTAACTGGTTCTGATGAAGAATTCCTCCTGGTTCTGATTGAGTTTGGACCTGGTTCTGATAGTGGGTGACTAATTGGTCCTGATACAGAATTCCTCCTGGTTCTGATGGAGTTTGGGTCTGGTTCTGATGGAGGGTTCCTAACTGGTTCTGATGGAGTTTGTGTTCGGTTCTGATGGAGGGTTCCTAATTGGTTCTGATGGAGATTGGATCTGATTCTGATGGAGTTTTTCTTTCCTTGTACTGATGGAGCTTTTTGCCAGGTTCTGAAGGGGTTTGGACCTGGTTCTGATAGAAGGTTCCTCCTGGTTCTGATTGAGTTTGGACTTGGTTCTGATAGTGGGTGACTAACTGGTTCTGATGGAGTTTGGATCTGGTTCTGATGGAGTTTTTCTTTCCTTGTACTGATGGAGCTTTTTGCCAGGTTCTGAAGGAGTTTGGACATGGTTCTGATAGAAGGTTCCTCCTGGTTCTGATTGAGATTGGACCTGGTTCTGATAGTGGGTGACTAACTGGTCCTGATACAGAATTCCTCCTGGTTCTGATGGAGTTTGGGTCTGGTTCTGTTGGATGGGTGCAAAAACTTGTTATCACTCATGTAAAAACCTTGTGTTGCAAGGCACCTGCACTATGCCTTCCTCCCTGTGTGTGTGAGATCATTGTTATCTCTGTGTGAACCAGCCTCCTTTCCGTCTCACACACACACACCCTGTCTGAACTGTCTGTTGAACTGTGCATATAAATAAAGAGATAGGGTGTCAAAAACTTTGTAGTTTCACTGCAAAGTGGGCTACCCTTGTCACAAGTAACTCTGACTGTATCGTTCTTACCTCTGAGTTGACTAAATAATACCTAACATTTATTGGTCCTTCGAAGCCGGATTAATTCAATAACCTTATTTCTCTTTGCTTTAACAGTGACTCTGGGATCCGTGGGGGAAGCCTGACGTCGAGCGAAGCACCCCTGCACAGCCTCCACTAGCCGGAGTGGCTGAAAGTCCCGGTGTGTGTGAATTCACACCTGGCCAGTGGGTTATTGCCTTCCTCGGCACGGGTGACTCTCACAGGGTCCAGAGAGTCACCAAGAAGTCAACTCCGAGGTGAGACAGTTTTAAAATACAGTTCATAGGAAAAGTACTTAACAGTCGTTGGTAGTGCATCGCCGGTAAGGACGCTGCATTCGAATGGTTTTATTCCACCGTGAAAGGGATAGTGACAAATTTGGTACAATCCCGCCGTGAAGGGGATTAAAGAAAACGACTGAGGATTATTCTCCTGAGAGGGAATAGAGTAAGCGCTATATAAATAAAAGAAGAAAAGTACTTAAAAGTCGTTGGTAGTGCGTCGCCGGTAAGGACGCTGCATTGGGATGGTTTTATTCCACCGTGAAAGGAATAGTGACAAATTAAGGTAGGGCCCCGCCAAGAAGGGGGCCAAATAAAACGACTAAGGGTAATTCCCCTGCGAGGGAATAGAATAAGCGCTATAAAAGTAAAAAGAACGGAGTAAACTGAGCTCATAAAATAACACCAAGTTAACTTAGAAAAATTACAAGGTACCTGAAACTAACTGTGTGACTGTGTTGTGTGTGTATGGAGGACTAAGCATTTTAATAGAATCAGCAGGATTCTGCTAGTCCTGTGTTTTCTTTTGCCCAGATTAAAACTACGTACTTGTGACTTTGGAGATTCAGGTCGGATTTCATTCCAGAAAATTAACACCGCTGCGAATTAGTTGCAGTAGAAGGCCGTGTTAATGTCCTCTCCATAAGTCTCATGCCAGTGACCTTTTATCTGGGACATTTATACTACAATTAAACTAACATAAAACATAATGGGGAAGAAACAAAGTAAACTAATTGACTTAGAAGGGGAGGTAAAGTTTATGGAGAACTATGTAAAAGGAGCAGGTATGATCTGTCATAGATGGAATAAAAAATAAAAAACATGGGTTTTTGGGCAAATTAGATACAAAGGATGTCTTAAAATTACAAGGGGATCTAAAATTAGCAATAATGAAAACTAAAAAGAGAAAAATAACAAAGAACAATGGGGAAAGAACAGAGAAAAAGCTCTGATTTAACAGAAATATGTACATGATGGCATAAAAATACGGATTTTCAGGTAACTTAATTATCACTGAAATCCTAAAACTACACGGGGATCTTAAACTGGAGATTATGCATTCAAAAGATTCAAGAGACAATAAAAAACCTTGCCAGATTATAATTTCAAAGGGGACTTTTCAGTCCCTGAGTGCTCACAGTTGATAAACAGATTAAAACAAAAAGTTTAATTAAAAAAACAACAATAAGAGCAGCTTTTAACTGACATAGCCATAATACTGAGGCCTTAAGAAAAGCACAGGAAAAAACTTTCAGCTTAACTGAAAACAAATAAAGGGGGGGGCGGACTGCCACCCATCCCAGTTTAGAATACCAAGGTAGCCCCAAATTATAAAGACTAAGAGGTGGTTTTAGAGGACGTGGTAAAAGAAGTTAAAAGAGGAGGTGACAATGTGGACAACATGGAAACTGTCCAACTGGACAACCCAGTGAACAATGACTAGAGTTGTTAAAGAAGTAATCTGAGAGTAAAAGATTTTGTAGGCAAGCATTAGTGAGAAACAGGTGCTTTAAAAATCATTCTATGGTGTTATACTACTAACAATATGATGAATGCAACATGATAAAATGCAAAAGATTCATTTTACAGGGAAATAATTCCATATTTGGCTCAGATTGTGTGCATTCTTGATTTTTCCTCTTTGAGAGAAGTTAAATTTCAGCTCTGTGAAACGACCTTGACAAAGAGATGCAGCTGCCTGAAAACAAAGATAAAACTCTGTCTCTGCTGAAAGGTCTGAAAAAAAAAAAAAAAAAAGAAAATTGTAACTCTACCCTGCATGTGTCAAACTCAAGGTCCGCGGGCCAAAACCGGACCCCAGAAGTTTAGTGATTCTCTAGAAGTAGAGCCTTTTAATATGGTGATTGTGTGCTTGAATGTTATTTTGTCAATCAATAAGCAGTTTTGTCTACATTCTGCCACAATCTGCCTTTTGAAAATGTTTTGAATCTTGCTCTTTATGTATAAAAAAAAAAAGAAAGAAAAGAAAAATTGGCTAAAGTCTGCAGACACAAAATGAACCTGGATTGAAGCTCTAACTATGTTTATTTAATCTGAGATCCTCTCCAAATGCAACAGTATATGTCAGTCTACATGAGATACTAACAACTTCACCTACTGGTATAATATAAAGATCTGAGTGAATATGTGAAACAAACAATGATGAAAGTTTTTCAACAGGTGATGCTCATCCAGAAGGAAGACAGTGTTCCTAGGAAATGCAGCTCATTCATTAACAATCATTTTTTCTCCTATAGGTGGACGTTTTGCTGACTAATCATAGGCTGGATCTATGAAACATTATGTGCACAGAACAAATGACCAAGGTTCTGACTGACTTATGAACCTCACTGACCTGACAATGATAACATGACACCCAACAGATAACACCTTTAAGGTGGACCCCACTAAGACCACCTTATTGATTCTTGGTGAATAAAAAAAAAAAGAATTGAAGCGTTCAAAACAGACCTAGTGGAAACAAAAGGGGTTATGAGGAAACAATGTGCATTTTAAGAATAATAGAAGTCAAATTATGTTCAAATTTTTGCAAACAAAAATTACTCTGACAGAAAAATAAGTAAGTAGTGTGTGAATGTGTGTGAATGGGAATAACTGATTTCCTTGTAATGCATCTTTGAGGGACCTTAAAAGCGCTAATAAAGGTCTGATGTTCTGATGATCTTTGCCAAACTTATATCTTAATAAGGTTTCCAGAATCTTTTTCGAAAAATCATATAAAGATGGCAAAGGTTCTACCTGTATTGAAAATACTGATAACAATAGGAAAGTTCATAGATCTGTCTTCAATTTTTCACAATTCTTGTACAAACAGGTTATTTAAACTTTCATGTGGCCAAATGTCTGTGTTTGACTTTCTGTTTTTGTGAAATAAATGTCTGTTTCATGTTATGTAAAAATTAGAGTCCTCAACATTACCATAATAATATTAGGTCAGTTCTCTATGGTAAAACAAAAAGATTTTAACAGATGTTTAGACTTTTTCCAGTCAGGTTCAAAATGATTGAATTAGACTCAAACTTAACATAAGATGAAATTAACCTTAACAGAATTACTGAACTGGACTGAAATAGAGAAAACTTTAGTCAATTGAAATAAACTTTAGTTACTTGAACTAAATACAAAGCTGACTGAAACTGTATGTTGTATCTATAAAACTGGGTAAGATAAACTAAGATTATAAGATATAATATGCCCTTCATTTTTTGTGTTCATCAGTAAGTGAGTTTTTATTTTTTATTTTTAATAAGAACTAAACCAAGCATTATTTATAATAATAGCAACTACCAAAAATAGTGATCTCATTTTTAAATGTAATAAGGACTTACTTTATAAAATATGATAAAAAAGAATAATAAGAATTTGGAAAAACAGAGGCTTTAAACCTCTGCAGGAACAGCACTGACACTGTCAAAAGTGGATCCTAATACAGGAATCTGGAAGCTCATTCTGGCGTGGATAGTCAAGTCCATCCAAGGACACATTTAGATGAGGCAGAGGGACAAATACAGGGCTTAGATGAGAGCAAAGAGAGCAACATGCATCCTGTCCTAGCTGCTGTCCCACCTGAACTGTGGTCCCAATCATCAACTGATGTAGGGCTTATAAAGGGGTTCCCACCATACAAGGTTAAACTAATATCTGAAAAAAGGCCATTAGTCCGCCAATACCCCTTAAAGCCAGAAGCTGAAGAAGATACTAAGCCAGTAATACAAGATATGTTGAAGTCAGGAATATTAAGAGAAGCACCTGACGCTACATGCAAGGCATATCACACTGACATCGCTATTATTATCACAGCCAAACATAACTCTAAAAAGATGTGCCCTTTAAATCCAAGTACTCTAATACCTACTGCAGAATATGGAAAACCACATTCTTATAAAGCAAAAGTTGAAGAAGACACCAAACCCAGACAAGACATTTCTCAAATCCTTATACCAGATTCATGTGTTGTGTTTGTAGATGGCTCATCATCTAAAGATGAATATGGAAAGAATAGAGTTGGTTATGCAGTAACAACCATCGATAGGATAATAGAAGCTAAATCTCTACCCAATACATGCTCAGCCCAAACAGCAGAATTATATGCTGTAGTAAGAGCATGTGAATTACATGAGGGACAAATACTTACTATATACACAGACAGCCAATACTTTTTCGGATCAGTACATCACCATGCTAAGATTTGGCAAAATAGAGGTTTTAAAACATCATCAGGGACAGAACTAACTCATTTCAACCTATTAAAGAGAAAATGTCAGATCTGCTATTTATAGACACGGACGTGCTGAAAGACGCCCAACAGTCAGCACCCAAGACAGAAATAAAGGCCTGGCTAAAGAGAGGAGCACAGAAAAAAGATGACATCTATCAGATAGAAGATAAACCAATCCTCCCAAAAAAGTTATACAACACAGCGGCTACAGTGACACATTGGGAAGACCCACGTGTCAAGGGGGGAATATGTCACATCTGGTAAAGCATTAATGCTACACTATAAATATTTCTGACTATGCAAATCATTTTTGCAGATCATGCATAATTTGTTGCAAACACGGGGGAAGAAATATTGCCTAGTTGTAATAGATGAACCTAGTGACACATTTCTTCCCCACATATGGTATCCCACAGATTATAAGGTCAGATAATGGAACTCATTTTGTAAATAAATTAATAGAAATAAGTTCTAAAGCATTAGGGTTTCAGTTAAAGATTAAGGAAAACAATGGAAGAAACAGGGAGGCCATGGCCCGAATGCCTATCCCTGGTTAATTATGGATGAGAATAACTCCAAATCAAACCGGTCTTACTCCATTTGCCACCTACTGTACATCATTGTATAACTCCACCCACTGTGTTCTGAGTCTGAGATCACGTGACACCAAGTTGCTGATGTGAATTTGTATTCTCAAAGAAATAGTACATGGCAGACCGTTTTCTCTGCCCTCTGACATGAATGAAATAGAGAAAGCACAACAGGAACCTTCATTAGCTGAGTGGATTAATAAAATGTTGCAGACAAAAGAAGAACAAATGTCCAGTGGTCTGCCGATAATCTCTGCTCCTATCCCACAGAATGAGGCCTGGAGACATGGTCCTGATTAAGACACTCCACCAGAAGGATTGGAGCACTCCTTGGTGGAAAGGGCCATTTCAAATACTCCTAACAACGCCCACAGCTCTGAAAATAGCAGAGAGGCCTTCCTGGATCCATAAAAGCCACTGTAAGCCAGTTTTGCCGTTACAGGAGCCAAACCAACCGACGGGGTAGCAGAGGAAGTCCGGGTTCAAAGATGGCCCAGCGTCTCAAACCGGTGAAGAAAACAGCTGATCTGCGCCCAATTATAAAATGGCTCTCTGTAACATGTGGACAGGACTGATAAGCCTGAGCTTAATTCTGGTAGCAGGACTCTTTCTCTATCTAAAGCAGGATCCACAGGAGGTGATACCGAACCAGAAGAGATGGACATCAGACGGGACCCATCTCAGAACACTGACGGAAGAACATGACGCACATCCATTCCTACAGAATTTCTGGTATTGTTCATGGTGGCATATGCAACACTGAACTAGGTAGAAATACACAAAAATGAAGGGGACGATTATGATGACATGTTGTAAATAAATCACATCAAAAGCCTGAGTGTACTCATACATTGTATTTCATAAAATGACCTTACAGCAGAAAATCGAAAGAAGTTGTTGCTTAAGTGAAATGAGAAAAAGTACAATGATGACATAAACAGGGCAGATTTTGAAATTCCTTTATTATGTTTCACTGTTTTCATTAATTAAGTATTATTCTTTTATTTTTATGATTTCAAGTATTATTATTATTCTTTTATTTTTATGATTTCAAGTATTATTCTTTTATTTTTATGATTTCAAGTATTATTCTTTTATTTTTATGATTTCAAGTATTAATCAACATTTAACTTTTAATGGTCGCCGAGGGCGGCGGGGCCGTATGAGTATTTCCCACAAAATATAATCTGTTTACCGTCCGTGGGTTTTCGCTCATACAAAGTATTTTTCTTACTCGTTTTTATATTAAATGTTTTTACTTGTGATAAAAGGAGGGACTGTTGGATGGGTGCAAAAACTTGTTATCACTCATGTAAAAACCTTGTGTTGCAAGGCACCTGCACTATGCCTTCCTCCCTGTGTGTGTGAGATCATTGTTATCTCTGTGTGAACCAGCCTCCTTTCCGTCTCACACACACACACCCTGTCTGAACTGTCTGTTGAACTGTGCATATAAATAAAGAGATAGGGTGTCAAAAACTTTGTAGTTTCACTGCAAAGTGGGCTACCCTTGTCACAAGTAACTCTGACTGTATCGTTCTTACCTCTGAGTTGACTAAATAATACCTAACAGGTTCTGATAGAAGTTTCCTCCTGGTTCTGATTGAGTTTGGACTTGGTTCTGGTGGAGGGTCCCTAACTGGTTCTGATGGAGTTTGGGTCCAGTTCTTGTGGAGATTTATTCCAGGTTCTGATGGAGTTTGTGTCTGGTTCTGATGGAGATTTGTTCCTGGTTCTGCTGGAGTTTGGATCTGGTTCTGATAGAGGTTTCTTTCTGGTTCTGAATGAGTTTGGACCTGGTTCTGATAGTGGGTGACTAACTGGTCCTGATAGAGAATTGCTTCTGGTTTTGATGGAGTTTGGATGTGGTTCTGATGGATTTTTTCTTTCTTTGTACTGATGGAGCTTTTTGCCAGGTTCTGAAGGAGTTTGGACCTGGTTCTGATAGAAGGTTCCTCCTGGTTCTGATTGAGTTTAACCTGGTTCTGATAGTGGATGACTAACTGGTCCTGATGGAGAATTCCTCCTGGTTTTGATGGAGATTTGTTCCTGGTTCTGACAAAGTTTGGACCTGGTTCTGGTGGAAGGTTCCTAACTGGTTCTGATGGAGAGTTACTCTTGGTTCTAATGGAGTTTGGGTCTGGTTCTGATAGTTTTCTTTCTGGTTCTGATTGAGTTTGGACCTGGTTCTAATGGACAGTCCTAACTGGTTCTGATGGATATTTCTACCAAGTTCTGATGGGGATTTCCTCTTGGTTCTGGTGGAGGGTCCCTAACTGGTTCTGATGGAGTTTGGGTCTGGTTCTGATAGAAATTCGTTCGAGGTTCTGATGTGCTAGCAGCCTATATGCCAAAGTCTATGAAATTGACTTTTAATTTTAATCACTGTTGTCTAGTTGTTGGAACAGCAGTACATGTTGTTTAAGTGCCACACACAAAATGGCCGCCATGTAGTTGCCTCCAATGAAGATGGTCAAAGGGTCAGGGATCAGATCAGATTTAGGCCATTGAAATGAATGAAAATGAATGAAAGTCAATGGAAAGTCCTCACAAAGACAGTAATCCATGAATGTGTCTGTGTGTTTCTGAGTGTGTGTGTCTGTGTGTGTGTACCCACTGGCAAAGCGTTAGTGGTAGGGTCAGGTATAGGCCATAGAAATGAAGACAATGAAGGGAAGTCAATGGAAAGTCCTCACAAAGATAGTAATCCATGAATGTGTGTGTGTGTGTGATTTTGTGTGTGTGTGTCCGAGTGTGAGACACGCAGAGAATAGAGGCAGAAACTGACAGAATCATATACAGACATAGACAATAGGAGAAACACAGAGCTATAAATAGAACAGTAAGGAATGAATCAGCCAATCAGCAAAGAGTGTCAGTGTAGCTTGACACCTGCAGCATTTCTAATGCAGCACCTCACTATCGTCTTCCCCTGGCCTGGGCTTTTAACATGGAGGTGCATACTCCCGAACGACTGCCCATAACTCGGAAACCGTAAGGGCTATCGATGTCATTCTTGGACCGTTTTTCTCAGAACAGACAGGGGAACGAGAATATTAACACTATTTTGCTGAAAATATAATATTAAAGGCACAACACTAGGTGAAAAAAAGGGAAAAATTGAGAAAAACAGAAAAATGCCTGAACATGCTCTCGAACAACGTCTAATAACTCAGAAAATGTAAGGGCTATCGATTTGATTCATGCACCGTATGAATCAGCAGGCCTTGCTGAACAATCATGGAGCTTCTCAGGCTTCCACAAAAATCAGTCTGGGAGGTGTGACCCTGTGAAAAAGTGGATCATTTTGACAATTTTTAACCTGAGTGAAGGTGAATTGTTCACTCTCAAACAAACCTGCTTCACGGGAAAACGATAACAGGTATTCAAAAACTTTTTGGACCGTAGGTATCAGCAGGGATCGGTGAACAATCCTGGAGATTTTGGTGTGTCTACATAAATCCGTGTAGGAGATGTGACAGTGTAGAAAAGTGGATAATTTAGAATTTTTTTTATTCTAAGCGATTTTGGGAAGGACAAATTTGGTACTCCTAAACACACTTTATTTATGACAAAACAATAAAAGGTATCAAAATAATTCCTTCACTGTGAGTGCCAGCAAGGTCTGAAGATTAATTGGTGCAAATCTCATGTCTCTAACTTGAACGGTTTATGAGAGGCGGCGATTCGAAAATAAGTGAGTTTAAAGATTTTTTGCTCAGATTTTTTCTAAAATTCCTATAGGTTTTCCATTGAGGGTGAGTTGACCTTGCGTTGCTCTCGGGCGTGTTGCGTTAAATCCGTTAGTCCCACATCACTGAGGGTGACCTTTTCTGAATCGCGAAAGAGCATCCTACGTTTTGGTACATAATTTGTGCCAGTAGAGTGAAAATTGAGCGAGTGAGGAGAGTTTGTTCGTTCTTTCTCAGGTTATTCAAAAACCTAGTGCGTACACTGTACCAACTGACGAATTCCGCCATAGGATTACATTATAAAATCAAAAACATCAAAAATCTTGCCTAAAATTTGAATCGCGATTGTAGAAGAACCGTAAAAGATGTCAAACAGCTGAATCATTTGAAGATAGATTAATGTCTTGTGAACATTTCAAAAGTTGAATGGTGTTTATAGCTGAAAGTATGCAGAAGTAGTAAGCTGTGAAAGAGCACAAGGTTTTAGCTGAATTTTGCAGAATTTTGCTGAATTTCCATTCATTTCAATGGAGCAAAAAATTGCATAAAAAGCTGAATATTTGAAAAATTATAATAGTTGAAGTTACCAAAGTCATAGCATAATCCTCCAGAACGAGCCGAACGTTTTGATACCAGAATTGTTGAAATCGGTTGAAAATTGTAGGACTAGTTACGAACGGAAAAACGTACGGAAAATATAATAATAATAAAAATAAAGAAAAACAGAAAAACAATAATAAAGAATAAAGAGAAACAGGATCTCTATACTGTGAATGCCTACAGCATTCACACAATAAAGTTTGAATCAATAATTTTGTAGAAAAACTGTAAAAGATATCAAAAATTTGAATTAAACAATAATAGCAGAAGGCTGTGAAAGCGTTTTACAAGTTGATTGGTGTTTCTAGTGAAAGTATACGGAAGTAGTTAAGATTTGCGCTCCTTGCACCATTGAAACCAACGTTTGGCATTGGCATGAGTGACCAAAGGTTTGGCTATAGCAGTCCGGCCGTGTATATTGACCCTGTGGAGCTCCCAACGGACAGTTCTGGTGGAAACAGGAGAGTTGAGGTGCACATTTAATTCTGCCGTGACTTGGGCAGCCGTGGTTTTATGTTTTTTGGATACAATCCGGGTTAGCACTCGAACTTCCCTTTCAGACAGCTTCCTCTTGCGTCCACAGTTAATCCTGTTGGATGTGGTTCGTCCTTCTTGGTGGTATGCTGACATTACCCTGGAAATCGTGGCTCTTGATACATCACAAAGACTTGCTGTCTTGGTCACAGATGCGCCAGCAAGACGTGCACCAACAATTTGTCCTCATTTGAACTCTGGTATGTCACCCATAATGTTGTGTAAATTTCAATATTTTGAGCAAAACTGTGCTCTTACCCTGCTAATTGAACCTTCACACTCTGCTCTTACTGGTGCAATGTGCAATCAATTAAGACTGGCTACCAGGCTGGTCCAATTTAGCCATGAAACCTCCCACACTAAAATGACAGGTGTTTCAGTTTCATTGTCCAACCCCTGTACATAATAATAATAATAATAAAGAGAAACAGGATCTCATTCAATGCCTTCAGCATTCACACAAATATTTTGGACAACTGTTATTTCTTATAGATATATCAATGAATTGTCTGCTGTATTAGCTTCTTGTCATTTATCGTTTTGCTTCTCCTTAAATATCTAAATCTAAAATGGTGTCCCTGGCAAGCTTCATAGTGTAATTTCTTAGAGGTTTAGCAAATTCTAATTAGTAATTTGATTTATCTATACCTGATACCCTGTAATATTATATATTACATACTAATATAAAATCTAATATCTTAAATATACCACTTTGAGTTGGTCTTTCACATAAAATTCCAATCAAATATATTAATGTTTGTGGTTGTAATGCGACAATATGTGGAAAAGTTCAAGGGGTATGAATAATTTTACAAGCCATTGTAAATATTACAGTGAATTTATATATTAAAATGGTTCAGACCTAAATCCAAGTTAGAATGCATAACAGGAGTTAGAAAAGATTAAAAAGCTCCTCTGCGGTAAGGCCCCAGGGGTGGACGAGATTCGCCAGGAGTTCCTCAAAGCTCTGTATGTTGTAGAGTTGTGTTGGCTAACGTGACTCTGCAGCATCATGTGGATATCGGGGATGTTCCACTGGATTGGCACACCGGGGTGGTGGTCCCCCTATTCAAAAAGGGGGACCGTAGAGTATATTCCAACTACAGGGGAGTCACACTCTTAAGCCTCCCTGGTAATGTCTATTCGGGGGGTCCTGGCGAGGAGGATCCGTCAGATAGTCAAACCTTGGATTCAGGAAGAGCAGTGTGGTTTTCTTCCTGGCCGTGGAACACTGGACCAGCTCTACATCCTCAACAGGGTCCTGGAGGGTGCATGGGAGTTCGCCCAACCAGTCTACATGTGCTTTGTGGACTTGGAGAAGGCGTTCGACCATGTCCCTCGGAGAATCCTGTATGGGGTACCCGGCCCTTTGACACGGGCTGTTAGGTCCCTGTATGATCGGTGTCAGAGCTTGGTCCGCATTGCTGGCAGTAAGTCGGACTTGTTTCCGGTGAGGGTTGGACTCCACCAAGGTTGCCCTTTGTCACCGATTCTGTTCATAACTTTTATGGACAGAATTTCTAGGTGCAGCCAAGGTCCTGAGGGGATCCGTTTGGTGGCCTTAGGATTGCGTCTCTGCTTTTTGCGGATGATGTGGTTCTATTGGCTTCATCATCTTGTGATCTACAGCTCTCACTGGAGCAGTTCGCAGTCGAGTGTGAAGCGGCCAGGATGAGAATCAGTGCCTCCAAGTCCAAGGCCATGGTCTTGAGCCGGAAAATAGTAGAGTGCCTTCTCCAGGTTGAGGGGGAGGTCCTGCCTCAAGTGGAGGAGTTCAAGTATCTCGGGGTCTTGTACACGAATGAGGGAAAAATGGAGCGAGAGATCAATAGGCGGATTGGTGCTCCGTCAGCAGTGATGCGGGTGCTGTACCGGTCTGTCGTGGTGAAGAGAGAGCTCAGTCAAAAAGCAAAACTCTCGATTTACCGATCGATCTACGTTCCTACCCTCATCTATGGTCATGAGCTTGGGGTCATGACCGAAAGAACGAGATCACGGATACAAGCGGCCGAAATGAGTTTCCTCCGTAGGATGTCTGGGCTCTCCCTTAGAGATAGGGTGAGAAGCTCGGTCATCCTGGGGGGACTCAGAGTAGAGCCGCTGCTTCTCCATGTCGAGAGGCGCCAATTGAGGTGGCTCGGGCATCTGGTTAGGATGCCTCCTGGATGCCTCCCTGGTGAGGTGTTCCGAGCATGTCCCACTGGGAGGAGACCCAGAGGAAGACCCAGGACACGCTGGAGGGACTATGTTTCCCGGCTGGCCTGGGAACGCCTTGGGATTTCCTCGGATGAGCTGGCCCAAGTGGCTTGGGAGAGGAAAGTCTGGATCTCTCTGCTTGGCTGCTGCCCCCGTGACCCAATCCCAGTTAAGCGGAAGAGAATGGATGGATGGCTGGATGGATGTATATAAAAGGTCTACACATCCTTGTTAAGGTTTAAGGTTTTTGTGATGTAAAAACATGTGACCAAAATAAATCATTTCAAAAGGTTTCACCATCCTAACCTCTTGTGGACTAATTTGCCTTAATAAACTTTCGGTCTCAATACAGCCTATTGTCATTCGTAACCCACTGTTGATGGTAATTCCACACATATCAAGGGTCATATTGCTGCCATCTAGGGGCAAAATTATACCAAAATAAGCTCAGTTCTGCTGGCTGACATACTAAATACCTAAAGTTCACTAGGTACGTCTAAATAGTATGTCTAAATTCAAATTAACAAGGTGTACATAATTTAGTATATGCTTCACAGCAAAATAATTATTGTTTTTTCTTTAATCGTAAAAGAATATAGGCAGTAGGGAGTTAATGTGATACAACCTTCAGAACTGAACTGAAAAAAACAACAGAAAAGCTGAATAAGTTAGAACAAAGATAATGTTGTAGAACCTTTTATAACGGGGGATGTGGCAGTCTTCAAACCTATGTTAAATAGGAATCAACACACACGTCCCATAATCAGAAGTGGCTCTAATTAAGTTTCTCCCAAAAACACATAAGAAATGTTTTGATGATAACAAAGTTGAACTTTTTGGACACAATTCCAAAAGTTATGTTTAACGGGTTTGGCATCTTTAGAGATTTGAATTATCAAGCAAGAACACTCACACCAGGAAACATTCAGAAACACAGAAAAAAATCTGTTAAACCTTGGATTTAAGTTCCTCATCAACTTTTCTAAACATCAAAAACGCTATGTCATACATATCGTTAGCTTCATAGCATAATTGCCTAGGTCATATAAGCAAAATTATGACTTAGGCAATTATGTTATGAGGCTAACGATTTCAATGTTTGTTCATATCTACAACCGTTAGAGATTCAGAAACATCACAGTAGAAAAATAATTACACACAAAATCACATTTTGTACATTCCCAAGAGGTTATGATGATGTTCAATAGCAGAGGAAGTCTAACAGCTCAATATGTGCAAAGCAGATACTATTGGAGGCTGGGATGAAATAATACACACTGAATCTGAACATTAAATTAAGACACTTCTGTACAATAAGAGACTATCACCGACCTCAGGTATGCTGAACAACAAACAATCTATAAACTGTTTAAAGAACCAAGATACATTGTTAAATCCAGGCGGATGATGTGGTCCTGCTGGCCCCCTCTAGCCAAGACCTACAGCATGCGCTGTGGCGGTTCACAGCCGAGTGTGAAGCGGCTGGGATGAGGATCAGCTCCTCCAAGTCCGAGGCCATGGTTCTCAACTAGAAAATGGTGGCTTGCCTTCTTCAGAATGGAGGGGGGTTTCTGCCTCAAGTGGAGGAGTTTAAGTATCTCGGGGTCTTGTTCACGAGGGAGGGAAGAATGGAGCAGAAGATCGACAGATGGATCGGTGTGGCTGCCACAGTAATGGGGCGCTGTGCCGGTCCGTTGTGGTGAAGAGAGAGCTGAGCCAAAAAGCGAAGCTCTCGATTTACCGGTCGGTCTACGTTCCTACCCTCACCTATGGCCATGAACTTTGGGTCATGACCAAAAGAACGAGATCCCGGATAAAAGCGGCTAAATGAGCTTCCTCCGTAGGGTGGCCGGGCACTCCCTTAGAGATAGGGTGGGGAGTTCTGCAATGCATCCAGGAGGGGCTTGGAGTAGAGCCGCTGCTCCTCCACATCAAGAGGAGCCAGTTGAGGTGGCTCGGGCATCTATACCGGATGCGTCCTGGACACCTTCCTCGGGAGGTGTTCCAGGCACGTCCCACCAGGAGGAGGCCCAGACAACGGCCCAGGACACGCTGGACGGAACTATGTCTCTTGGCTGGCCTGGGAACTCCGTGGGCTCCCCCCGGAGGAGCTGGAGGAGGTGTCTGGGGAGAGGGACGTCTGGGCGTCTCTGCTGAGTCTGCTGCCCCCGCGACCCGTTTTCGGATAAAGCGGAAGACGAAGAGTACGAGTACAAGATATTTTGTAGTTGACTTAAATGTGCAACTAGAACATCATGACTAGATCCTCTCAAGTTTACAAAGTGTCCGTAACCAGAAATCACAATCCAAGCTTTCCATTCAATCC
The DNA here is from genome assembly GCF_021462225.1 of Girardinichthys multiradiatus. NCBI lineage: Eukaryota > Metazoa > Chordata > Actinopteri > Cyprinodontiformes > Goodeidae > Girardinichthys > Girardinichthys multiradiatus. The sequence goes on along the minus strand of NC_061795.1, from coordinate 8,792,119 downwards.
ATGCTTCCATTTTCCTTTCGCTTTGCTACTGGTACTCCTGAATTTCCCCACTGTGAGACAAAAAATTATATTTCTCTGCTATTCTATTAAAGCACTTAGGATTACCTTGACCTTATCTGAAGTGATTTATTTGGTAAACCAATCAACTGCTAAAAAAGCCACATATCTGCTTCAACATGTTCTTGATATGACTACTGTGCTGACAAAAATACATTATACAAACATACATAATACATAATAACCTATTAATAATTAGTTCCTTACAAATAGCAGGTCCTTGTTGACAAATTGCTACCATGATACTGTGTCTTTTTTATAAGAGAAACAAAACGTTTTAACAGTTCACTATCAGAACCAGTTCTGTTCACACAAATTAAAACTGAAATCATTTGTTCATAATACACCACTGAAAAAAAAAATCCAAACTAAATTTGCAGTTCGTGGGTGAACAGCTTCTTCTTTTTTAAATCTGGCAACATGTTGGTGTGTGACATCATCCTGTAGTCTTTCCAGCCTGTCTGTTATCCTATTCACATTTGACTCATTGTCTCCTGTTTTCTGTGTTTCTATTAGCTGGATTTTAATCTGGCTTTTTCCCAATAAAACCCCCTCTTGTTCTCATTTTGATATTTTTGTTGTCAAACAGAATCACAATCACTTACAAAGCACAACAAGAATAATGCTGTGCTTAAATTTTTTTTTTCAAAGAATAACATCAGCTGACAAAATTGCCACTCACCTGAATTAAAGATGTTTGTTCTATTATTTTGGCAAAAACTCCATGTCTGATAGTCAAAGTAATACAGAAGTAAGTGTTGCTTTCTCTCTGTTCTCCTTTAGGCCCCTTTTCCACTAGTATATCAGCACAGCTCGACTTTGCTCTCTTCGGTTATTAGGGTTTTCCATATGTAAAGGTTACTTGGCACCAGCTCCTTTTTGTAGTGCCTAATTGGCCGGGGTTCCAAGACATCTGAGTCGAGCTGATCCAACGTCTGAGGGCTGTTGGTCACTGATTGGCTAAGGGGTGGTGTCGCTGGTTGTGTCACTAGAGCAAATCCATTGATGGCTGCTTACAGGTACCAGGAAACACCAAAGGAATGTTGTGAGAAGCTTAAAGTGCTGTAAATCAATTACTGGACCATCAAGGACCACAACAGACAGAGTGGTTTCATCAAATGGATGCCATTTATGGGCACCAACCTGTGAGCAGTGAGGGGGAGAGTTGATTTAACTTAGCCGCTGCCTTACTGAATTCCACTATGGATGATGGTGATTTGTGATTTTAAGCATATGTAAGTCTTTCCATTGGTGGTGAGCATTCTTTGAATGAACAAAGATATTGCAAAAGTAACGCTGTTGTCTCCTGCATGAAAACATTAAGAATGCTAGTTAGCATCAATGCAAACTCTGTGCTTTGCAAGGATTTTTCGCTCGCTGTCTCTTACAAATGTTGCAATTATGTGTTGTGTGTTGTCGTGGAAAAAAACTTATATTATCGAAGTACTGTAATGTAAGAATCAATGAGTGAGGTTTATTAAAAGAATCTTGATCAAGATAAGAACACAGTTCTAGTTCAAAAAATGTTGGCGCAGTTCTTTAATTCTAAAGACAGAGTGGTGTGAAAAAGTTTACAAAGAGTAGCAAACTAACTTCTCAGTAAGTTATTATGAGAACCAGCTTGTTGTTAGTCTATTCTGTTACAGCTGCACAACCAGCTCTGACAGGTGACCTTCACAGTAGTAGAAGCAGAATCACACAAGCATAATAAAATAAAGAAATAATAAAACCATAAATTCACAATCATCAGATTATTATTATGGAAAGCTAAATTTAATCCATTAGACTGAAGGAGGTTTAAGTAAGAATCAAATTGCTCCATCACAGCGTACATTTAGGCTGAGTAGGTTTTTTCATTCCAGAATCGCTTTCTACAGGGGTTGGACAATGAAACTAAAACACCTGGTTTTAGACCACAACAATTTATTAGTATGGTGTAGGGCCTCCTTTTGCGGCCAATACAGCGTCAATTCGTCTTGGGAATGACATATACAGGTCCTGCACAGTAGTCAGAGTGATTTTAAACCATTCTTCTTGCAGGATAGTGGCCAGGTCACTACGTGATACTGGTGGAGGAAAACGTTTCCTGACTCGCTCCTCCAAAACACCCCAAAGTGGCTCAATAATATTTAGATCTGGTGACTGTGCGGGCCATGGGGGATGTTCAACTTCACTTTCATGGTCATCAAACCAATCTTTCACCAGTCTTGCTGTATGTATAGGTGCATTGTCATCCTGATACACGGCCCTGTCTTCAGGATAGAATGTTTGAACCATTGGATGCACATAGTCCTCAAGAATGGTTCGGTAGTCCTTGGCAGTGATGCACTCATCTAGCACAAGTATTGGGCCAAGGGAATGCCATGATATGGCACCCCAAACCATCACTCTGGGCATGGAACAGTCTGGGTGGTACGCTTCTTTGGGGCTTCTCCACACCGTAACTCTCCCGGATGTGGGGAAAACAGTAAAGGTGGACTCATCAGAGAACAATACATGTTTCACATTGTCCACAGCCCAAGATTTGCGCTCCTTGCACCATTGAAACCGACGTGTGGCATTGGCATGAGTGACCAAAGGTTTGGCTATAGCAGCCCGGCCGTGTATATTGACCCTGTGGAGCTCCCGATGGACAGTTCTGGTGGAAACAGGAGAGTTGAGGTGCACATTTAATTCTGCCGTGGTTTTATGTTTTTTGGATACAATCCGGGTTAGCACCTCAACATCCCTTTCAGACAGCTTCCTCTTGCATCCACAGTTAATCCTGTTGGATGTGGTTCGTCCTTCTTGGTGGTATGCTGACATTACCCTGGATACCGTTGCTCTTGATACATCACAAAGACTTGCTGTCTTGGCCACAGATGCGCCAGCAAGACATGCACCAACAATTTGTCCTTTTTTGAACTCTAGTATGTCACCCATAATGTTGTGTGCATTTCAATATTTTGAGCAAAACTGTGCTCTTACCCTGCTAATTGAACCTTCACACTCTGCTCTTACTGGTGCATTGTGGAATCAATGAAGACTGGCTACCAGGCTGGTCCAATTTAGCCATGAAACCTCCCACACTTAAATGACAGGTATTTCAGTTTCATTGTCCAACCTCTGTACATGCGAGGGGTATTCTTTCACCTGTCTTAATTTGGACCCTCCAAGCTCCCCTGCTTTTGCCCCATTTATGGCTTCAACACTGCCAGTTCAGACAAAACCATACTCTTCAGTGATAGCACCTTTATATCAAGGAATTCTGTGCCTTATTGACATCTGAATTTCCTGATACTACGCTGGTAATAAATGGAATTTAATTAGTTTTAATTAGTTTTAACCGACTATTTTATGGTTCATAATTTTCTTGTAGCATTTCATTTCTCATAAAGTCTTTGTAATATGGACAAAACTAAAGTTTATTGTCAAAATTCATAGTGAGATTCATGTTTGGGCTCAGGGCTGGGAAGGCAACTGAATGTTTTTAGATCTGCAGCTGCACAAATCTTCTGCACACAGTGATGCTGACTCCAAAAATAAGCCCAGATGCTCCTGTAGTCTGAGCCGTTAGCTAGATTCCACAGAGCAATGCCCATCTCTTATTTAAGGACATACATTCAGTGAGAGTCATGAGTTGCTGCAAACATTTGTTTGATAGACATCCTGAAGTTCTGCACTTCCCTGAACCCTGGAACAAAAACCCACCACTGGGAGGCTCTGGTAAACACCCAGACTGATGGTTTGCAGCCATAAATTTGCTACAGGACAGCCCTCTGAAATACACACAGCATACATGTTAAGATAACTAATTAACCATTAAATCGTACGCTGGGCTTATTGTGTATAAGACCACCATAACAAGCTAGCATCAGGTATCATTAGTTTACCCTCACACGTCATCTAGCTCGTAACAACCGGTTTGATACTGCTCCAAGGCTTCTCTCTCTCCTACACTTATCCAGTGTGTTTCATCTTGCCGCTACCATCTTCTTTTACTTGGAATCTGGCTAAATGCCATACACTGAGCAGCAGGAAGCACCATTGCTTCCATTTCCGCCATTGTTGCGTTTAGTTTGTATCACATACAACTCATATAACATTACTTTTCAAACTCTGGGCCACCTTGCTGTGATGACACTACCTACATTGAGGTGGTATTCAATTGTAATGGAAAATGACCTGAACCATCTAGAGTTGAGTAGAGCCGAGTTGAGTAGGTACAAATGGAAAAGGGCCATTAGCTTGCAAGCTTAAACCTGGACCCACTGGTACTATGTCATACTGGGACTTCGTACACAGCAGCAAGCTGTTGTGGCTTTTATGGCTAAGTCACCTGCCTTCAAAATCTCCAGTACAGTTTAAAGTAAAAGGAATTTTATTTATAAAGATTGCCACAAAGGCTTGACCACCAATAACAAATTGGCACATGCACAGTGCTTTGTTTAAAGAAATACTGTTATTCTTTTTAAACTTTTTATTGTTAATGTAGCAATAACTCTTGCACTTTAATTGCCAAAATTGCTCGCATTTACATATTTTTAATGTTTGTCTTGTCCACTATGATGTGCTGCTGCCTTTCTTGGCCCAGTCACCCTTGTGATAGAGATCTTGATCTCCATGAATCTTTTATCTGGTTAAATAAAGGTTAAATAAAAAAAAGTAAAACACAGCAGACAGCTATGTTTAAAGCAGCTATTCACTATCAGTAACAGAGCTGTAACAGAGAAGTGCCTTTGAATGTATCACTCTGCAATAAACATGTAACTATAAACTTCCCTTTATGGATCATTTTGTCATTCACATCACTAAAGTTGTTCAAGTGAGATCACGGGCTGTGTGTACTTTTAGAACACGAAGCCCTGCAAAGGGAGGTTCCCCTAAATGGAGCTGAGCTCTGCGTTATGGTCACCATGCCTGATGTTCAAATACAGGATGTAGTGTTATGTACCAATCTCAACATGTTATTATCTGTGTCAGATTCTGCTGATCAAATTATTTTCTTACGTTTTCTGCTAAGATCTGTTAGGATCACAGTTAAATTGAACAATGTAAAAAAAAAAAGGAAGCTTTAGAGATCATCATCTTGACAGACTGGCAACATTTTTGAGAACAACATGGACATTTCTGTTTTGTCTTAAAAGGATCCAAAACAAGCAGATTAACATTAGAATAACCTTTTTAGATGCTAACACATGACAAACAGTACACATCTTTTTTCCATTCTCTGAATTAATTTTGTTGAATTTTGTATAATCATTAATAGTATTTCCTGCTACATAAAGTTTTGTGTGAACTACTAAATAAGCATTAGACAAAGTTGTTAAATGTCAGAGAGGATGCTCATGATTCTGTGTGAAAGGACAAGGTGTGTTTGGGTTTAGCTGTCCTCTTCATCGCTGTCTCTCATGCTGAAGCCCTGGAGGCCATTGCCTGCCTTGACTGCTGCAGTGGCCTCCTCCACCGTCAGCCGGTTGTAGATGGTCTCGTAGCTCTTGTTATTGAGTGTGCCATCCAGCACACCCTGTAGCCTGAAGTCACGGTAGGTCTTCTGATAAGGCACAAGGAAGGAAGATGGGTAAATAGGCAAAGGAAAGAAAGGAATGTGGAAAGCAGAATCAGGCAGCTGTTATTCACTGTGTGAAAGGATAAAGGCTGGAAGATGAAGGCTGAAGGACGCTCACAAGCTTTTTTTGTGTCAAACCAGGAAGGCAGACTGAAGTGTCTCAGCTCGCTACTAAAAGTAAAAATCACTATTATCATTCCTTTTCTCATTGGTTTCTACTTAAACTAACAAACTATGAAAAGACAAAAAGCATTTGAGCAGTTTTTGCTTTCATCTCCCGCACCTCTTCACACTGCTGCTTTCAAGGACACTTCAGTGCGGTTTTATTTGTGTAATTTGTTTCTTCCCTGTCTCCATTGTCAGTTGTGACTTATTTTTCCATGAACTGCTCAAAATGAAGAGCCACTATTTAGTCACACAAAGATCCAGGGTTTGAACATCTTGTCTGCTGAGGCTCCTCTGTGTTTCTATACTTCCCTCCTGTCTTCACATTTTATTCCAGTGAGCTCCACTGTCCTCACACTGCAACCAAATATTGGATTAACTGAGGTATTTACAAACCGACCATATGTATGAATGTGTTTTCAAATAGCAGTATCTCTAATGTGAGTTCTGTGATGGACTGCTTGCCTTCAAGTACATGTCTCTGGTGGAATTCTCAGCGATATCCTCTTTAGCCCACTGCTGAAGCCGTGGGATGATGAGAGTTACCATTTTAGATTTATTTTAATTTCATTGTGGCTAACTGCTGCTCTTTAGACCTTTAAATTAACTTACGCTTAAAGGGATTGTTGACACTTCTTGAAGTGGGGTAGCATAGAGAGGTTTTGAGTAGCCAGTGCATTACCTGTAGTGCAAAATGCTCAGCATTCAATTTGTATAATTAACCCCATTTCAATAATTGTCAAAAAATTACCTCAAGCTGCTTCCAGTCTTAATACAGCCAAAATGCCATTTGATGCATATAAATTGTTGACCCAGTTAATGTGTCCATAATAACTGCATGATGACAAAGTAAGGCAGTGCAAACATCAACTCTTTGATAGAAACTGTGAACTACTTGTCTCTAAACATAACTAAATAAACTATATAAATTTAAAGCTATGCCCAGCAGCTTAGGTGTACCACCATGTTGCAGCCTGTAACAAGCTGGGAGGTTTTTGTTCTCCCTGACCATTGCAGTGGTAGGTAAAGCTGAAAAAACACAAATGTTTTTAATTTAGTTGAATGTTGCTTTGTTTAAACAGAATCAGGATTTTTTTCAAGGAGGAATACCCACACTATAGTTGTTTGAAAGCAGCTGCAGTTCAAACCATTCCCTGAAAGGCCAAATTTCAGTTAAAGTTTCTCAGTTTGACTGAAGTCAGAGAGAGGACATCATCATCAGTTTCACATTTTGAGCAGAAAACAAGCAACTGAACAGATAGTTTAGTGATATTAAACATGTCTATGTGGCGCAGACTTTGTGAGGAAAAAGAACGGGAGAATGACAATTGAATCAAAAATTTCTATTAGCTTCATTTAATGAAGCTAATAAATGAATGAGAACTAGTTCATGTTGGAAGTGTGACATTGGTTCAAATTGTTTAGAAAGGGAGAAACAAAGATGTTTTAGCCTCTGTGAGCTGATCTTAGAACTAGTTTTTTTGGATGAACTTACACTGCACTGTAAAACCTTCTGTATAATTTTTAAATTTTGTTTTAAGATGGTAAAAACCCATATTGGTCTTAGGCCTACTTGTACAAGCTGTTAGCTTCAGCTCTTGAAAAACCTTGGAAATTTACGTTTAAAATGCAGAGAGTTAAGAGTGTCCATGCAGACATCTTTTGCATGGAAGATACTACTCATCAGCTGCTCATAAGCGCTTCATCGAAGACAAACTTTCCTTTTTATAGGAGAATAGAATTAGTTTGCTTTCATTTACATGACTCTTTTTACCTTAACAATTTTGATGAGTACTTTAAGCTGGTAAATGTGGAGCTGCAGGTCCAGTCTGTCAGTCAGCCAAACACACACAGCCCTCATGGAGCTTGCATACCATTGCTGTAAGAAGCAGAAAAAGCACACAGAAGAAGACAGGTTTTTCATCTAAAAGAAAACAGGGCTGGCATAACAAATTTACCAAAATGCTCAGTTTGAAACCTGATCATTGATGAGTCTCATGGCTAACAAGATGTCAAGGATTATTACATCCATTTTAGTTGCCGATCAGCAGAACAAATCTTGTTTGTAACTCATCGAACACAGGTTTTCACGGACAGTTCAAACTAACACCAATAATGGTCATAATTTTGCAGGTAAAGGTTTTTAGAAAATTATGCCAATCTTCTAAACAAAAAAAAATCATAATCACTACTACTACTATAACTTCAATATAGTAGATTATTATCAGACAATGATGATAACCTTTGAAGAGTCTGTTCCAATTTTAATTTCCCCATTGTCACAAAAAACACAGATGAGGGCAGTAATTTTGTTTCTTCCCCTTCACAAACTGATTCTTTTGTTCATAGTGTTACTTTCTGTAGCCACCCTGAAAAAGAAGGTAATTATTCATAGGAGGCTGGCTTCCTGGTTTAATTCAGAGCTGCGTACTTTAAAGCACAACTTTAGAAAACAGGAGAGAAAATTGCGCTCTACATACCTAAAGGATTCCTACTTAATCTGGAAAAATAGCCTACTGTTGTATAAAAAGAAACTTCACCAAGCTAGAACAGCTTATTTATTATCATTAATTGAAGAGACCAAGAATAATCCTAGGTTTCTCTTTAGTACAGTTGCTAAACTTACACAGAGTCATAGCTCTGTTGATCCATCCATTCCCTTAGCTCTCAGCAGTCATGACTTTATGGGATTCTTCCAAAATAAAATTGATTCTATTAAAAAGAAAATAATTTGCATACTCCCGAAGAGGATTACTTCATCCTCACTAAGTGAGACAGCATTGGAGGTAACTGTAGAACCTGATCTGTGTTTGGACTGTTTTGATCCTGTGGAGCTTCCTGAGTTATCAGAAATATTAGCTTCATCTAAACCTTCAACTTGTATGTTAGACCCAATCCCAACCAAATTATTTAAGGAAGTGTTCCCTCTGATTACCAGTCCCATTTTAAAAATTATTAACCTATCCTTAGTAAATGGATATGTTCGTTCGTTCGTCGTCTTCCGCTTATCCAGGACCGGGTGGCGGGGGCAGCAGACTCAGCAGAGACGCCCAGACGTCCCTCTCTCCAGACACCTCCTCCAGTTCCTCCAGGGGGAGCCCAAGGCGTTCCCAGGCCAGCCGAGAGACATAGTCCCTCCAGCGTGTCCTGGGCCTCCTCCCGGTGGGACGTGCCTGGAACACCTCCCGAGGAAGGCGTCCAGGAGGCATCCAGTATAGATGCCCGAGCCACCTCAACTGGCTCCTCTCGATGTGGAGGAGCAGCGGCTCTACTCCGAGCCCCTCCCGGATGGCCGAGCTACTCACCCTATCTCTAAGGGAGTGCCCGGCCACCCTACGGAGGAAGCTCATTTCAGCCGCTTGTATCCGTGATCTCGTTCTTTCGGTCATGACCCAAAGTTCATGGCCATAGGTGAGGGTAGGAACGTAGACCGACCAGTAAATTGAGAGCTTTGCTTTTCGGCTCAGCTCTCTCTTCACCACAATGGACCGGCACAGCGCCCCCATTACTGTGGCAGCTGCACCGATCCGTCTGTCAATCTCCCGCTCCATTCTTCCCTCACTCGTGAACAAGACCCCGAGATACTTAAACTCCTCCACTTGAGGCAGGAACTCCCCTCCAACCTGAAGAGGACAAGCCACCCTTTTCCGGTCGAGTACCATGGCTTCGGACTTGGAGGAGCTGATCCTCATCCCAGCCGCTTCACACTCGGCTGCGAACCGCCACAGCGCATGCTGTAGGTCTTGGCTAGAGGGGGCCAGCAGGACCACGTCATCCGCAAAAAGAAGAGACGAAATCCACTGGTCCCCAAACCAGACCCCCTCCGGCCCTTGGCTGCGTCTAGAAATCCTGTCCATAAAAGTTATGAACAGTACCGGCGACAAAGGGCAGCCCTGCCGGAGTCCAACATGCACTGGGAACAGGTCCGACTTAGTGCCGGCAATGCGGACCAAACTCCTGCTCCGCTCGTACAGGGACCGGATGGCCCCTAATAAAGGGCCCCCGATTCCATACTCCTGGAGCACCCCCCACAGGGCATCATCATGTTGTAGGGCGTGTCAACCATGACAGCCCTACAACATCCTCAACGTGCTAAATGGATATGTACCACAGGCTTTTAAAGTAGCTGTAATTAAACCTTTACTTAAGAAACCTTCGCTTGATCGAGATGACTTAATAAATTACAGAGAAAATAGTTGCTAATCAAATGTGTGAGCATTTACACAGCAATGATCTGTTTGAAGAGTTTCAGTCAGGTTTCAGAGCTCATCATAACACTGAAACAGCTCTGCTGAAAGTCACTAAAGATATTCTTATGGCCTCAGATAATGGACTTGTGTCTGTATTTGTCCTGTTAGATCTCAGTGCTGCATTTGATACAGTCGATCACAATATTCTCTTAGAAAGGCTGGAATATGCTGTAGGGATCAGGGGAACAGCATGAGGCTGGTTTAAATCTTTTTTGTCTGACAGATTCCAGTTTGTTCATGTAAATGGTAAATCATCTTCAAGCTCCAGGGTTAATTGTGGAGTACCACAGGGTTCAGTACATGGGCCAATTCTCTTTACTATACATATGCTTCCAATAGGTAAAATTATCAGGCAGAATGGGATACATTTTCACTGTTACGCTGATGATACTCAGCTTTACTTATCCATGAATCCTGATGAGCCCAACCGGTTAGATAGACTACAAGCATGTCTTGAAGACATAAAAACTTAGATGACTTTAAATTTTCTGCTTCTAAATTCAGACAAGACAGAAGTTGTCATCTTTGGACCGGAGTCTTTAAAAAAGAAACTGCTTAGTCAATCACTTAACCTGGATGGCATTAAATTGACCTCCAGCAATAAAGTAAAAAACTTTGGTGCTATTTTTGACCAGGACATGTCATTTAAATCCCATATTAAACAAATTTCTAGGATTTCCTTCTTTCACCTCCGGAACATTGCCAAAATTAGAAATATCCTGTCCAGGAGTGATGCTGAAAAACTAGTCCATGCATTTGTTACTTCAAGGCTGGACTATTTTAATTCTTTACCGTTATGCCACTGTAATGTACTTTTCCTATTATGTCTCTTCTTTTTTTTTCACATACAGCACTTTGAATTGTCTTGCTACTGAAATGTGCAATATAGATAAACTTGTCTTGCCTTCAATTAATCAAAATGGGCAGGACATGTCATTCAAATTCCATATTAAACAAGTTTCTAGGATTTCCTTCTTTCAACTCCGGAATATTGCCAAAATTAGAAATATCCTGTCCAGGAGTGACGCTGACCCTTTAGTTATCAGGCTCCTCTCCTGTGGAACCAGCTCCCAGTTTTAGTCCGTGAGGCAGACACCCTGTCTACTTTTAAGGCTAGGCCTAAAACGTTCCTTATATATAATTCATATACAGTGGGGAGTATTTGATACACAGCAGTTTTTGTAGGTTTTCCCATCAATGCAAAGCATGTAGAAGTCTTTAATTTTTTTCATAGGTACTCCTTAACTGTGATTGACGGAATCTAAAACAAATATCCAGAAAACCCCAATGTGGGATTTTTAAGTAATTAATTTCCTTTTTATTGCATGAAATAAGTATCTCATACATCAGAAAAACAAAACTTGATATTAGGTACAGAAATCTTTGTTTGTAATTACAGATATCAGACATTTCCTGTAGTTCTTGATGAGGTTTGCAGCAGGGATTTTGGACCACTACTCAATACAGATCTTCTCCCGATCCTTCAGATTTTGGGGCTGTTTCCGGGCAACACACCTTCAGCTCCCTCCAAAGGTTTTCGATTGGGTTCAGGTCTGGAGACTGGCTAGGCCACTCCAGGACCTTGAGATGCTTCTTACGGAGCCACTCCTTAGTTGCCCTGGCTGTGTGTTTCGGGTCGTTGTCATGCTGGAAGACCCAGCCACGACCCATCTTCAATATCCGTACTGAGGGAAGGAGGATGTTGGCTAAGATCTCCTGATACATGGCCCCATCCATTCTCCCCTCAATACGGTGCAGTTGTCCTGTCCACTTTGCAGAATAGCATCCTCAAAGAATGATGTTTCCACCTCCGTGCTTCACGGTATGGATGATGTTCTTGGGGGTGTACTCATCCTTCTTCTTCACGGCGAGTGGAGTTAAGACCAAAAGGTCCTTTTTTTATCTCAACAGACCACATGACCTTCTCACAATCTTCCTCTGGATCATCCAGATGGTCATTGGAAAACTTCAGACGGGCCTGGACATGCGCTGGTTTGAGCAGGGGGACCTTGCGTGTGCTGCAGGATTTTAATCCATGGCGGCGTAGTGTGTAATTAATGGTCTTTTTTGAGATTGTGGTCCCAGCTCTCTTTAGGTCACTGACTAGGTCCAGCTGTAATTGAGTGTGTGGACAGGTGTCTTTTATGCAGATAACAAGTTCAAACAGGTGCCGTTAATACAGGTAATCAGTGGAGAACAGGAGGGCTTCTTAAAGAAGAACTAACAGGCCTGTGAGAGCCTGGATTCTTATCAAATATTAAGTTTTGTTCTTCTGATACATCAAATACTTATGTCATGCAATAAAATGCTAATTAATAACGTAAAAATTACACAATGTGATTTTCTGGATTTTTGTTTTAGATTCCGTCACTCACAGTTGGATCAGCATCTGGAGAAGATCTGTATCTGGAGAAGATCTGTATGGAGGAATGGTCCAAAATCCCTGCTGCAAACCTCATCAAGAACTACAGGAAATGTCTGATATCTGTAATTACAAAGATTTCTGTACCAAATATTAAGTTTTGTTTTTCTGATGTATCAAATACTTATTTTATGCAATAAAAAGCAAATAGTTACTTAAAACTCACGCAATGAAATTTATGGATATTTGTTTTAGATTCTGTCACTCACAGTTGAAGAGCACCTATGATAAAAATTAAAAACTTCTACATGCTTTGCAAGTGGGATAACCTGCAAAATCGGCAGTTTATCACATACTTTTTCTCCCCGTTGTAGTTAGAGTAGCTTAGGTTATCCTGAGGTATCTCTGTAGTTATGCTGCTATAGGCTTAGGCTTCCGGAGGAAATAATGACCATTTTCACTCTCTCTGCTACGTTCTCATATTACTCTCCAATTTTGCATTAATTGGTGTTATTTCAGCTTTTAGCTTTATGTTCTCTCTTAGTTTTTTCTCTTTTTCTCTTTCTAGAAGCTACACCTGGCCTCACTCTGTGTTTAGCTGTGACACATTCCTAGAAGGGCATCGGCCAAACTGCTGCTGCCAACAACTTAATGCTCACCTTCTACAGATGATACACTTGGCCCTGTCTCTCAGTGTTTAACCCTGTCTCTCCTAGACATGGCTACTGGCTGAGCTTCTACTGGAACTAACGGTATGTGCTCTCGTTCATCGTCTAGACTTGAAAACTGGCTCAGAGTTCATCTGCTTAGCTGACTTTCTCTCCTAGATGAAGCCACTAAAGGAGCTACAATCATTCATGTTTAAATTTTCTTTCCCATAGAAAGTACTCCTGGATCAGTGCTTCTGTGTTCTTTTTGTGTCTCTACTCTGTTCTCTCAAACCCCCAGTCGGTCGTGGCAGATGGCTGCTCACACTGAGCCTGGTTCTGCTGGAGGTTTCTTCCTGTTAAAAGGGAGTTTTCCTCTCCAAAGTCACTACATGCATGCTCAGTATGAGGGATTGCTGAAAAGACAATGCAAGCAACTCTCCACTGTCACTACATGCTCATCCAGGAGGAGTGAATTCTGCAAGTCACTGACTCGATGCAATCTGCTGGCTTTCATTAGATAGAAAAACGTTTCAACCAATTTAAATAATAAACTGAATCCGACTGCACTGTTTGATAATTAGAATGTATTTACCTGGCTTGAAATTTCTTTGATCAGGGTAAAATTAATATAGGGATTAAACATTTAAGCTATTGTGCAGCAATTAATTCGAGATAAAAACCATTAAAGCACATTCTTGATAAAAAAACATGCTTAAGCCTGTTTGTGAAGTCAGGTCACTATAAGTAAATAGTCTGAGGAAGACCTATAAGGTCAATGCTGCAGTATTCCTTGTACAGGTGCCAATATCCCTGAGATAAAAGCTATACTGCATTCTGTAAATGTAGTTACAGATGTTCAGTCATTCAAGGGCAGTCATTGTGTGAATGCTGAAGGCATTCATACAATAGAGATCCTGTTTCTCTTTATCAGTGAGAATGCATTCACCCAATCCTCTTTGCACCAGTCCCTCACGGTTCCCCCTGCAGGTGGTGGGCCCACTGGGGGATGGCCTCGCGCCTCTCGTTCGGGCCTGGCCCGGCCGGGTGCCGCGAGGAGCAACCCGGCCACCAGGCGCTCTCCGACGAGTCCCAACCCCAGGCCTGGCTCCAGGGTGGGACCCCGGCTCTGCCGTACCGGGCGATGTCACGTGCCTCGATATTTTGGTCCTCATGAGGGATTCTTGAACCACTCTTTGTCTGACCCATCACCTAGAGCCTGTTTGCCATGGGAGACCCTACCAGGGGCATTTAGGCCCCAGACAACATAGCCTCTAGGATCATTTGAGCACTCAAACCCCTCCACCACATTAAGGTGGAGGTTCAAGGAGGGACTCCATTATTCTGAGGGGGGACTTCAACGCCCACGTGGGGAACGACAGTGACACCTGGAGAGGCGTGATCGGGAGGAATGGCCTCCCTGATCTGAATCCGAGTGGTGTTTTGTTATTGGACTTCTGTGCTAGTCAAGGATTGTCCATAACGAACACCATGTTCAAACATAAGGGTGTCCATCAGTGCACTTGGCACCAGGACACCCTAGGCAGGAGGTCAATGATCGACTTTTTTTGTCGTATCATCAGACCTTCGGCCGCATGTTTTGGACACTTGGGTGAAGAGAGGGGCTGAGCTGTCCACTGATCACCACCTGGTGGTGAGTTGGATCTGCTGGACGAGGAGAAAGCCGGACAGACTTGGCAGGCCCAAGCGCATAGTGAGAGTCTGCTGGGAACGCCTGGCGGAGCCCTCGGCCAGGGATGTATTCAACTCCTACCTCCGGGAGAGCTTCGAACAGTTCCCAGGGGATGTTGGGGACATAGAGTTCGAGTGGAACATGTTCTCCGCATCTATTGTCGATGCTGCTGCCCGTAGCTGCGGCCGCAAGGTCTGTGGTGCCTGTCGCGGCGGCAATCCCAGAACCCGGTGGTGGACACCGGCAGTAAGGGATGCTGTCAAGCTGAAGAAGGAGTCCTATCGGCTGTGATTGGCTTGTGGGACTCCTGAGGCGGCTGACGGGTACCGTGAGGTCAAGCGTGCTGCGGCCCGGGCTGTGGGCAGAGGCAAAAACTTGGGCCTGGGAGGAGTTTGGTGAGGCCATGGAGAAGGACTACCGGATGGCCTCGAAGCGATTCTGGCAAATCGTCCGGCGCCTCAGGAGGGGGAAGCAGTGCTTCGCCAACACTGTTTATAGTGGGGGTGGGAGACTGCAGACCTCGACTGAGGACATTATCGGGCGATGGAAGGAGTACTTCGAGGATCTCCTCAATCCTGCCATCACGCATTCCGTGGTGGAAACAGAGGCTGGGGACTCAGAGTTGGACTCTTTCATCACCCAGGCTGAAGTCATCGAGGTGGTTAAAAAGATCCGCCGTGGCAAGGCTTCGGGGGTGGATGAGATCCGCCCTGAGTACCTCAAGTCTCTGGATGTCGTAGGGCTGTCATGGTTGACACGCCTCTTCAACATTGCGTGGCGGTCGGGGACAGTTCCTCTGGACTGGCAGACTGGGGTGGTGGTCCGCCTTCATAAGAAGGGGGAGCGGAGGGTGTGTTCCAACAACAGGGGGATCACACTCCTGAGCCTCCTTGGTAAAGCCTATGCCAGGGTATTGGAGAGGAGAGTCCGGCCGATAGTCGAACCTCGGCTTCAGGAGGAGCAGTGTGGTTTTCGTCCCGGCCGTGGAACACTGGACCAGCTCTATAGCCTCTACAGGGTGCTCGAGGGTTCATGGGAGTTTGCCCAACCGGTTCACATGTGTTTTGTGGACCTGGAGAAGGCATTCGACTGTGTCCCTCGTGATGCCCTGTGGGGGTTGCTCCAGGAGTATGGAATTGGGGGCCCTTTATTAAGGGCCATCCGGTCCGTGTACGAGCGGAGCAGAAGTTTGGTCCGCATTGCCGGCACTAAGTCGGACCTGTTCCCGGTGCATGTTGGACTCCGGCAGGGCTGCCCTTTGTCACCGGTCCTATTCATAACTTTTATGGACAGGATTTCTAGACGCAGCCAAGGGCCGGAGGGGGTCTGGTTTGGGGACCGGTGGATTTCGTCTCTTCTTTTTGCGGATGATGTGGTCCTGCTGGCCCCCTCTAGCCAAGACCTACAGCATGCGCTGTGGCGGTTCACAGCCGAGTGTGAAGCGGCTGGGATGAGGATCAGCTCCTCCAAGTCCGAGGCCATGGTACTCGACCGCAAAAGGGTGGCTTGTCCTCTTCAGGTTGGAGGGGAGTTCCTGCCTCAAGTGGAGGAGTTTAAGTATCTCGGGGTCTTGTTCACGAGTGAGGGAAGAATGGAGCGGGAGATCGACAGACGGATCGGTGCGGCTGCCACAATAATGGGGGCACTGTGCAGGTCCGTTGTGGTGAAGAGAGAGCTGAGTCGAAAAGCAAAGCTCTCAATTTACCGGTCGGTCTACGTTCCTACCCTCACCTATGGCCATAAACTTTGGGTATTGACCGAAAGAACGAGATCCCGGATACAAGCGGCTGAAATGAGCTTCCTCTGTAGGGTGGCCGGGCACTCCCTTAGAGATAGGGTGAGTAGCTCGGCCATCCTCATTTTCATTCATTTCAATAACAAAAATCTGATCCGATCCCAAGCCCTTTGACCATCTTGATTGGAGGCAACTACATGGTGGCCATTTTGTGTGTGGCACTTAAACAACATGTACTGCTGTTCTAACAACTAGACAACAGTGATTAAATTTAAAAGGCAATTTCATAGACTTTGGCATATAGGCTGTTAGCACATCAGAACCTAGAACGGAGCAAATCTCCATCAGAAACTTGTATAAATCTCAATCAGAACCATATACAAACACCCATCAGAACCATGTACAAACTCTATCAGAACCTGGAACAAATCTCCTTCAGAACTGGACCCAAACTCCATCAGAACAAGTTAGGGACCCTCCACCAGAACCAGGTCCACCAGAACCAAGAGGAAATCCCCATCAGAACTTGGTAGAAATATCCATCAGAACCAGTTAGGAACTGTCCATTAGAACCAGGTCCAAACTCAATCAGAACCAGAAAGAAAACTCTATCAGACCCAGACCCAAACTCCATCAGATCCAAGAGCAAATCCCCATCAGAACCTGGTAGAAATATCCATGAGAACCAGTTAGGAACACTAACAGAACCAGGTCCAAATTTATCAGAACCAGTAAGAAAGCACTACTCTGTGACTTATGATGGTAAGACCATCTTCATAAGTCCCAGGGCAGCAACAAAACAGCAGCCACTTGATATCAGGTGCTTAAACAGCTTATACTGGTGTTCAAATACCTGAACAAGAGTGAATCATTTTAAAGGACAATTTCATACACATTTGCTGTACTAAGCATTATGGATGGACTGAGTTAATATTAGCCAACATGCTAGTTTTACTATATTAACATTTAGCTAGCCTTAGCATTTTAGCTAATTTCAGCTTTTACACTGCTTTTTGCATACTAGGAGTAAATCAATGTCAGCCTTCATTATAGTGATAGCCAATATTAGCATCTCTCTTTCTATCCTTTCTACTTCTGTCCCTTCCTTTTCTTGTCCCTCTATTTCTCCTTTCTGCCTCGTTCTTCTCTTTCTATTCTTTTTGCTTCTTTCCCCCTTTTTCCTTTTTTCTCTTTCTATCCTTTATGTTTCTTTCTCTTCTCTCTCCTTTCTGCTTTTATCTTCTTTCTGGCTTGTTCTCTTTCTTGGGTTCTTCAGCTAATTACTGCTTATTGTTACTTTTTCAAATTTCTTCAACATCTTCTGCTTCGTTCATTGTGCAGAATGCATTCTCACGTGCCGTTTCACAGAAACAGCAATTTTTCTAGTTCTTGTTGCTTCCGTACACTTTTTGATTCGCTACTCCTCCTGCATACTTTGTGCTATTTCAACCGTTCAAATTTTACAATATTCAGTCCTTTCAGGACATTCCGGCTATGACTTTTGGTATTTATAACTTATATACTTTTTAAAATATTCAGCTTTTTGTGTTTTTTTTGCTCCCATTGAAATGAATGGGAAACCTCAAACATTCTGCTAAAAATTCACTGTTTTTGCCATTTAACTACTTCCGCATACTTTCAGCTAGAAACACCATTCAACTTTTAAAATGCTTTCACAGCCCTCTGCTATTATTGTATAATTAAATTTTTTGATATCTTTTACAGTTTTTCTACAATTTGGATTCAAACTTTATTACAACTTTTTCAGATTTTTTGTTTTATAATGTAATCCAATGACGGAATTCTTCTGTTGCTAGAGTGTACACTGTAGATTTTTGAATAACCTGAAAAAGAACGAACAAACTCTCTTCACTCGCTCAATTTTCACTCTACCTATACAAATTATGTATCAAAACGTAGGTTGCTCTTTCGCAATTAAAAAAATGTCACCCTCATTGATGTGGGACAAACAGTTGTCCGGCAACACGCCCCAAAGCAACGCAAAGTCAAGACACCTTAAATAGGAAATCTATAGGAATTTCAGAAAAAATCTGAGCAAAAAATCCTTAAAGTCACATGTTTTCGAATCGCCGCCTCTCATTAACCGTTCAAGGTAGAGACATGAGCCTTGTGCAGGTTTATCTTCAGACCTTGCTGGCGCTCGCCGTGAAGGAATTCTTTTGATACCTTTTATCGTTTTGTCATAAAAAAGGTTTGTTTAGGAGTACCAAATCTGTCCTTCCCAAAATCGTTTGAAATTTCAAAATTTCTAAATTATCCACTTTTCTACACTGTCACATCTCCAACACAGATTTATGTAGACATGTGAAAATCTCCAGGATTGTTCACCCATCCCTGCTGATACCTACGGTCCAAAAAGTATTTGGATACCTTTTATCGTTTCCTCGTGAAGTAGGTTTGTTTGACAGTGAAATATTCACCTTCACTCAGGTTAAAAATGGTCAAAATGATCCACTTTTTCACAGGGTCACACCTCCCAGACAGATTTTTGTAGAAAATTGAGAAACTCCATGATTGTTCACCAAGGCCTGCTGATTAATACAGTGCATGAATTAAATTGATAGCCGTTATAGTTTCCGAAGTATTAGACGGTGTTCGAGAGCATGTTCAGGCATTTTTGTGTTTTTCTCCTTTTTTCCCATTTTTTCACCTAGTGTTGTGCCTTTATTATTATATTTTTAACAATAATTTGTTAATATTCTCGTTCCCCTGTCCGTTTTCAGAAAAACGGTGCAAGAATGACGTTGATAGCCCTTACGGTTTCCGAGTTATGGGCAGTAGTTCGGGAGCATGTGCCACCATGTTATGAAGCCAGGCCATGATGAGATACAAAGTGTGTTGCTGCGTGAGTGAGAAACAGCAGCTGTTGGGCGCTCATTAATTACCATAGCAACAGAACACAGCTGCCAGTGAACTTATGTAACCTCAGACAAAGAATGGCTCTGAGAATGAGCCCAGGGCAGAAGCATCCATGAGTGATCACAATAAGTCAGTCATAGCTGACAGCCACACTAGACTTTCAAAATAAGACCTACACATACTCTACAAAATAAAAGCCTTTTTTTCACACTGAACATCAACCTTCCACATTTACAAATTATTTTTTTAAAGCTGATAATAGCATACACAAAGATTTCAGCCGAGCAAGAAGGTTCTATATGACTAATGGAAATAACCCAGACTTGAAAGGACAACCCTGCTAGATTTTGAAAATAAGACAAAACATGCTCTACAAAATAAAATCCTTTACATTTTAAACTATAGAAAATTGCAGCACTGGGCTTCACACTAATGTTGGAGCTCATCCAGTGTAGGAAATAGGACCAGGTCAGCCCTTTAAAATAAGGATTACTAAATTTTCAAAATAAAAGCCTCAATCTTTAATAGTTACTAGTGATTATTTAAGCTGATAATAGTATACATAATGATTTTAGAATAGTAAGCAGGTTCTACGTAACTAATGAAAGTAACCCAGACCTGAAAGGACAACCACGCTGGATTTTCAAAATAAGACAAAACATGCTTTACAAAATAAAAGCCTTTACATTTTAAATTATAAATAATTGCAGGACAGGGCTTCACACTACTGTTGGAGCTCACCCAATGTTGGAAATAGGACCATGTTGGCCTTTTAAACTAAAGCTTACTGAAACATTCAAAATTAGTAGTAATTTTTTAAGTTGATAATAGCATACATAATGATTTTAGAATAGCAACAAGGTTCTTTATATGTAGTGGAAGTACGCCAGACCTGAAAGGACAACTATACTGGACTTTCAAAACAACACCTAGACATACCCTACAAAATAAACGTCTTCATATTTCACACAGCAATAATTGCAGCATTGGTCTTAACACTATTGCTGGGACTCTGTGATGGAAATGGATATACTTTATCCTTTCGAAATAAACTCACGGATATTTACAAACTAAAAGCCTCAACATTCCTTTGTTGGGGCCTGCCATTGCAATGAAGGGAGAACAGTGAGTGGCCTGACTCCCATGCCATTGCCTGGTGACACCTATTACTACACATCTCTAAACTGGACTCTTTATTTATTGGCAACAGCCAAAGCAATGCAAGGATGCATGATTACTGGTGAAACAAGAACATGTCTAGATAGATATCTTAACCTTCTACCCTCAATCACGATGGACACCGTTCTGTTGGTTTGGTTTTGTACCTCAGCCACGCAACCTTTGGCTCTGGTCCGAGAAGCACGCATCAAGAGGCAGGCCCCATCTAAATGTCTTCAGAAATTTTCTAGTTTATTATTATTATTATTGTGTGAATGCTGAAGAGTGAATAATTTTAAATGGCAATTTCATAGACTTGTGAATATAGGCTGTAATACGTATTGGCATTTTAGCTAATTTTAGCTTATATATTGCTTTTTGCATGGTAGATGAGTTAAATTAATATCAGCCTTCATGCTAGTGATAGCCAATATGCTAATGTTAGCATTTTTGCTTCTCTTTCTCCTCTCTTCTCTCTTAGCTGAAGAACACTTTTGCGTTTTTCGGCAATTTCTTGTTTGTTTTTGTGTTTCTTCACTGTATTTGTTGTTAGTTCATTTGTTCTGAAATTTCTACTATTTCTTATGTATTTTAGCACTGACTTCAACTTCTTAGGCTATATTTTTGCTTCAGTCTATGCTTTTTCAGCTCATCTATGGTAGCTCTTTCCTGTTTTTTTAAAGTTTTTGTCAGTCCTTGCATTTCAACAACTCTTTCAACAAATAGTTTTGAGGTAACTTTTCATTGTTAAGCTGTTTTATAGCTAATAGTCTTCCTGCTCAAACAGATCAGATGACAGTTTTTCTTTGCTGTTTCTGCTATTTCTACTACTTTATCAGATTTCAGCAGATTTGTTGCAGTCAATTTCAGCTTATTTCTGCCAGCTTTCAGCTAAAAAATTCAGCTTACAGCATTCACACTGCATTTTCGCAGGAAATGCACATTTTTCTAGTTGTATCTGCCTTCAGACTTAATGATAACAGTTTACTCACTGACATCTTGCACTTTCTTTCAGTCCTGCAGACAACAGTAAAACACAAGGTCAATGGATCTACAGCATTAAGCAGTACAAGTCAGAGAGCGGACAGCTTTAACTTATTCAAAGATCTCCGGTTTAATGAAAACTGGTGATTACTGCATGTCAAGGAAGAGTTCAGGGCTCTGCTTTGAACTTCAAAAAGACACAAGAGGAATAAAGAAAATCAGCCCCCATATTTTATTTGAAGCATTAAAATATGCACATTCAGTGGCTTGATTCAGATACCACCCGGACGAAAGAAAGAAAGCACAGAGAAATCATTCTGACACATTGATGACTCATAATATGCAGATCTTCCTTCCAATACAGCTGGAGGGATCTGAAAACAGTTATTAAACTCATAATGACAAGATCTGTGATTACCTTCCAATTTAAGAGAACAAAAAACTCTTGAAGTTCATTTCATGCACTTAAGAAAAGTCACAGCATGTCCATGATCATTGAAGGATTTTATAAATATTTAATTTCATTTAGGGTCTGAGCAACGTCTGATCTCCTTCATCATGCCTCCTAATTATACTCAAGCAAATTAGTAGTTTTTTCAGTCTAAGCAGCAGGGCAGCATATGCTAACTCACAAATGAATGTTCAAGTTCAATAACAGTCTCTAACTTAATTTCTTTGACTTCCAGAATGAATTCTTTCCCACTTCTGTCATAAATACGAATTTAAAAACTGGCTTGCATTAAAAAAATTATTTGGGTTGTTGATCATGTTGATAAGTAGAGTTTATCATGTGTTTTCTACTATTCAATTTGTTAATACCTTGTGTGATAATTTTCAGATAAGCAGAAAGAATGTGAACTGGAAGATAAAAGCTACTCAGGGGTTAATAGGTCAGGTTTCTAAGCAGAACGTGTTTCATTTAGGAAAATTAGTTATTATTATTATTGTGTTATTTTTACTGTTTCTATCTCTTGTGTCTGCACAAAGCATCTATAGAAGATGTTAAGTAAACAAAACCTTCCTTTTGCATGTTTACCCATGGAGCTGGTGCTCAGTTTGTCTCGGTGTTAGAAAAAAATGGAGAAAAATGGAGGAAACAGTTTGATTGCTGTTGATTGTGGATCAGTATTTTTAACTACTCTGAGAATCCAAAAATATTTAGGTTGTCCTGAACATCTGCAATGTTACCTACTAATAGTTCAACCTGTTCGGTTGGGATCAACTTGCTTGTCTTGGGCACTATTCAGCTACCCATTTTCTTATCCAAATTACATTCTGACATTCTGGCTGTACATTCAGAGCATTTTTCTTTTCCTTGTACATAGAAAAATACAGATTTCCTAAGATTGGCTTTTAGTGTTAACCTAACTTAGTGGAGTGTGAACTCTTTATTATATTCTATGTTTCATAGTTTTATGCAGACAACTCTGCAAAAGAGATCATAGCTCAAGATTTGGATGCAGTTTCCCAGTGATCCTCTTCACCCTCTTGTCCTGCCACCCTCTGTTCTACTGTTTATGCTCCTTCTACTTTATATGAATATTTGCTTATGATTAGACAATCAAGGTATTAAATTCCCTGTACTTCTGGACTTTTTTATTGTAATAAGGATTTTGTTTTAACTAAAGACGTTTTTCTGTTTGTGCTGTAGATATCTGATTTGAGTTCACAATCCTAATCAGCTTATCTCTGATCCTTGCCAGCAGCCGAAAAATTGGAGTTAAACAGCATTTAGAGCAAGATTTATTAAAACCACATGATGATATTAAAAGACCAACAGACTCAAAACTGAGTCAAAAATAACTTTTTTCATTCTGTCAGAAAATAATGAGCTGTAAGCAGAGCATTGATCTAGTTGATTTCAAAATAAAATGCAGGAAGATGAGGGAAAATCAGCTTCTGTTGTTACGATGCTAATCTAATACCCATTAGATTAGCATCCTAATCAATGTTGTTTTTACTGTTTTAAATTTGACCAATCAAAAACTAAACTCCAAAGTTTTAAACATGGCACACAACTTTTTGATTGGCAGCTGTTTCCCATGATCCCGCTTTTACAGGGGTTGGACAATGAAACTGAAACACCTGTCATTTTAGTGTGGGAGGTTTCATGGCTAAATTGGACCAGCTTGGTAGCCAGTCTTCATTGATTCCACATTGCACCAGTAAGAGCAGAGTGTGAAGGTTCAATTAGCAGGGTAAGAGCACAGTTTTGCTCAAAATATTGAAATGCACACAACATTATGGGTGACAAACCAGAGTTCAAAAGAGGACAAATTGTTGGTGCACGTCTTGCTGTCGCATCTGTGACCAAGACAGCAAGTCTTTGTGATGTATCAAGAGCCACGGTATCCAGGGTAATGTCAGCATACCATCAAGAAGGACGAACCACATCCAACAGGATTAACTGTGGACGCAAGAGGAAGCTGTCTGAAAGGGATGTTCGGGTGCTAACCCGGATTGTATCCAAAAAACATAAAACCATGGCTGCCCAAATCACAGCAGAATTAAATGTGCACGTCAACTCTCCTGTTTCCACCAGAACTGTCCGTCGGGAGCTCCACAGGGTTAATATACACGGCCAGGCTGGCTATAGCCAAACCTTTGGTCACTCATGCCAATGTCAATCGTCGGTTTCAATGGTGCAAGGAGCGCAAATCTTGGGCTGTGGACAATGTGAAACATGTATTGTTCTCTGATGAGTCCACCTTTACTGTTTTCCACACATCCGGGAGAGTTACGGTGTGGAGAAGCCCCAAAGAAGCGTACCACCCAGACTGTTGCATGCCCAGAGTGAAGCATGGGGGTGGATCAGTGATGGTTTGGGCTGCCATATCATGGCATTCCCTTGGCCCAATACTTGTGCTAGATGGGCGCGTCACTGCCAAGGACTACCGAACCATTCTTGAGGACCATGTGCATCCAATGGTTCAAACATTCTATCCTGAAGGCGGTGCCGTGTATCAGGATGACAATGCACCAATACACAGAGCAAGACTGGTGAAAGATTGGTTTGATGAACATGAAAGTGAAGTTGAACATCTCCCATGGCCTTCACAGTCACCAGATCTAAATATTATTGAGCCACTTTGGGGTGTTTTGGAGGAGCGAGTCAGGAAACGTTTTCCTCCACCAGTATCACGTAGTGACCTGACCACTATCCTGCAAGAAGAATGGCTTAAAATCCCTCTGACGACTGTGCAGGACTTGTATATGTCATTCCCAAGACAAATTGACACCGTATTGGCCGCAAAAGGAGGCCCTACACCATACTAATAAATTATTGCGGTCTAAAACCAGGCGTTTCAGTTTCATTGTCCAACCACTGTATTTTGTTCTATATTGATTTGATAGCATCCAACTGCTGCAGATTTGTCGGACCTTATATTCATGAGTGTATCTCACCTAAAAAACATTGAATTAAAATATGGATATTGAAATATGAAGGGTCAAAGCAACAAAAATTAACCTGAAATTAATTGAAGGTGTGAAATACTGAACATGATCAAATTAAGCATCGTAAAAACAAACGTGATTAATTTCACCTCTGTGAAAATTAGAATCCGTGAATCTGGAGGTCATTAAAATGATAACATTGTAAATATTAATGTTTAAATATTAATGCCTGTTTTATTCACTGCCTTGATTTTAGCACCTCCAGTTTTACAACTTATGTTTTATCATTTATTATGTTCACAGTGTAATTTTTGTTAGTTAGGGTAGATCGGAATATGGCAACTGCCCGACAACGATGTTTTGTAGTCCGTAACCCCCAATGTCCCATGATTCATTGTGGGTCGAATCGAATTGGTCGAGCTCGTGCAGCAGTGGCGGATGATGGTGGTAAAAATTTAGAATAAAAATGTAAATAATATGCTTTCTTTGACCCCAAATAAACTTTAAAGATGTTTTTAGGCGAGAATGTAGGTTTGTTGAACTTCAAATATCTACTCGGTTTATTAAGATTCCACTTAATTTAAAAAAAGAGGTTGGACGTTTCTCGGCGCCAGCTAGCTCCGGCAGCTGTCAGCCGACTGAGCAGTGTTCCCTCCCTCTTCCAGAGAAGGCGCCGGATTCCCGGCTGTTAAAGAGAGACTGAGGTGGAGAGTCTGGAGACTCAACCAGGGGCACTCTTTACTTGTTACTCCCGGCTGCTCCACCCCGTGGCAAACGATATCACTGTCGTACTATTAAAAATGCATGCGAATGGCTATGGACTACAAGTACTCGGCTGTCTAGCCGGGGCTGCTGTTACTTCCGATCTACCGGAAGTAACAAAAATTACACTCTGAATGCGATGAATGATAAAACTGAAGTGGTAAAAATGATGGTGCTAAAATCAAGGCAGAAAATGAAAACAGGCAACATTAAATTTGATAACCTTAATATCTATAACATTAATATTTACCCTGTTATCATTATTTTCAGAGGCGAAATTAATCACATGTTGGTTTTTACGGGACTCAATTCTACCATGTTCAGTATTTCACACCTTCAATTCATTTCAAGATAATTTTTGTTACTTTGACCCCTCATATTGAAGTGGATAAAGGAATACAATGAATGATTGTCATGGTCAAGAAACCAGTTTGAGATTATTTGAACTGTGTGAAATGACAGGCACCAGAGGATGAATAGACTGTAGTCATAATGGGATGGCCAAGGTCAGCAACAATATTCAAGTTGGCTGTGGTGTTTATACAATGTTCCGCTGGTATGAATTGCTCCAAAGTGTGCAAAGAAAAGTGTGCCAACCCCACTATTACACCATTACCACCTACTTCTGAGTTATTTGTCTGACAGATTCCAGGTTCTCCATTGTTATGTTTAGAGTACCACAAGGTAGTGCTTGGGCCAACTCTCTTCACTATTTATGTGCTTCCAATAGATAAAATTATTAGTCAGCATGGGATAAATTTCCTCTGTTATGGTGATGATACTCAGTGTGATGGAATTAGGCTTTTTTCTGTTCTGCAATATTGCACACTCAGTGTTTTTTTGGGGGGCTATTTTATTCTTCAAGATTTAGCATATGGTAGTTTCAACTGTGCTAATCCATTGCCATCCAGTAGAAAGTACTCCTGGATCAGTGCTTCTGTGTTCTTTTATTGTCTCTGCTCTGTTCTCTTAGTCGGTTGTGCCAGATGGCTGCTTACACTGAGCCTGGTTCTGGTTCTGCTGGAGGTTTCTTCCTGTTAAAGGGAGTTTTCCTCTCTGCTGTCGCTACATGTATGCTCAGTATGAGGGATTGCTGCAAAGTCAATGCAAGTGACTGTCCACTGTCTCTACATGCTCATCCAGGAGTAGTGAATGCTGCAAGTCACTGACTCGATGCAATCTGCTGGGTTTCCTTAAATAGAAAAACTTTTAATCAACTTGAATATGTGTTGTGAATTGGCACTATATAAATAAAACTGAATTGAATTAAATTATTTTAGGGAGGATCGTCATTTTAATTACAAACACCCTTCCCATAAGTGAGAAGGGGAGAGTTCTCCTATGTGTGAGGTCATTTTCTATTAATTTGAGAAATGGAATATAATTTAATTGCCTCAGGTCAAGTAGCCTGTTTGAAATATTTATGGCTAGGTACCCGATGTTTCCATTCTGTAAACGAATAGTTGGAAAGAGATAATTATTACAGGACATATGAAGGGCCTTTAATTTCTTCCAAAAAATAGAGTAATCCAAAATTTTGGAAAGAAATAAAAAAAAATAAAAAAATAAAATAAAAAAAAACAACACCACATCATCAGCATATAAACAAATTTTTGGGATTCTATTTGCTGTTTGGTTTACATAAATATTTCTGCTTTGAGGAATTGTAGCCGTCAGCGGTTCAATGAATATAGAAAACATTAAAAGGGGAGAGGGAACAACCCTGTCTATTGCCTCCTTTAAGACTGAAGCTCTGAGAAATCCAGTCAGTTGTCTTCAGACAAGCATTGGGTGAGCTATATCGTAATCTGATCCATGACAAAAACTGTATGTCCAAATCCAAATTTATGTAAGGTAACAAACAGAAATTTTCAATTAACCTTATCAAAAGAATTCTCTGCATCCAATGAAACAATTATATGCCGCATCCAAAGTCACAGAAATCATAACAATGCCTAAATTCATTGAGTTGGTACCATGTTATTGGGTGATTTATTTATAACAAGCAAAAAATTGGTATACCGTTTAAAGTGATTTTAGTGCTTTGTGTGTGTGTGTGTGTTTGGAATGCAATTCTCAATGCAGATAGCACAAACAGTGAGCAAGCAAACAAACACAAAGCAACCCCTAATGTGAGGTGTGTGTATATACTACACATTGTTCATGCTTCTACTACTCATTCTCTGTATTCGTGGAATCTGTGTTTAAAGAGGAGAGGCTTTAAATGAATTTGATTGACTCAGTGAGAGGCCCATAAACAAGACAATTCCACACTCAAAACACTCATGCTGGGGGGCCTGATGCTGCTGTTGAACACAACATTTGCTTCTATTGTTACACACAAGATGCACATGTGAGAATGTGTGTGTGTTTACTAGATTCATACTGAAGGACTTAGCTTAGACACTTCAAGGCCCCGCTGTCACCTCCTCCTCAGTGCATGACTGGGCGCTTCTGAGCTCCATTAGACTCATTCTCCTCTGTCCTCCTCCCTCAAAAGCAGGCACACATATGTACACACACACACACACAAATCAGCACAGTGTAGCTCAAAGCTCACTCTGAACTCTCAGAGGAGCCAATGGGTGGCAGAAATCCATCGCTCTGCTTCGTGCTGCTAATGTGTACCAAGTCCTGAACTGCCATGCCTAAATCATTGTATTCACTCAAAACGGTGAACTGAAGCGTGTTATAAAACTCGCCGCTGGAATATTCTTATAAATCTGAATCTCGCAGGTGGGAACAGCCAGTGAAGACAGCAGACAGCGTGGGATGGAGAGATGTGTAGATGGATGGATGGGATGAGGTGTAAAAGGGTTTTTGGTTCCGACAGAGCGAGCCAAATGCTCTCAGTGTTCCTAAGTGATGAACAGGTCAACAGAAGAAGTCACTGTTTTCAACATCACACAGTCCCCCTGCTGCTCTGAAAGTGGAGAATCAAACAGTAAAAACATCTGACTGTCAGCTGCATTTGGTGAAATTTCAAAAGCAAACACCGCATATCACAAGAATCTGAATTCTATCTAATTATCAAATTACGTTGCCAATTAAGTACTTACAATAGGGTTTGGTAATGAGTGGATATACACAGTATAAACCATGTGTACAGATATAGAGTTAGAATTTTGGTCAGTGTGGATTTAAAATGACTGTATACAAAGCTGTTGGTATTTAGTTATTTTTTTATTTAACAGGGACTGTACACATTAATAAACATTTCTGTAAATGTGTCAGTATTAGCTACAAAACTAATTTTCAACTGTTGTCCCTCCACCAGGTGTATAAGGCCTACAGATAGCAAAAGTCCATACATTTAATAAAATGTAAAAGCCAACAAGAAATATCAAAAGTTCACACATTTTGTGAAATATAAAGGTTTTACATCTTGACAAAGCATTAAGTCCTATAGTTCAAGATAGTAACATTTAAACTATGACATATACATAAAAAGAACATGGGCAGGACATGCAGCTCCAGTGAAAAAAGTCATAGAGGTTAGTTAAGATCAGTTTATTATATACAAGGTTGCATGTATATAATAAACAAACAAACATTTTCAGTGATTTTGATGAGCTTTCATCTGTGATATGTGTTGATTATGACTGTTTAATTATTGTAGGAGACTTCAACATTCACATGGACAATCCTGAAGACAGAAGTGCAATAGATCTATGTGACACTCTTAGAAATTTTGATTTGACTCAACATGTTAAAGAGCAAAAACACAAACAGGGACATATTTTGGACTTAATCATCACTAAGGGTCTAAACATTTCCAAGGTGTTTGTAACTGATGTTGCCCTATCTGACCACTTTTCTGTTATTTTTGAAAGCATCATCTGCAATGACTCAGTTTGCCAAAGAGACATGATAAGAAAACGCATCTTTAAGAATGAAACCTTTAACCAGATTTACTCTTCTACCTACACTTTGCCCTGTAACACTTTAGATGAGTTGGTACAAAACTTTCACTCGAAAATCTCGGACATCATTGATTAAATTGCTCCAATTAAAGTGAAAGTCGTTTCTGGGAAGAAAATGTCTCCATGGAGAAGGGCTCCACCAGTCAGAAGTGAAAAAAAGGAGTGTTGAAAAGCTGAATGCAGATGGTGAAAGACTGGACTTCAGGTTCACTATATTATCTATAAAGAGAGACTATACATCTGATTTGACACAAATTATAAACATATCCCTTTTGTCAGGTGTTTTCCCCCAGGCCCCGACAGCAATTATCAATCCTCTATTGAAAAAGGTGCAACTTGGACAAGCTGCTCCTACAGAACTACAGGTCTATATCAAACCTCCCCCTCATCAGCAAGATTATTGAAAAAGCTGTGTTTCAACAGTTAAACAACTTCCTAACAATGACCAACCGCTTCGATGTCTTCCAGTCAGGCTTCTGTGCTCACCACAGTACAGAGACTGCTCTTGTCAAGGTGTTCAATGACATCTGTATAAATGCAGACTGTGGAAGAACCACAGTGCTGGTATTATTGGACCTTAGTGCAGACACTGTTGATCACTCCATTTTATTACAGTGCCTGCAAAACTGGGTTGGCCTTTCTGGTACAGCACTCAAGTGGTTTAAATCCTACTTGAAGGACAGGGACTTTTTTGTGTCAGTAGGTAACTTAACATCAGAGACCACAAAAATCACATGTGGCGTTCCCCAAGGTTCCATCTTAGGCCCCATCTATTCAATATCTACATGCTCCCCCTAACAGATTTTAATAAACAACAACGTAAGTTATCATAACTATGCAGACGACACACAGCTGTACGTTACAATGTCACCAGGTGACTATTGAACGCATTCAAGCGCTGGGCAAATGCTTAGAAGAAATCAATGCATGGATGGGCCAAAATTTTCTTCAGCTGAATCAAAACAAAACTGAAGTAATATTCTTTGGACCAAAGGAAGAGCGTTTAAAAGTTAGCATACAGCTTCAGTTAATACAGCTAGAAACCACCAGCCAGGCTCCAAACCTGGGCGTAGTGATGGACTCAGACCTGAACCTTCAGAGGCACATAAAGACAGTAACAAGGTCGGCCTTCTATCACCTAAAGAACATCTCCAGGATTAAAAGACTAATGTCTCAGCAGGACCTTGAAAAACTAATTCATTCGTTCATCTTTAGTATAATTGATTACTGCAACGGTGTCTTCACAGGTCTGCTTAAAAAGTCGATCAGACAGCTGTAGTTGATCCAGAACGCTGCTGCTCGTTTCTAAAACTCACCAACCTGAAACCCCACAGCCATTAGAATACATAATTCCAACTGTGGTTAACTAATGGCCTGGCTGATGGCGATGTCTGTCACACATTTGCAGACAAAACACTTTAGCTAAATGTTTGCTGTGCAATCATCCAAATGTTTTTAGCCAGTTTTATTCACTGTATATTATATGTAAATTGGACCTGTACTTTTTTTTTATTTTAAGTTATCTACCTTTGTATTTGTATTGTTTTTTTCAATTTTACTTTAATGGCTTTAAATGTCTTTACTGTCCATATATATATATGTCCATATTTTTTTTCCCTTGTAACTACTTGGACAAAACAATCTTCCTGCCGGAGGCAATAAAGTGATCTGGAATGTTTAATCTTTGTATTTAAATAATATTTTATATGCAATCTTTATATAAGCTATTTTTATTATTAATACATTAGGTTACCAGACAAAAGCATTTTTCTGTCATGGTAAGAACTCACATCAAACACCTTCTCGATGCAGACCTCGTCGTTGATACTGTCTCGAAGGATGTCCTGATTCTGCCGAACGAATACGATGTAGGTGTCTGCCAGATCCATACCTGGTTTCTGGAGAGCAGAAGAAAAATTGGGACCTGAAAACTAGTTTTTGCATAATAGTTTTAGTAACTTAACAAATTCACGGCAACTACTTGTGCAGTGTTAAAAATGGAATCATGACTAATATTTACTGTATAATGTACAACCAGGCTATTACATTAATGCACAATGACTTGCACACTCAGCAGGGATGAGACAAATTCTTTAAAAGTGCAGCAATGCACAGGAAATGGAGAAACCTGCCAACACAGCTTTACGCAGCACATGGTGAGAGTGTGTGTTGGCTGGGGGTGTGCCCTGTCTTTAAACTTAACCACCAACAGCATCTTTCTAGTCATATGGTCATGCACAATGTCACTGTAAATGCAGATGGTTTTAACACTAAAACTATGTTTGAATGGTGGTTGAACCAAGACATGACATCATGGTGGCCTAATCCAACTCATGCCAAAAGCACTCCAAAACAACATATGGAAAATAGTCAAGAAATACAACTTTTTAATGTTCTCTTATTTTTATATAGTTATCCAGAGCTGCAACCACCAAACAAAATGGAAATTCATTCAATTATAATTTAAAATGAAATTATAGAACCAGAGACCTGAAATTAGTGGCAAGTTGAAGCTAATGATGTATTTTTACATTTTTTATGTATTTTTGCTTGATCAGTCTTAGTTAGGAGCTAGTGAGTCAGTCAGTTAACTGAACCCATACTATAATTATACATTATACCAAAAGCTTTAGTTTTATTGATATTAGGCTACAATAAAGCTTTGACCACTGCTGGAGTTATTAAATAACATATGACAACCCAGGATCCAGAACAGGAAGCAGAGTGGTAGTTCAACACACCTCTCTGCAGCTTCTGTATCATTCCCTACCCATTACCCCATTGAGACAGTGTCATTCCCAAGGCCAAAATTAAACAGATTTAAAACCAACCTAAAAGGAGTAAATCATGAAAATAATAAATAACTACTAATAAGGTCATTATAGTGGGGGATTTTTAACATTCACGTTGACACTGAAAGTACAAGCCTAAATGTAGCCTTAATGCTATCTTGGATTCTATTGGCTTTGCTTAAAACATCTGTAGACCTACAACAGTTTGTCTTCATACTCTGGATCTTGTGCTGACATCTGACACTGAGTGTGAAAATAACAGTATATCTACATATTCCTGTCCTATCTGTCTATGTTTGTTGCAGTTACAGCCTGAGGCCATTTGATTTGCATAAGACTGCGATTGCAGGTTGAGGATTTGCTGAACAGGCTGTGCAGCTACAGGCCTGGGATTGGCTGAGTTTTCCTAACTCCTCCTGATGGACATCCTTCTGGAACCTGATTGGACTGTTGATCTCCTGCTCCTCCAATCACAGAAGAGACCCTGCTATTTAAACTCAGCTCACCTTTCATTAAGGGTGGCTGTGATTTAGTCTGAGCATCTTGCCTCTTTGTCAGGTGTCTAGTGAAAATGTTTGACCTTGGCTTGTTTGATAAAAACTTTGTTAGCCCTAACTATTTAAATGTGTACATTTAAAAGGCAAGTGTATTGGTTCATAGTGGAAGATGGTACCGGTTTTCCTTGCCACTTTTGTTCCTGACCCCTTTTCTCCTATCTTATGGTTAGACAAGGAGCTCAGCCATTGTACCTTTTTGTATTCTTGCAGATAGAGCTGCCCATTATTTTATTTATTTATTTTATTTGCTGTTTTCTATGTGATTGTAATTTTTTGTCATTTAACTGGTTGGTTTGCCATAATTTTAAAATGAAAACTTGTTTCCTACTGACATTCCTACTGACGGTGGTTAATTTGTTTTTTTTTTTTACTTTGCGTTACACCTCGTGGAAGATAACGTATTTGGTGTTTAGGAGATCGTAACACCCACACCACAAAAGGCACTGAAAGCTGGTTTAATGACCATGGTGTTACTGTGCTTGATTGGCCAACAAACTGGCCTGACCTGAACCCCACAGAGAATTTATGGAGTATTGTCAAGAGGAAGATGAGACACCAGACCCAACAATGAATAATGACCTGAAGGTCATTATCAAGCAACTTCAGCTTCCATTACATGCATCAAAAAACAGACTTTATCCTCCAGCGGATGGAATGAATTCCGTTGCAAGTAATTGAATTTAAGTTAGACCTGTTAGCCGTTTTCGTAGCATGGTCTCTGATGACTTTTGATGTAAACAAAAATAAATTGAATTGCCTGTCAGAGCTTAAGCTACACACATCAATGTGGATGCTCATGTCTTCCCACACTGACACACTTAGTGGTGAAGCTATGAGTTCATTAGTCAATGAAATGTTTGAATAAATTAAATTGGCTGCAATTCTGAACAATAATTAAATAATTAAGATATTTTTTCAGTGCACAGTTTACACCTCTGTGCTCTCTTAGCTTGTTTTGTCTGGTTTGTGTGTTTTTCAACTAAAGCTAAATACTAGTAATCTCCTCTGTGTCCGGATAAAGGATACCCAGGCACTCATCAACATTTGACATACAAAGAAACTCCATGCACAAACATTCCTGTTCAATAAAGAGAGGGAGGGATAAAGCAGTGAAGTGGCAGGAGGAGGAAGAGCCCTTTTGATAATGACTAGTTTGCAGAAGATGAGAGTGGTGAAAATACCTGGTAATTGCATAACACCACATGCACAGTTACCTCGTCTGCCTTATTTAATTTCTGCCAGGTGAATATGTTCATGTTTACAGGTCACTGCAGGTTGGCAGCTTTGTAATTTAAAACTGCTCTTCTTGTTCTACAATGCAATGAAGTAACATTCATTGTAGGTATATGAATAACGATGCAAGCTAAAACTGACAAATCATTTACTGACTTGCAGGATGTGAATTAAACTGTGACACTTGGAGGAGTCCACTTCTTCCAACAGGGTCTGAATGCAGGTCTATGGAACACAGGTAAGTAGCTCGCTATGCTGAAACCTTGCATTCTTTCCTGAAGTTTCCTTAGTTTAAAATGATATCTGTTGTCAGTACTTTTAATTCTAAAGCTTTTACTTAGCCAGGTGCAAGTTTTTATCAGAATTAAATGTATTTTACAACAGAGAATAGATTATAGATTACAATACATCAGAGACGAACTGAATAATCAGCCTGGTGATGACTGGAATTGGATGATTTTACCCCCATTTCCTGTGTTCCCCTTTGTCTTATTCTGCTCATTACTCTTCTCTCCCTCAGCTCTCTCACTACATTTATCTTAGCTTTTTCTCATATCCACCTGATCAACCTCACCTGCTTGCCCTGCATTTCTCTTCACTTTCTACCTGGAATCGCCATGATGTCTTGCAGCCACTAACAAAACCATTCTCCCAGCACACCTTGTTTTCTTTGCCCGCACCGGCGGAAGCTCGCCGCAACAGTGAGGAGGCACAAGATTCTGAAACTTGCTGGCGAGTATAAGACTGTATTTCTACGAAGAATCCAAAGTCGAGTAAAATCTGGTGTTTGAGTACCCGCTGATTGACGAAAACAAAAGTTAATTACTAATTTGCTGTTAGTGAATGCAGCGTTCATGAAAAAGGGGAATTAAGACAAGCTTGAGCCAGAGAGTTCCCAGAAGGGACAGTGTCTCTAATCACATTGAGTGGAGTGGTTGTGCCCACGCCTGAACGATGACAGCATAGGAACAGCCAGCATCGTACGCCTTTCTGTGTGCTACGCTAGGTAGCAGAAAATATCAACCCCTTTATACCTGCTACTGAGCACAGCAGCCACAGTTCTTTGTTCACCTTCGCTACTCAACTCGACACCCTTTGGATCTCCTGTTCTTCAGAACGGTTCATGTATGAGGTAGTGTTTGGGCGAATAAAATTAATCTAAATATTGTCCATTTCATGGTGTTTTGCTTTGTTTGTGGTGGTAAAACGGTTACCCAGTGAGCTAATGTGAACAGATCTCTAAGCCAGCAGGATAGTTTATTTGTTCTGTGTTTTGTTTTAAAGTTACGTCAAACCTGAGTGATTCTAATGAGTGGCCATAGCACACTGCTGGTGCTCATATACATTTTAATCTTTGTGTAAATGGTATTTCAAGCACGTGAAACTAAAAGGGTTGGTAAAGAAGCATTTGTTTTGTTTCTTAACCAAAACAGCTAATGCTAGACCAATCTTGAGTCCATAGAGGTTCCTCTCCACCATATTTGTAGACAATTACTCCATGGGATGGATAGTTAAAATAAGATTTAGATCAATTGTGCAAAAGATTATAGGTTTATAATTCAACAAATAATATTTCTCAAATACTATTTATTAACATATTGATGGCTAATTAAACAATATTACAAATCAATTTTCGGGCAACCAAACAATTTCGGGATAAATAAAAAAAACCTCAACAATGCCAACGCAGTAATGTGAGGGATTTTAAAGCCAGAGTAAAACACCTCAAGAACGTTGCGCTTATTTGAGTGTTAGCTCAGCTTGCAATAGACAAGCATCTCCAGGATCTTGGACATGAAAGCGAGCTTGGAGATTGGTCTACTATGAGAAAGCACAGTCGGCTCCATGCCAGGTTTTTTAATCAGTGGTGTCACCACTGCATGTTTAAAGCTCACAGGTACATGTCTATTTGCCAAACGGCTATTTACAATGTTAAGAATAAAAAAAAGACAAGGGGGTAAAAATCTCTTTAAAAGACACGGTGGGATCAGATCATTTAAAGACCCAGCAAGCTTCATCTGATCAATGATCTTTTTCAGAAAGGCCAAAGGGGCCACCTCAAACTGGTTAAAGGCAGCAGAGCATGTGGCATAGAAGAAGTCACAAGAAGGAGGGCTAATTAGAGCCCTAATGCTTCCAACCCTATGAATGAAAAAGCTCAAAAAATGTCTACCCGCTTTAATGGAGTTCTCCAGGTCAGCTAGAGACACAAGAATTCTGATAGATGGAGTTAAGAATATTAGAAAAATACTTGGTTTTTGCAGCTGTCCCTGCTCTCTGATAAAAACACCTGCTATCCCTTAGTGATTAGAGACACCTGTAAGATGTCTTTAATCCATCTTTGTTCAGCTCTTCTGCACCCGCGCCTGCCACCACTTGTGGCTTTGTTTATCCAGGGCTAATGGTCTGATCTTTAGTGAAGCCACAGCAACTAATACAGTCTGATAGATTGAGCTAAAGCGAGAGGACAGAGCCTCAACATCTGAATAGAGACCCACAATAGAGACCCACCCCCTCCTTGAACCGCCACCTTAATGTGGTGGAGGGGTTTGAGTGCTCGAATGATCCTAGAGGCTATGTTGTCTGGGACTTAAATGCCCCTGGTAGGGTCTCCCATGGCAAAGAGGCTCTAGGTGACGGGTCAGACAAAGAGCGGTTCAAGAACCCCTCATGACGACTACAAAATCGCCCGGTACGGCGGAGCCGGGGTCCCACCCTGGAGCCAGGCCTGGGGTCGGGACTCGTCGGAGTGTGCCTGGTGGCTGGGTTGCTCCTCACAGGACCCGGCTGGGGAACAGTGAGGGACCGGTGCAAAGAGGATTGGGCGGCGGACGAAGGTGGAGACCTCGGCGGCCCGATCCCCGGATGCTTAGGCTGGCTCTAGGGACGTGGAATGTCACCTCGCTGGGTGGCAAGGAGCCTGAGCTGGTGCGGGAGGTCGAGAGATATCGACTAGAAATAGTCAGGCTCGCCTCCACGCACAACGTAGGCTCTGGAACCCATCTCCTCGAGAGGGGCTGGACTCTCTTCTACTCTGGAGCGGGCAACGGGGAGAGGCAGCGGGCTGGGGTGGGTTTGCTTGTCGCCCCCCAGCTCAGCCATCTCGTGTTGGGGTTTACCCCAGTGGATGAGAGGGTCGCATCCCTGTGCCTTCGGGTTGGGGAGAGGTCTCGGACTATCATTTCAGCCTACGGGCCGAGTGGTAGTGCGGAGTACCCAGCCTTCGTGGCGTCCCTGTCGGGGGTGCTGGATAGTGCCCCTCCTGGGGACTCCGTTATTCTGTTGGGGGACTTCAACGCCCACGTGGGAAACGACAGTGACACCTGGAGAGGCGTGATCGGGAGGAATGGCCTCCCCGATCTGAATCCGAGCGGTGTTTTGTTATTGGACTTCTGTGCTAGTCACGGATTGTCCATAATGAACACCATGTTCAAACATAAGGGTGTCCATCAGTGCACTTGGCACCAGGATACCCTAGGCAGGAGGTCAATGATCGACTTTGTTGTCATATCATCAGACCTTCGGCCGCATGTTTTGGACACTCGGGTGAAGAGAGGGGCTGAGCTGTCCACTGATCACCACCCGGTGGTGAGTTGGATCCGCTGGAGGAGGAGAAAGCCGGACAGACTTGGCAGGCCCAAGCGCATAGTGAGGGTCTGCTGGGAACGTCTGGCGGACCCCTTGGCCAGGGATGTATTCAACTCTCGCCTCCGGGAGAGATTTGACCAGATTCCGAGGGATGTTGGAGACATAGAGTCCGAGTGGACCATGTTCTCCGCATTTTTTGTCAATGCGGCTGCCCGTAGCTGCGGCCGTAAGGTCTGCGGTGCCTGTCGCGGCGGCAATCCCCGAACCCGGTGGTGGACACCGGCAGTAAGGGACGCTGTCAAGCTGAAGAAGGAGTCCTATCGGCTGTGGTTGGCTTGTGGGACTCCTGAGGTGGCTGACGGATACCGTGGGGCCAAGCGTGCCGCGGCCCGGGTGGTGGCAGAGGCAAAAACTCGGACCTGGGAGGAGTTTGGTGAGGCCATGGAGAAGGACTATCGGTTGGCCCCGAAGCCATTCTGGCAAACCGTCCGGCACCTCAGGAGGGGGAAGCAGTGCTTCGCCAACACTGTTTACAGTGGGGGTGGGGAGCTGCTGACCTCGACTGGGGACATTATCGGCCGATGGAAGGAGTACTTCGAGGATCTCCTCAATCCTGCCATCACGCATTCCCTGGTGGAAACAGAGGCTGGGGACTCGGGGTTGGACTCTTTCATCACCCAAGCTGAAATCACCGAGGTGGTTAAAAAGCTCTGTGGTGGCAGGGCTTCGGGGTTGGATGAGATCCGCCCTGAGTACCTCAAGTCTTTGGATGTTGTGGGGCTGTCATGGTTGACACGCCTCTTCAACATTGCGTGGCGGACGGGGACAGTGCCTTTGTATTGGCAGACTGGGGTGGTGGTCCCCCTACATAAGAAGGGGCCGATAGTCGAACCCCGGCTTCAGGAGGAGCAGTGGTGTCTGGGGAGAGGGACGTCTGGGCGTCTCTGCTGAGTCTGCTGCCCCCGCAACCCAGTCCCGGATAAAGTGGAAGACGACGAGTATGAGTACGACTACAATCGCTAAAGATAATTGCTGAGCTAAAGGCTATAGAAAAATGAGCAGCATTGGAAGAGTGAATGGCACGACAGCGCTGCATGGAAGCCAGGGGTTTGACCCGAAGACCCAGGATCGGCATATCAAATATGACACAAACATGTGGTATGTGAAGGCGGCATCACCAATCTCTGCATTAAAAATTATTAAAACAAGTGTTAAAACAAGATCCACTTTCAGGGAAAGCACCCATTGATGTTAAAATCTCCAAATATTACAAACTGGTCATATCTAGACAAGATTCCTCCCAAATATCCGCAGTCAACAAGAAAGTACTTATTATACTGCATAAAACAACACAGAGCACTGGAAGGACAAATCCAAGTTTGAACACATTCATCTCAAAGCTAGAATACAATGTGATTGGCGTGAGCTATATGGAGAAGTAGCTCTGCCTGCAAGCAGCCGCTACGCCTCCTCCACTACCTGTCATCCTTGAAGAGTTGAAATAGGTGCAGTTCAATGTTAAACGTTCACAGAAAGCGCTCAATTCACCAATGTACTGTACATCCATGTCTAAACTGATGGTTGCTTAATAAGATAAACCTACAATGATTGCAGATTGGTTAGATCAGGGTTTGGGATCAAAAAAGTTTAAAAACACTGATAATGGGGGTCATGGTTTTAAATAGTTTTGGGATGTGGCACACCAACTTGGCCAAACCTAAATTTTATTATTCTACACTGTATATAGTTTCTTTAAAACTCAGCCAGTCATCAACAGGGATCTCATCAACTTCGAATCTTTCTGTGAAAATTCCTATGTGGAAATGTTACCTAGTGTTGGTATCTTCAGACCAAATAAGATTATTTCTGCAGGATCTGTATTCAGATTAGGATCATAATGTCCACGTTTGACCAAAAACTGACAAAATCCCACCATTACACTGAAAGTTAAGCATAAAAAAATGAAACTGAATATTTTTCTTTGCAAAAACATTGTCTTTATTACCAAACACTAATGCAACTTTGGAGTTAAACTGCTTCTGAGCTGCAAAATATATAGAGCTGGTGTTAAATGTTAGTGACATCAAAATAAATGATGGGGGTTTTTAATAAAAAATTATAATAAGAAGGAATATATTATAGTGTACTCTTGGGTTAAAAAAACAGTAAAATGTAGACAGCTTGTTCTTTTGGTGACAAAGGAGGTGGTTCAGCACAGCGAGGGGTCTCAGAGGCTTCACCTCTCATTCTTTATTCTCAAAGAGGCTTACCTGCTTCAGGTTTCCTGCATACAAAAGACCAACAGCCCAAGGTAGGTGTTACACCATAATTTCATGGGAGGAGACATTTGGGAAGGAAGTCTAGATGGGAACCAGAGAGCATTATGAGGAAGGTGGGTGCGGGGTTGTAAGGGATTATGAAAGTCAGTGCAGGTTGTTCTCCTGCTCTTCAGATGAGATTTAATCTCTTGATGCTCTACTTTCCCACATCCGATGTTTACACAATACTGTTTAAAATATACTGACAGTGTCATTTTTATTATGACTATGTCACAGCTACAAAATATTATCATTCATTATTATGTGTATTTTTATTACTTGTTCCTTCAGTTTTTCTTGTATTTAAAATGTGATTTCTTTTTTTTCATTCTTGCTTTGTAACGTACTGCAACCAAATATGAATAATGTGTACAATAACAACTTTATTCTCTTTTATTCAAAAACAATATTATTCTTCTTTCAGAATACTACAAAATAAGTTCTATTATTGGGCTGGGAGTTTTCACCTTAAAAATCTTTTACTGCTCAACATTAAATATGTCTTCGTATAAAATCCTTAATAGGTGCTAGATTGGAAATGCTTTTAAAGCAGCTACACACTGGATCTTTCAGACACGTTGTGTGACTACAGGCTCATATCATAGTGTGGTCGAACAGCATCTAAGGGGTTTCTCTGTTACTGCTGTTTAAGTCCATGATTAGCCTCCTTGTGTTCTTCAAACCTGGAATTTTGGAGTTCAAATTTGTAAACATTAACTGGAATAGAACAGACCCGAGGGTAAAATCTTGACTTGGAAAATCAAAGGTTCTTTACCAGCTCAACATCTAAGCCTGACATGGCTGCCTTGCACATCAAATATGTTACAGCTGTGGTTATAAATATTTTCAGTTTGCATTTCTTAAGAACTGTTGGATACATGATAATGCACAAGCTATTAGTTTAAAATGAGTAAGCTGAAGAAATGCATTGTTATCAACGTGCATAAGTATTTACAGTCTGGTCACTTCACACAACAGTTAGGAACTCCCGTTGGTTTGCACAGCTAAGCTTTATTTAAACTGGTGTTGCTGACGCTGGGAATGTTTGTTCCCAACAAAGCTACCTGGTAAAAAAAAAAAAGTACCACCTCCCTACCAGGAATTTTTTTGAGACTACCCTACTAAATAAATAAGGAAGTGCAATGGGTTAATAATGGCCCCTGGTTCCTTAAAATGTACCTTTAGTTATCTGTTATATACAGACACAATAATCCATGCATCGAGTTTAGTGACCTTTTATGCTTGAACCAGAGTCAAGTGGTTTAAACAAACAACCAAAGCAAACTTTTAAAATAATCAGTGACAGAAACTGAGCTGAAAATGGATGAAACAGGAGCCAGTCTGCTGAAAAAGTCATCCAGTCTAGACTCTTACAAGTAATATACAAAACAATATAAAACACAAAGAAGTGACGATGGAGTCGGATCAAGACCTTCAAAGGGCACTATATTAAACACCTTGACATCAGCCTGTTTGTTTCTACCAAACATTCTGGCTACAAGAATGCGGATGGAAGCACAATGAAATGACAGACAGGGCGAATACTAAAACAGCAGGCAGATCAACTGACTCACAGGGACCTCCACATATGTGGTAGCTGTTTTGTTTTGTGGGGGGAGACAGCAAGTTTGAGGAAACAAACCCCTGCTACTCACTGTGAAGGACAGGATGGAGGAGAAGAATGTGCCTTCATCATATCTTGACAGCTTGGAGAGGACACCTTCCAAAACCACAGTACACTGCAGACAGAAGACAAACATACTATTTGAGAACAGTTTCATGGGTGAGCATCATAAGATTCTCTTATCAAATTTTTATATTGTATTTTAACGTACTTCAGTGTTTTTTTATACAATTTTGTTCAGACCAATGTTGTAAAATTTTACTTAGAAAAGATTCAATAAAAAAACTCCATTAATGACGAAAGGAAACTGAATAACAGAATAAATCAAGAAAGTTTGAATTTTTCCCTTTTTTTTAAATGGGGAAAATACATAAACTCACTGCCAACAAAACATCAAAAGCAGAACCATAACAACTGAGTAAATTTTCAATAAAACAAATAGAGATATACATTTTTATAGAATTGAGTATAGTCTGACAAATTGAGATATAGACATTTTTATAAAAGAAACAGAAGAGAAGAAAAAGATATATTTAAAAAAAGGAATGCAAAATGCAACACAAGATCAAGTACCTTTGATATGAGGGATACAATCATTTCTTTGAATGTGTCATCTATCAGAACATCAATCCTGGAGTGGTACTGTTGCTGTGGTTATTGGGGTGTCAGCATATCAGAGGTGAAGATCCAAGTTTGTGGTGGAGACGGAGGGGAAACAACACACACACACACACACACACACAAGCATAAAATTAGGCAAGGTGTTAAAAACCTTCCCAACAGTGTAACACTGCTGAGTTAAGCAGCTAATAGGATGCCTTTTGCTGCTAAATCAAATTCCTAGCCACACAGGAAAAGAAAAGGAATCTGAAGGATACTTTTACTGCATCTCTGCACAACTACAGCAGCCTTGTATTCTTTCAAAGCACCGGTCTAGCTGCGAGGACCAAAGGCTCACACAAGATTCAATTAATCCGCCATTTCATGTCTTGTTTGCCTCGATCCCCAGCCCCTCTGAAAAAATATTCATGACACATTTTCCCTTGAAGGAAGAAGAGAAAAAAGGCTGAGTGCTGAATGGCTGCGGCAGCAGGGGAGTTCGTCTCTTGCCAACAATGCCCTTTCACTGGCCGTCTAATGAGCACCCAAATTAGAAATTTTAATCAACAAAGCACATAGATTGATGACAAACTGCAGATCTGAGGAGGTTGCAGCCAAATTTAACTTCCACTGCTCATCCACAAGTCTGTAAACTGGAAGTTTTCTTTCAATGTACTTCTGTTTTTTTCTAGTTAATTTGTATTTTTCTTCTGGTTTTAATAAACAGCTACATTCTCTTTTCCATTATAGCAACAAGAAAGTGTTGGGAGAAGAACTTGTTTAATCTTTGCTCTATGTAACGCAAAAACAGAGATGCACATTAAGCTATTTATAAAATAATTTTTTTTGGTTTGTTGAGCTATTGCTGCAACTTTAACTCCACAATATCTGGTCTAAATGTGGCAGGAAGCTCAACACACCAACAGTTCGCATTTAGTTTAAACCAAAATTTCTTCAAAGCCCTTAGAATGTTATTTGGGAGTCAGCAGGTCATATTCTATTTAAAGTTGAATCCTTTGTAGCCGGATGAAATTTAGATAAACCTAAACTTAGCACAAAATGTAAGGAAAATTGTGTTAGTTTCTTCATTGTAACATTGCTTCTGGGTAATAAATCTCATGCCAGAAAGCCGGTTTAGTCCCCCTTAAGTGGTGCAACATTTGTAAACAATATTCGTCTGTGGGCTGAGCAGCAGAGTTGAATATGTGTGTTGCGCCTTTGAAAAATTTGCCAAATGCTCTTTGCCGATGCCAAAGAGTTTATAATATTATTGACCAGCGACGGAAAAAGAGTCAGTTTATCCACCAAATCCAATTCACTGTGACATTCAGAGGCCAGGTCCACCCGAACTTTCTGCCAAAGAACTGCCCTGAGCTGTTCTTTAAGTGTCATGTTCTTTTCTTCCTTTCTCAATTAAAACACAACTTGACCCACAATTTTTTTTTCCAGGATAACTTTTACGGTCCAAAGAATATCAGAATTTTGTTAATGTCCGGTTTAATGACATTTTTTAAAATTCCTAATTACGTTCTCACATATGCTGCAGGTTTAAGTGAGACACCACATCTCATTATCACAAAGCAGACAGTTAAAAACAGGTCATATCGAATGCAAAGGACATTCTGTGTGTGCTGATGACACAAAAAGTGACATACACTCCAAACAGGATCAGTAGACAAGGTTCCTTTTTCAGGCAACCTATAACATGCTTCCTACCCCAAATAATCTCAGCTAAAGGCTGGGATAAGCTCTGTTAGGTCCCATTTGTTCAATGCCAGCTACACTCCAATGTACTCACACTGTGTGCACAGTACTTCACTCACGTAATCTATACACCCGGCCGCATAATGAAGTATTTAAATGACTTGCATCAACTTTGGAAATTAAGAGAACCAGCATCAACGCTTTACCACGTAGACACCCTAACTTAAGTTTGCAGAGTGTGTTTGTGCTGGAAGAGGAACAAGGCCAGCCAGGAGCACACCGATGACCAGGTTAGGAAGGATGCAAAACTAAACAAATGTAAAGTACACCAAAACACTTATTCCTGCTTATTGTGTGTCCATCTCCGCTTTTGGATAATATCTATACTGAATGTCACATCCTTCACATCTTTTGTCATTGGTTTATGGTGGAAAATACGTTTGTAATCCATATATCCTTCTATTAGTATTTCATGCTTTCATATAGTCTTGTGTCTAATATTAGGTACAGTTTTAACTTTGCCAAGCCTACTGTTCTCTCTTTATTTGCAGTTTGAATTCAGCTA
Organism: Girardinichthys multiradiatus; assembly: GCF_021462225.1. Classification (NCBI taxonomy): domain Eukaryota; kingdom Metazoa; phylum Chordata; class Actinopteri; order Cyprinodontiformes; family Goodeidae; genus Girardinichthys; species Girardinichthys multiradiatus. Next base: position 8,747,578 of record NC_061795.1, on the reverse strand, counting down.
TCATTCCTGAGCAACGTTTAGCTCAGTAAAAATAACTAATATATACTTACTGCAGCAAAGTAGAAACTCAGTTTAGATTATAGAAGGGTCAGTCACTGCAGGGGCACAATTATTCTGCCCAAAATTTGCCAATAACAAAGAAGGGCATGAAATAATATGACAGTCTGTGAGACTACAATCTCCCAAGTCTTTTAGTTTTTCCTTTTCATCCTTGTCTGGATGTCAAATATTATACAGTTAGGATTAAAAGATTACTCAGCTTTATGATCAACAACTTTTCAATAAACTCGGGTCAAAGTTCATGTTGTTAAAGTGGCCACTATTCCCAAAAAGGAACAAGCAATATGTTGCCACAACACTATTTCTAGCCATGAACTATGCAAACTATATTTTTAAGTTGAGCTGAAAATGTATAATATAGAATTCTCAGTGAGAGGGAGCCCAAGGCGTTCCCAGGCCAGCAGAGAGACATAGTCCCTCCAGCGTTTCTTGGGCCGTTCCCTGGGCCTCCTCCTGCTGCTGGGACATGCCTGGAACACCTCCAGGAGGCATCTGGTATAGATGTCCGAGCCACCTCAACTGGCTCCTCTTGATGTGGAGGAGCAACGCTCTACTCTGAGCACCTCCTGGAGGGCCAAACTCCTCATCCTATCTCTAAGGGAGTGCCCCGCCACCCTGCAGAGGAAGCTCATTTCAGCCGCTTGTATCTGGGATCTTGTTCTTTTGGTCATGACCCAAAGTTCCTGGCCATTGGTGAGGGTAGGAATGTACAGACTGGTAAATCGAGAGCTTCGCCTTTAAGCTCAGCTCTCTCTTCACCACAACGGACCGGCACAGCCTCCCCATTACTGCGGCAGCCGCATCGATCCTCCTGAGGCGCCGGACGGTTTACCAGAATCGATTCGAGGGCAACCGGTAGTTCTTCTTCATGGCCACACCAAACTCCTCCCTGGCTCGAGTTTTTGCCTCTGCTACAGCCCGGGCCGCAGCACGCTTGGCCTCACGGTTCTCATCAGCCGCCTCAGGAGTCCCACAAGCCAACTATAGCCGATGGGACTCCTTCTTCAGCTTGACAGCATCCCTTACTGCTGTCGTCCACCACCGGGTTCGGGGATTGCTGCCGCGACAGGCACCGCAGACCTTACGGCCACAGCTACAGGCGGCAGCATCAACAATAGATGCGGCGTACATGGTCCACTCAGACTCTATGTCTCCAATCTCCCCCGGAATCTGGTCAAAGCTCTCCCAGAGGTGGGAGTTGAATACATCCCTGGCCAAGGGCTCCGCCAGACATTCCCAGCAGACCCTTGGGCCTGCCAAGTCTGTCCGGCTTTCTCGTCTTCCAGCGGATCAAACTCACCACCAGGTGGTGATCAGTGGACAGCTCAGCCGAAGGCCTGAAGACACGACAACAAAGTCGATCATCAGCCTCTTGCCTAGGGTGTCCTGGTGCCAAGTGCACTGATGCACACTCTTATGGACAATCCATGACTAGCACAGAAGTCCAATAATGAAACACCACTCGGATTCAGATTGGGGAGGCCATTCCTTCCAATCATGACTCTCCAGGTGTCACTGTTGTTTCCCACATAGGTATTGAAGTCCTCAACCAGTCCCCGGGAGGGGCACTATGCAGCACCCCGACATGGACGCCAAGAGGGCAGGGTACTCCACACTACCGCTCGAAATGACAGTCAGAGACCTGTCTCTGGCTGTCTCCAGGCACAGGGATGCGGCCCTCTCATCCAACGGGGTAAACCCCAACAAGAGATGGCTGAACTCGGGGGGCAACAAGCAAACCTATTCCAGCCCACTGCCTCTCCCCACGGGCCACTCCAGAATAGAAGAGAGTCCAACTTCTCTCAAGGAGCTGGGTTCCAGAGCCCGTGCTGTGCATGGAGGTGAGACCGACTATTTCTAGTCAATATCTCTCGACCTCCCACACAAGCTCAGGCTCCTTCCCCCCCAGCAAGGTGACATTCCACGTCTCTAGAGCGAGCCTAAGCATCCGGAGATCAGGTCGTTGAGGTCTCCACCTTCGTCCGCTGCCTGGTCCCTCATGGTTCCCCCTGCAGGTGGTGGGCCCACTGGGGGATGGCCTCTATTCTGTCATTTGGGCTTGGCCCGGCTGGGACCTACGAGCAGCAACCAGTCCACCAGGCACTCTCCGATGTGTCCCGACCCCAGGCCTGGCTCCAGGGTGAGACCCTGCCTCCGCCGTACCGGGCGACGTCACGTGCCTCGATTTTGTGGTTCTCATGAAGGCGTCTTGAAGCGCTCTTTGTCTGACCCATCACCCAGAGATTGTTTGACATGGGAGACCCTACCAGTAGCATTTAAGCCCCAGACATCATAGCCTCTAGGATCATTCAAGCACTCAAACCCTTCCACCACCCACCACATTAAGGTGGGGGTTCAAGGAGGGGCTTTAACAAGTGTCACAAAATAAAACAACATTATAAAATAAATAAATACATACATAAATCTTGAAGTAAATAAATAAATAAATGACAAAATACACTAGAACATTTTTTTATTCATTTTTTTTTTTTTCATGGGGACATTTATCTATTTTAAGGAATATTTATTAAAAATATATTATTAACAGTATTTATATATTTAATTTTGAATGATTCACTTCACTAAAGTGAGATAAGATTTCAAAACCACATTTTAGGACATGACATTCATAAGTTTGGGATAAGGCCATGAAACAATGGAGTGACTTACCCATTGTATGTCAGTCTGGGATTCAAACAATATTGTGTACAACAGACGGACGTGAGAAGCAGGGGAGAACATGAAACAAACAAAAGAGGACAACACAGTGAGTTACATATGACATTAAAAATAAGTAATTTGCAAATTTCTTCATTTTCATGTCAATGAATGAAAAACAAAACATTTTAGGATTTGGGTAAGAGCTAGTATATATCAAAAAAAAAAAAACCTGCACATACTAAACCTATTAGACATAAAATCACACAATGTCAGAAGAAATAACATAACTGGAAAAGACGTTTCACTGATCCATCCCCACGTGAACATACAGCAAAGACACTGGTTTGCCACTAGATAGATCCAGTGGAGTTATAGCCAAAGGAGGTGCCTCCTTCAGGTTGGGAGGAAGTCCCAATCAGGTCAAACGTCTTAGAACACCTTTCTCACTTAAGGGGTCTCTTTATTTTGATGACTATTTAAATTGTAGATTCTCACCAGAGACAACAAAACTGTGAATGAACACACATGGAATTATGTAGTAAACAAAAAGTGTGAAATAACTAAACATTTTTATATTTTTGATTTTTACTAAATAGCCACTCTTTGGTTTGATCTCTTGGCATCCTCTCCATGAGCTTCATGAGGTGGTCACCTGAAATGGTTTTCCAAATAGTCTTGAAAGAACTTCCCAGACGTTCATTGAGAGACATAGGTTAATATTTAATTATTTACAGGCCGGCCACTTTAAAGATTCTAAAATATAACATTTAAAGTTATTTTACAGTTTCTGGATTGCTACATAATTGCATGTGTTCATTCACTGTTTTGATGCCTTCATTGAGAATCTATGTACAATGTAGACAGTCATAAACCTAAAGAAAACTATTAAATGAGAAAGGCGTTTCAAAACCTTTGACCGCTAGTGTAAATGTGGTACTGCTCTACTGTGGTGAAGAAATAGCTGAGGAAAAAACTTTGAATTTAACATTGTAAGTTGCAAATCTCATCGTCATGAGCTGTGAATAGTGACAGAATTAGGTTGAATACAAGAGGCTGCACTGAGCTTCCTCTTCAGGGTAGCTGTAGAAGAGATGATTACTCTGGAAGAGTTTAGAGTAGAGCCACATTTTGTCTTTGAACATGCATGGGAATCTGCTGAGAACGCCTCAGAGGTCCCGTACATAAGCTGTACAAAACAGCCGGGGAGATGAAATTAAGTCCTTTGATATTTACTCCTAATTGTAACAATTGTGCTTTTGGCCATTTGTAAGCAATAAATCTGCCTATTCTAAAATTTCCAGTCTATGTTCAGTGAGGTCATTGTAAGTTCAAAAACATTTTCCACTATTTTTACGTTGTAGGTTTTATCCTTTTCATCATTTCACATTACATTACCTTGACACAAATATTTAATCTTAGAAGTCATTTACTTCAATACCAAACAGGAGATAGCAATTGAGAGGCTTTACAACATTTATCAGAGATAGAATCCATTGGTGACTTGTTATTTAGAATCCTGATGACTTCCCCACTGATGTCTTTATAAACCAAATATGTAAAAACCTGAAAGAAGACGGATAAAGGCCTTTATTCTTTTGAAAGCTCATCAGAACGATTTTTTTTCAGTCGGAGAACATCAGTTAAGGTTGTTTAGGTGTTGGACATTTTAGACTGAATAAACTTCATCCAGAAAGATTGAATCATTTATTGCAACCCAATATCGAACTAAGGTTTTGTTGTGTAAAAAAACTGAATGGACATTGTGGAAATATTTGCTCTTCTGACGTCGAAAGATATAAAATGTGCATATTTTACTTATTTCTCCATGTGTTTGTTCAGTCTTATCTTCTTCAATGTGCTGCAAAATCTTCTCTTTGATGTCAAATCATTTTTATTCAAGGAAAAATACAATTTCCAATACATTTTTCAATCCGCTAAAACACTGAAGTCTTTAATCTGGATCCATCCTTCAACCACATTTGTTAACAAACTAATTAAATAAAAAATTCAGATACCAAAAAGTCTGCATATCTTTACCTGTGTTGCTTTTCTAGGTTTCCATTTTGAAACCATATAGTTTTTGATCTCTAAAAGTCAAACACTGGAGGTGGGTTGGGAAGAATGCAGGTAGATGTTTTATCACTTCAAATTAGCTGGCTGCTGAGTCTGATTCTGAAAACACTGTTCATTACTTCTTTAACCTGGAGACATGCAGATAATAACCCTACAGCTTGTGTGATATTGGGTAAGGTCATGGAACCTGGCACAGAGATGATTTGTTGTTAGACTATACTAAAGAAATATAGATTAAGGTAGCCAGATGATGTCTGGATAAGGTCTTGTCAAGTCCATCCTTAATTAGTTTAGATTCACACTAATAATTTGGGCTGTGCTAGCAGATATCAATGTCAGGTTTCAACAATATGTTACTTTTCTAGCCATTTCAATTTTGAACCAAATTACCAACCTTTTCTGAAATGCTGTGTCTAGAAGACAACAAAGAATTTGTAGTGAACCATAAATATTAATTAATTCAGTTAATCAGTGTGAACTAGACTTAGAATTAGTTCTTGTGATAGATGACCTGGCATCACACTTGCCCTTTTCACAAGAAACCTTAAACCCAGTGCTGAGAGGCCTTCCTAATATGAGCTTGGTAAGAACCAAGGGGTTTGCAGTTAACCCATCATTGTTATGCCTCTTGAATAGCAACAGAGGTAGTGACAAAGAGATGTAGAACAGCTGTAAAGGTGTGTGCAGCACATATTGTGATGGGATGCAACCGGCTTGAGTAGCTGACTTGTAAAAAATGGAGGAAACCTAAAGGGGGGCTTTTCTTTTCGTTGATCTTGTAGAAGATTTCCTAAAAAAGCCTGGTGCCTCTCTCCATGAAGGATGAAGCAATGTCGTCTCCTTTACCGGGCAGAAGACTTATGTAACCATTGGTATATTTATGTTTTTGTTTATGTTTGTTAAATTTCATTTGTTATTTTACCAAAATTTGTTATCTATACCCACTGTATTAAAAACAACACCTAATTGTTCTTACTATCTGACAGATTAAACTTTTCCTGTTTTAGGTCAGTTAGGATTACCAAACTTATTTCTATTTTCTAAATGCCAAAATACTGAGATAGCTTTTTACTTTCTTCAAATTCAGACGTTTCAGAAGGACATATATTTCTTCTGTGATTGGTAGAATTACCTTTTAAACTGCACAAATTAGGTCAAATGTTTCAGTATGCTTTTCACAAGCATTTCACAACTGCTGGAATTTTGGACCATTCCTCTCAACAGAGCTGATGTAACTGGGTCTGATTTGTTGGCTGCCTGGCTCACAATAATTTTTTGTATTTGTGCACAAAGATAATCTATAGGACCAGGATTTGGCCTTTGTGATGGCCACTCGAAAACATAGACTTACTTTTCCTTAAGCCACGTTGTAACTAATTTGGTGGTATGCTGAAAGTTGCTGTTCATTTGGAAGACACATTGTGTCCAAGCTTTAACTTCCAGGCAGAAGTTTTAGATATTGCTTCAATACTTCCAAATAATGTTCTTTCCTCATGATGTTATCGGTTTTTAAAAGTTCATTAGTCACTCTTCCAGCAAAACACGGTCAAAACATAAAGCTACCATCTCCCACAGCTAGCATGGGATTTCAAGGAAAGATTCCTCGAATGATTCGATAAAAAACATCCCAGAGGCAAAATCTCTATCCTTGATTATTCTTTTATCTCATATAACTTCATACTGTTCGACCATCTAATTTTTTTTTGCACGCGGTTAGATGTTTTAGAGGGGACAACTATTGCAATTCCACCACACGCCTTAGCTTACATTAACTGTGATGCAGAGAAATGGGAGATAATGAGCAGAAAACCTGAACAAATGACGCAAACATTATAAGTTTGTGTCTAATAAAAAAGTAAGAAGCGAACGTCCTCAAACAGGGGTGGGTAGTTATTTTTCCAAAGGGTCTCGCTTGCTCGCTCCATCCATCCATCCATCCATCCATCCATAAATATATAAAGAAATCTCAACTTTGTATCGTATCATAAAAAAACAGCATAAACTTACATTGATAAACAACAATAGGGCACACATGTCAAACAGCTTGACAGCTATTTTTTTAGCACTGCCTTGCACAACATCTCTTGATGAATGATAAAATGCAAAAATATCACTATCTGTTTTGGGTTAATTTCAGTCACTTCATCTTGCATCCGCTTCAAAGGTTCAACATTTTTCCCGTCAGAGTTGGACAGCCATCTGTTGTAACATCTACCAATTTGTCCCAAATTAGTCCCAGCATGTCCATGGACGCATTTCCTCTGTGAGCAGATCACTCCCCGTTATGGTACCTTTCACTGGCCCATAGTTGTCAGTTCCGCCATCATTTTAAAGTCTTTCGTTAATCCATGTGTAAAGATAACTAACTAAGCTGTATCACTGACATCCCAACTCTTGTCTAGAGCCAAAGAAAACAAATCTAAATTGTCTTTTTTTTTTGCCGCTGAAGCATCAAATTCCCTGAGATGTTCTTGATCCGCCTCAAGAGAGAAATGTTTGCTAACGCGTTTTTTTCTCAGGGCAAATTGGTGCTGCAGACTCCACCAAACAGTCTTTGATAAACTCCCCATCAGAGAATGACTCATCGTATCTTGCAATTTCGTAGCATATTATAAAGCTGGTCCTGACTGCTGCTTTCCTGGAAGAGTGGAGCTTTGCAAAATATCCTTGCTGCTTTCACAGTTTAGTTAGCAAATCTTCTAATGCTCATGCCCACTCTGCATAAGTCACATTCTTGTACTTCTCTCTGTGTTTACTCTCATAATGGCGGTTCAAATTGTAACCATTAAATGCCGATATATGTTGTTGGGCCCCAGCCATGGATTAAAAACATGAATGAGACATGGACTGAACTGTACACAAAGGCTGGCAGGAACCTCTATGCACCTTTAAAATACACTAACCTAATTCTAGCCCAGGAAGGAGGAGTCACAGATGGGCTTCAACAGAGTTTCAACAGAGGGCCGGTCAGGATGAGGCAACGCGTATAAATGTCTCTTTGCGGGCAAGAAGGCATAGGTCTTCAAACTTGGATCCAGAGTGACATGATTTGACAGTCGAATACCTGCTGATCAAGTGCAACAAATTATAATCTGTTGCTCAAACAATCCAGTGTTCATACGAAAAGGGTAATTAAGACAAGTGTGGGCCGAACCAGGGGCGGAGCCATACATTCTCACCATCTGGGGATTAGTCAACAAAATATTTTATCATAATGAGGATGATTTGGAACACTAAAAAGTAAGAAATCATGTAATCTGTTGGTATGGTCACAAAATGAATTCAATATTTGCCTTTACATATCTTTAAGTTTAATCAGCAGTTCTTTAATAATCATGATAGTATATACCAAGAGTATTTAGGTACTCATTTGAATGATGAAATGGACAACTACTAATGTTAAAATTCAGTCTTGGTGTCACCCATCTTACTCAAAGTACAGAATTAGATTCTGTATGACACTTATGTATTAAGGTGTATTGCACATTTAGTCATTATTGACAACTCAATACTGTTAAGGAAATAATTAGTCATCTGACAGGATATAGGTAAGGAGTCTGGATGTCTTATGCAGCAGAAGTATATTACCATAGTTGCAGGACCCAGAGACACAAAAAACAAGAGATTGTGCATAACTACATTAAAACTAGTTATACACAACAGTCTGGATCCATTTTAGAAAAAGTGGAAGAAGTGAGAGAAGCAGGGGTTTTATTTAAACAGAGATACAAGCATTTGAAAATCAGAGGGGATAAAAATGACCCCCTTTGTGGTTTCATTGTTAAGGATATTTATCAGGTTTAACCCATCACTGAACAAATAAAGCTGAGTGGCACCAGATTATCACATTCTATCACTAAACACATTCATCCATTGAAACACACATCTTTGCTCACTGCATAACAACATAACATAATATCTGGATGTTAGCAGGGACCAGAGTTAGCAAGAGTTATGAAGAAGGTAATAAACTGGGGACACAAGCGCTGTCATCTTTCATGACAGGTTTGTTTACACTTAGTATGTGACCACTTGAAACCAGTAAAACGTTAGACTGTGTTAGTGTGATCTCTTACTTCTCTGCTCTGCCTCCCACAGTGAATTAATAAGCCGATGGCAGATGCTGCCTGCGGATCGGGCTGCGCACCAATGTCCTGTGCTGTCAGACTTTAAACTTCTCCACAACAGTATCTTGGACCTGCCTGGTGTGTTCCTTGGTCTTCATGATGCTCTTTGCGTTTTGAACAGAACCCTGAGACTATCACAGAGCAGGTGCATTTATGTGGAGACTTGATTACACACGGGTGGATTCTATTTATAATCATCAGTCATTTGGGACAACATTGGATCATTCAGAGATCCTCACTGAACTTCTGGAGTGAGTTTGCTGCACTGAAAGTAAAGGGGCCGAATAATATTGCACAAGTTTGACACATTCAATAAATTTCATTCCACTTCACGATTGTGTCCCACTTGTTGTTGATTTTTCACAAAATATTAGAATTTTATATCTTTATGTTTGAAGCCTGAAATGTGGCAAGAGGTTTACCAGTTTGAGGGGGCCGAGTACTTTAGCAAGGCACTGTAGATTCACCCTTTACTCTATTGTCCTAATACCACCACCATATTGGGCTGGTATTCAGAGGACAACACTTAGCAGACTGAATGATTATTTAATTAAATAACATAAGCATCTTGATTGCATTCCAACAATGCAATGTTCTCCACACATTAAGCACATAGCTTTACAGACGATTTAATGTCTTGTAAAAACTCTGCATTCTGCATAAATTTCTTTTTTTTATGTGTGCTGATATATTTAAGAGCTAAGACCTACTTTCTTGAAAGCTGTTTAAGACTTTTGCTGAAGCACATAAGTGCACCAATGATGTTAAGAAAGCAATTGTGCCTGTCAAAATAAAAGCTGTATAAATGCATTGTGTGCACCTAAAACAAAGATGTGATTTACACTTTTAGCACAAACTCACGCGGGCTGATCAAAATGCCCAGGTCTGCTCTGCAGTAAACTTAGCAACAAAATCTTTGCAGACAGAAATGGTGCTGTGCTCTGTTCATCCATATAAGAGTACAGTGTAAAAGAGGCAAAGTGGCTACATTTTATCAGGAAAGCTGCAAAACTCTTCTGATATCTGGGCTGTTTCCTGTTGATTTTTCTGTTTACTTCCCATGATGTCACACAAGAATTGATGTGTGTTGAAGGTGTTGCTAGTGCTGCATTCAAGACAACCTGACCAAGACCTTGAAGAAGGGGAAACCAATTTGTTTCTGCAAGCGTGTCAAGAATATCATAATTTCAAAAGTTTTCAATGTACAGTTTGGTTGCATTTGAAGGGAGCCAGGAGTTTCAGAGTAAGTGGAAACATCCTCAGTCAAGACCACCTAAAAAGGTAGTAGAGACAGAGAAAATGCTAGCACCAGGGTCTTGTGCTGCAGCTGCACCAAGTGACCTCCATTATGAGGACGATCAACATCATCAAGGCTACAGGTCCAGACATGGTGTCAGGTTGAAGGCTAAAATAATGTGCTGACCAATTCGCAGGTTTTTTTTTTGGACATCTTGAAAACTCTCCCTCCAGCTTTCCACGGTCCCTGCCTGCCTAAGGTCCTCCACTATTGTGCCTGCGCCCAAGAAAATCAACCATCACCCGCCTTAATGATTACCATCCTGTTGCTCTGACTTCTGTCATTTTAAGGTGCATCAAGGACATCCCTGCTGGCCTGGACAGCCTGCAGTTCACCTACAGGGAGAATTGCTCCACAGAAGATGCTGTCTCGTTAGGACTTAACTTGGCCCTGACACATCTGCAGCACCCTAACACCTACACTCACCGGCCACTTTATTAGGTACACCTGTCCAACTGCTCGTTAAAGCACATTTCTAATCAGCCAATCACATGGCAGCAACTCAATGCATTTAGGCAAGTAGACATGGTGAAGCTGATCTGCTGCAGTTCAAACCGAGCATCGGAATGGGGAAGAAAGGTGATTTAAGTGACTTTGAACGTGGCATGGTTGTTGGTGCCGACGGGCTGGTCTGAGTATTTCAGAAACTGCTGATCTTCTGGGATTTTCACGCACTACCATTTCTAGGGTTTACAGAGAATGGTCCGAAAAAGAGAAAATATCCAGTGAGCGGCAGTTCTGTGGGCGCAAAAGCCTTGTTGATGCCAGAGGTCAGAGGAGAATGGCCAGACTGGTTCGAGCTGATAGAAAGGCAAAAGTAACTCAAATAACCACTTGTTACAACCAAGGCATGTAGAAAAGTATCTCTGAACGCACAACACGTTGAACCTTGAGGCGGAAGGGCTACAGCAGCAGAAGACCACACTGGGTGCCAATCCTGTCAGCTAAGAACAGGAAACTGAGGCTACAATTCACACAGGGTCACCACAATTGGACAATAGAAGATTGGAAAAACATTGCCTGGTCTTATGAGTCTCGATTTCTGCTGCGACATTCGATTGGTAGGGTCTAAATTTAGCGTCAACAAGATGAAAACATGGACCATCTTGCCTTATATCAACGGTTCAGGCTGGTGGTGGTGGTGTAATGGTGTGGGGGATATTTTCTTGGCACACTTTGGGCCCCTTATGTAACGATGATGCCAGACAAAAGAATGGTTAACCAAAAGTTTTAATATAAAAAATAATAATAATAATTGGGTAGAAGAGGTTCCACTGAAGTGGTCAGACAGGAAGGACAGGAATGGAGGTTTATCAGGGAATTGAAATCCAGCCGGGGAGGAAGGGGAAGTGGACAACAGGAGGTCTTGGGGGTTCCAGGAACAAACAGGAGACAGAGAATATTTCCACCAACCAGATGCAGAAGCGGGAGACAATCCAAGGTAAAGCACTGGAGGGTTTCAGGCAGGGATAGTCCAGTAATCCAGAGACAAAGTCAGAGACAAGCAGGTTTCAGCAACGTGAGGTCAGGACTTTTCTGAACAGCAGAAGGACAAGGCAGAAATCTGTGGTCAAAAAACAGGCAGGATCAGATAACCAGAAAAAACTCTTGAAACATGAATCAAGGCTTGAAAGCTGTGACAGAGGCAACAGACGATCTCGCACTGAGCTGGTGACGAGCAGCTGATTAAATAGGAGCAGCCCAGTGCAGGTGAAGGCAATGAGTAATCAGCACAGTCAAGGTGAGCTGAAGGGCTGGAATCATGACACCTTAGTACCAATTGAGCATCATGTCAATGCCACAGCCTACCTGAGTATTGTTGCCGACCATGTCCATCCCTTTATGACCACAGTGTACCCATCTTCTGATGGTTACTTCCAGCAAGATAACGCGCCATGTCATAAAGCACGAATCATCTCAGACTGGTTTCTTGAACATGACAATGAGTTCACTGAACTCAGATGGCCTCCACAGTCACCAGATCTCAATCCAATAGAGCACCTTTGGGATGTGGTGGAACGGGAGATTTGCATCATGGATGTGCAGCCGGCAAATCTGCAGCATTTGTGTGACGCTATCATGGCAATATGTACCAAACTCTTTGAGGAATGTTTCCAGTACCTTGTTGAATCTATGCCACGAAGAATTAAGGCAGTTCTGAAGGCAAAAGGGGGTCCAACCCGGTACTAGCAAGGTGTACCTAATAAAGTGGCCGGTGAGAGTATGTTAAGATACTACAGGTCCTTCTCAAAATATTAGCATATTGTGATAAAGTTCATTATTTTCCATAATGTCATGATGAAAATTTAACATTCATATATTTTAGATTCATTGCACACTAACTGAAATATTTCAGGTCTTTTATTGTCTTAATACGGATGATTTTGGCATACAGCTCATGAAAACCCAAAATTCCTATCGCACAAAATTAGCATATCATTAAAAGGGTCTCTAAACGAGCTATGAACCTAATCATCTGAATCAACGAGTTAACTCTAAACACCTGCAAAAGATTCCTGAGGCCTTTAAAACTCCCAGCCTGGTTCATCACTCAAAACCCCAATCATGGGTAAGACTGCCGACCTGACTGCTGTCCAGAAGGCCACTATTGACACCCTCAAGCAAGAGGGTAAGACACAGAAATAAATTTCTGAACGAATAGGCTGTTCCCAGAGTGCTGTATCAAGGCACCTCAGTGGGAAGTCTGTGGGAAGGAAAAAGTGTGGCAGAAAACGCTGCACGAGAAGAGGTGACCGGACCCTGAGGAAGATTGTGGAGAAGGGCCGATTCCAGACCGTGGGGGACCAGCGGAAGCAGTGGACTGAGTCTGGACTAGAAACATCCAGAGCCACCGTGCATAGGCGTGTGCAGGAAATGGGCTACAGGTGCCGCATTCCCCAGGTCAAGCCACTTTTGAACCAGAAACAGCGGCAGAAGCGCCTGACCTAGGCTACAGAGAAGCAGCACTGGACTGTTGCTCAGTGGTCCAAAGTACTTTTTTCGGATGAAAGCAAATTCTGCATGTCATTCGGAAATCAAGGTGCCAGAGTCTGGAGGAAAACTGGGGAGAAGGAAATGCCAAAATGCCAGAAGTCCAGTGTCAAGTACCCACAGTCAGTGATGTCTCGGGTGTCGTGTCAGCTGCTGGTGTTGGTCCACTGTGTTTTATCAAGGGCAGGGTCAATGCAGCTAGCTATCAGGAGATTTTGGAGCACTTCATGCTTCCATCTGCTGAAAAGCTTTATGGAGATGAAGATTTCATTTTTCAGCACGACCTGGCACCTGCTCACAGTGCCAAAACCACTGGTAAATGGTTTACTGACCATGGTATCACTGTGCTCAATTGGCCTGCCAACTCTCCTGACCTGAACCCCATAGAGAATCTGTGGGATATTGTGAAGAGAACGTTGAGAGACTCAAGACCCAACACTCTGGATGAGCTAAGGGCCGCTATCGAAGCATCCTGGGCCTCCATAAGACCTCAGCAGTGCCACAGGCTGATTGCCTCCATGCCACGCCGCATTGAAGCAGTCATTTCTGCCAAAGGATTCCCAACCAAGTATTGAGTGCATAACTGTACATGATTATTTGAAGGTTGACGTTTTTTGTATTAAAAACACTTTTCTTTTATCGGTCGGATGAAATATGCTAATTTTGTGAGATAGGAATTTTGGGTTTTCATGAGCTGTATGCCAAAATCATCCGTATTAAGACAATAAAAGACCTGAAATATTTCAGTTAGTGTGCAATGAATCTAAAATATATGAATGTTAAATTTTCATCATGACATTATGGAAAATAATGAACTTTATCACAATATGCTAATATTTTGAGAAGGACCTGTATTTGTGGACATAAGCTCAGCCTTCAACACCGCAGGGTTGCATTTTCAGCCCTGCCCTTTCAACCTATTCACACACGACTGCTCTGCTATTCACAAAACAAACATGGTTGTTTGTGGATCTCATATCTAACAATGATGAGAACCATTACAAAGAGGAGGTCCACGGTCTGACTCAGTGGTGCTCCAGGTACAACCTCATCCTGAACACCAACAAGACCATGGAAATGGTAGTGGATTACAGGAGGTCCAGGAAATCTGAACACGCTCCTCTCTGCATACAGGAGGAGGTGGCGGAACTTGTGGACAGCATAAAGTTCCTGGGCATTACCATTTCTTCTGACCTCTCCTGGACTGAGAACACCTCCCAACTGGTAAAGAAGGTCCAACGACGGCTGCACGGCCTGAGCTGCACGTGATGCAAGTCAGGGAATGAGCTGCTTCAGTCAGGGCTGCTGCTGCTACCCTAACTGCAAAGCATTTTCTCATTCACTATGTATATATAAAAGTTTATTCCTGCCGGCTGCCGTGTCTGACTTTTGAACACGCGCAACGGACAGCTATGTAGGTCAGCGACGTTCTGGTCCACACTCTGGTCCACACTTAAAATGTTCGGACCCCAAAGTGTTTGGATGAGGGAGGGAGTGGACCTCCTGCTATTTTAATTAGAGACCTCTGCTTTACAGTATGTTCAGAACTTTGAATTTGGAATTCAACTGAGTACAATAACATTTAAGCATGTATCTGAGCCCCCAGCTTTAACCATGTCTGCCATATCTGGCTTGTCTGAAAGTATAATTATTTTTGATTCTTTAAACACCAATAACATTGAGCAAAAAAGTCAGGATTAATTCCCTGTACAGCACTAGGATACCTATGAACATTTTCTCTCTCCCTTTTTCAGTATTGCAGAATTTACCTTTATATATTTCGTTATTCCATAAAAGTGCTCAACCAAACCTTAAAAAGATTAGTAAAGCTTGTGTAACATCTCAGCCGCCAAGTAAATGGACAAAATGATTCTAGGCAGAAAAGGAATATGGTGTGTGAAGTAGTAATGGTGAAGAGAACAGCACGCATGTCTTTCTGTCAAGACTGTCAGTGGCCAACGGTTGTGCTCTCTGTGGTGCCAAGGTCAGTGCACCACACAATTTCCCTCTCATCCATTTAGCAGCTCATGTCGAACATTTCTGAAATCACCTTCTATGGGATGTTTGTGGGAAAATGACGTTTTTGTGGTTGATCTGACAATTTAACATAATCTAGTGGGTCTAGGGCTGAAAATTAAAAAATACTGCGCAGGGATTTTTGAGGCTTATAAAGCGTTTATTTGCCTGGTATGAGGTTGATGGTGAACTTTTCATTAATATGATCCATTAGTGAATATGTTCGATATCATCCAAAGGCAAAACTATTTATTTGTTGTCAGGAATCGTTAAAAATATCTATAGGCTTCACCACTCAAAGGCCTTTAGAACGCAGCAGGGCAGTTGGTTCCAGACAGGCTGGTAAGTGTATTTCAGAAACGTCTAAGGCAGTGGTATTTGCAGAAACAATCCTTTCTTGGGTTTACAGCAAAGGGTCCAAAAACAACAAAGTATTCTGTGAGCAGCAGTTCTGTGGAGCAATACAGCTAATGCTGTATAAAAGTTTATAAAAGAAACTTCATTAGAAACTGCTTTGGGATTGTTTCAGTTATTATTATACAGTGAGACACAAACGAAAAGGAAATAGTAAGAAGCACGAAAGAAAGAGGTGTGGCAAAAACGAAAAAGGGAGAGAAGGAGAAAAGAATGGAGGAGAGACAGAAGGATGAAGAGATTACAAGATAACACCCTGCTTGCTTCTACACCTGCAGAAACATACAAAATAATAGCTTTTTTACCGAAAAGTGCACGGTACTTATCAATGCAAGATGTATTTAGTGGTAAATGCAGCTCAATATAGAACATTTGTGTATCTGTTCACACCTGAATCTAAACACCTGTTGGTCTGAGTGTGAGCACGCTTGTGTATACAAGGCTTCTCCATAAAAATATAATAATAATAATGTAATAGCGAGTGTAAGGTGACACAGACCTGCGTCCCTGGACCTGCGACAGATACGGAGGAGATCTGAGCCATAAACATCCAAAGGCCCGCCAGAGCACAGGAACCCCAGGAGAACCATCGCCCGGACTGCCGCAACCCCCACAGAGAAGAGCAGGGGAGAGTCCCAGCGGAACCACTCTGCAGCCACAGTGCAGAAGCCCCAGGGAGCTGCAGTGACGAGCCCACAGGCCCTACCGGCAGCCATCTACACCACAGCAGATCCAGCCATGAACCCAGACACCCGAGACCCGGGGACATATCACTCCCCAAGCAGAGGCCCGACAGAGCTCAGGGGTCCAGGCCCCGGCAAGCAGCCACAGGGAGTGAGCCGGCACACACCAAAGCACCCAGCCCTGGACACCGAGAACCACAAGTAAACCAGCAGGCAGAGACACCAACCACCGGCAGGTAATGTGGCGGGGAAGAATTAGGCTCCACATTTGATGGGGGGCCTAAACTGATCCAGGAGAGGGAGCAGTCCAAGACCCAACCGGACACAGAAAACAGTCACAATCCCACATTGCCAGCCTCATCCATACACATAAAAACTCTCACATCCACACACCCAACGTAAAGACAAACAACATTAGACATCATACACTCACTCACGCTCCCCATGCATACTCTGTACTCCCAGGTCCAGGTGTCGATACCCCATAGGGGCAATCGGCCCCCAGACACAGGAAGTGGTCCCCTTCCCTCCGGTGGTGGAGACAGGCAGACCACCCAAGCACCAGCCCAGACTAGTGCTGGCACCGCCCGAACTTGAGCGATCCCAGCCTGGACCCCGACTCCCCGCACCAACCCCAGTCCCCAACAACAAACTCACCCGGCAAGAGGTTCCCGGCCAGCGGCAAGCACCCGGGGCTGGCGTCATCCACCTGGCAAATGTGCATTCCCTGGCCAACAAGATGGATGAACTGCTTCTC
Source organism: Girardinichthys multiradiatus (assembly GCF_021462225.1). NCBI lineage: Eukaryota > Metazoa > Chordata > Actinopteri > Cyprinodontiformes > Goodeidae > Girardinichthys > Girardinichthys multiradiatus. Next base: position 8,730,499 of record NC_061795.1, on the reverse strand, counting down.
CTCACCTGTAAAAACTCGGACCTCCGCAGATCAGCTGTTTAGAGCGGACCACGGACTTATCGGGGAAAAAGCGAGGACGCGGAATCTGCTTTTATATAAACAAAGGTTGGTGCAGAGATATGAAAGTGTTGAAGAAGACATGTAGTCCTGGCCTGGAGTCATTTCTCATAAGCTGTAAACTGTTTTATTCACCGAGGAAGTTTGTATTAGTTGGCACTTACATACATTTTTAAGACTCCATTTCAGATGCTGAAAAACAACTGGCTGAGCTGATAACAGATGTGGAAAAAAAACATCCATACTCTCTCATCATTGTTCTTGGGTATTTTAACAGTGCAAAACTCTCCAATGAACTTCCAAAATGGCACATTAAGTGTCCCACCAGGGATAAAAACACTATGGACCACTGCTATACAATTTTAAAGGATGCATATCATGCTGTCAACAGGGCTGCTTTGGGACTTTCTGACCACTCCGTGGTCCACCTCATCCCAACCCACAGGCAGAAATTAAATGCCTCGGATTGCTAAGAAGTGGACTGATGAGTCAAAGCAGATGTTACAAGCCTGCTTTGACTGCACAGATTGGACTGTTTTTGCAACGTCAGCCACAGATTTAAACCAACTTACTGAAGTGGTGACATCATACATCAGTTCTGTGAGGATATGTGTGTTGAGACCAAGACAATTGTGCACATACAATAACAAAAAACCTAGGTTCACTTCCACTTTCAAATTACCACTTTCACTCTCTCTTGCTGTTATTTCACCTTTAACTTTATGTTCTCTCGCTGTTTTTTTCTCTTTCTAGAAGATACATCTGATCTGGATCTGTGTTGAGCTGTGGCACCTTCCTGGAGGGGGACATCAGCTGAGCTGCTGCTGCCAACAACTTAATGCTCACCTTTTACAGATGATACACTTGGCTCTGTCTTTCAGTGTTTAACCCTGTCTCTCCTAGACATAGCTACTGACGGAGATTCTGCTGTGACTAACTGTATGTGCTTGACTTGAAAACTGGCTCAGAGTTCATCTGCTTAGCTGTCTTTCTCTCCTAGACATACTCATCCAAAAGGAGTGAATGCTGCAAGTCACTGACTCAATGCAATCTGCTAGGTTTCCTTACATGAAAAACATTTAACCAATTTGAATAATAAACTGAATCCGACTGCTTTGTTTGACATTTAGAATTAATTGGAATGTATGTACCTGACTAGATATCTGTATGACTCTACTGAATTGACTTTGTAGTCAAGTGCTTTGAGATGACGTGTTGTGAATTGGCGCTATATAAATAAAATAAAATTTAATTTATTTAAATTGAACTTCTCATCTGAGGCAGCTGCGAAGGGATAAGGAAGAAGCTTACAGCAGTGGGGACCGGGCCCTGTGTAAGCAGGCCAGAAACAAACTGACCAAAGCTGCAAAGAGAAGCTACAGTGAGAAGCTAAAGAAAAGCTTTTCAGATGGAGACACGTTTGCTGTTTGGAATGGTTTGAAAAACCTGACTGCCTACAGTTAGGTTCCCCCAACCCTGAGCAGAATCGTCGTCTGAATGCCTTTTACTGCAGGTATGAATAGCAGCAGTTCACACCTCAACCTAACTCCTTCACCTCCCATTCTGACAGATTCTCCCACACAAGAACCATTAGCAACGGCAACCCCCAGGGCTGTGTTCTCTCCCCACTCCCCATAAATATCTATATGTATATATATATCTATATATATCTAGGTTCTTCAAAGTAGCCACCTTTTGCTTTGATTACTGCTTCACACACTCTTGGCATTCTTCAAGAGGTAGTCACCTGAAATGGTTTTCCAACAGTCTTGAAGGAGTTCCCAGAGCTGCTTAGCACTTTTTGGCCCTGTTGCCTTCACCATGTGGTCCAGCTCACCCCAAATCATCTTGATTGGGTCCAGGTCTGGTGACTGTGGAGGCCAGGTCTGCTGGCGCAGCACCCCATCACTCTCCTTCTTGGTCAAATAGCCCTTACACAGCCTGGCGGTGTGTTTGGGGTCATTGTCCTGTTGAAAAATAAATGATGGTCCAACTAAACGCAAACCAGATGGAATAGCATGCCGCTGCAAGATGCTGTGGTAGCCATGCTGGTTTAGTATGCCTTCAATTTTGAATAAATCCCCAACAGTGTCACCAGCAAAGCACCCCCACACCATCACACCCACTCCTCCATGCTTCACGGTGGGAACCAGGCATGTAGAGTCCATCCGTTCACCTCTTCTGTGCCGCACAAAGACACGGTGGTTGGAACCAAAGATCTCAAACTTGGACTCATCAGAACAAAGCACACATTTCCACTGGTCTAATGTCCATTCCTTGTGTTCTTTAGCCCAAACAAGTCTCTTCTGCTTGTTGCCTGTCCTCAGCAGTGGTTTCCTAGCAGCTATTTTACCATGAAGGCCTGATTCACACAGTCTCCTCTTAACAGTTGTTCTAGAGATGTGTCTGCTGCTAGAACTCTGTGTGGCATTGACCTGTTCTCTAATCTGAGCTGCTGTAAACCTGTGATTTCTGAGGCTGGTGACTCGGATGAAATTATCATCCGCAGCAGAGGTGACTCTTGGTCTTCCTTTCCTGGGGCGGTCCTCATGTGAGACAGTTTCTTTGTAGCGCTTGATGGTTTATGCGACTGCACTTGCGGACACTTTCAAAGTTTCCCCAATTGTTCGGACTGACTGACCTTCATTTCTTAAAGTAATGATGGCCACTCGTTTTTCTTTACTTAGCTACTTTTTTCTTGCCATAATACAAACTCTAACAGTCTATTCAGTAGGACTATCAGCTGTGTACTGTATCCACCTCCTGCACAACACAACTGATGGTCCCAACCCCGTTTATAAGGCTTGAAATCCCACTTATTAAACCTGACAGGTCACACCTGTGAAGTGAAAACAAGTTCAGGTGACTACCTTTTGAAGCTCATCAACAGAATGCCAAGAGTGTGCGTAGCAGTAATCAAAGCACAAGGTGGCTACTTTGAAGAACCTAGAATATAAGACATATTTTCAGTTGTACCACACTTTTTAGTTCAGTATATAATTCCATAATTCATAGTTTTGATGCCTTCATTGTGAAGCTACAATATTCGTAGTCATGGAAATAAGGACAACTCTTTGAATGACTTTTGGTCTGTACTGTTTATATATATATATATATATATCTGTTTTGATATTTTCCTATTCTTTGTTGCTGCTGGATCTGACTGTCTGTCTGTTGTTCTAGAGGACCAATCCTGCCACAATTAAGAATACATACAGAAAACAAATAAGTGACTCAATAAAAGCATTAAGCATTACTGGGCCAAAGAGTAGCTAGACATATAAGTTAGAGTGCCATTATATCCAACAAAATAATAAATATGATCAAAATTGATTATTTTATTAATCTCCCAATAATAATAAATTGTTTCTCAAGGATGACTTTTATTAGTGTGAATGCAGTAGGCATTCACACTTATAGTGTTCCTGTTTCTCTTTATTCTTTATTATTATTATTGGGGCCTGCCATAGCATTGCATAGGAGAGCAGTGCATTGCATTATTGGCGTTTCGAGTTACCATGGTGACGTAATTAACGAAAAACCACCCCCCAAAATCCCCATAGGAATGAATGGAGTCAGGGGCGAAGAAATCCTCAAAATTCACTGTTTTTGAGGCTCTACTGTATCGCCATACTTTCACCTAGAAACACAGTTTGACTTTCAGTTTGTAGGAAAATCCGCCGGCTCTTCAGAAGTGAAAACGGTTTGTTGATAACTGCTACGGTTTCTCTAAAATTAGACTCCAAGCGACACAAAGTTTGCCAGAAAATCACACTCTTAACAGTGGAGATGGCAGTTACTAGAGTGTAGAAAGAGGGGATTTTTTTCAGGAAAAATGAGTTTCAACTGGCACTCACGGCCACAAATTTTGCTCTACAGTCACAATTTTCGGTCAGATTGTAGGGCCGGGCCTCTGCTTTCACACAATAATTTCAAAATTGTTCTAAGTCTCATAGATTTCTATCAAAACACCCTTGATCGCCAAGACTGACAGGAATTCTGTAGGCCTTCTCCCATGTATTTTCAATGAGAGCTTGACCTGTAATCCATGAGTGACACCATTTATTTCCATAATCATATTTTATACTGTGAATGACATAGAGCTATGAAAATCTCCATGATTGGGGACGAGGGATAGCTATCGACCACAGTTTAAAAAAATTTCAAATACCATGTACGGATTCCGAGATATTAGACTTTGTTCGGGAGCATGTTCAGGCATTTTTGCCTTTTTCTCCATTTTCCCTTACTTTTCACCCAGTGTTGTGTCTTTATTATTATATTTTCACTAATAAAGGATGAATATTAATGTTCCCCTGTCCGTTCTGATAAAAACGGTCCAAGAATGACATCGATCGCCCCTACGGTTTCAGAGTTATGGCCAGTCGTTCGGGAGCATGCGCCTCCATGTTATAAAGCCTAGACCAGGGGAGACACAGAGTGAGGTGCTGCGTGAGTGAGAAACAGCAGGTGTCAAGTTACACTGACGCTCTTTGCTGATTGGCTGATTCGTTCCTCACTGTTCTATTTATAGCTCTGTGTATCTCCTACTGTATATGTCTGGATGTGATTCTGTCTTTCTTTCTGCCTCTCTGTGTCTCACACTGGGACACACACACACACACACACACACACACAGACACACACACATACACATACACACATGCATGGATTACTATCTTTCTGAGGACTTTGCATTGACTTTCATTGATATTCATTCATTTCTATGGCTTAAACCTGACCCGACCCCTAACCCTTTGACCAGCTTCATAGGGGGCAAGTACATGGCGGCCATGTTGTGTGGGGAACTTAAACAGCATGTACTGCTGTTCCAACATCCACACAACAGTGATTGACCCTAAAGGTCAATTTCTTTCATCAGCCCTCCATGCTTATTAATGATTATTTAAAGCTTATAATAACATACACAATGGTTTTACAATAGCAAGCATGTTCTATATAACTAATAGAAATAACCCAGACCTGAAAGGACAACCATGCTTGATTTTCAAAATAAGACAAAACCTGCTCTATAAAATAAAAGCCTTTAAACAATAGATGATTGCAGGAGTGGGCTTCACACTACTGTTGGAGCTCCCCCAGTGATGGGAATGGGACTATGCTGGTCCTTTGAAACAGGCTTACTGAAACATTCAAAATAAAAGCCCACACCTTCCATAGTTACTATGGATTTTGTGAGCTGGCAAGTGCATAGAAAATGATTTTTAAATAGCAAGCGGGTTCTATTTAACTAATGGAACTAACCCAGACCTAAAGGGACAACCATGCTGGACTTTCAAAATAAGACAAAACATGCTCTACAAAATAAAAGCCTTTGCATTTTAAACCACAGACTGGGCTTCACACTAATGTTGGAGCCCATTTAAAATAAGGCTTACTGAAAATTTCAAAATAAAAGCCTCAGTCTTCCAGAGTTACTAGTAATATTTTAAGCTGATTATTGCATACATAATGATTTTTAAATAACGGCCAGAGAAACTTTGTGGTCCCAGAAGCACGCACCAAGAGGCAGGCCCCGTCTAAATTTCTTCCGAAATTTTCTAGTTGTGTGAATGCTGTAGGCATTCACACTCTTGTGATCCTGTTTCTCTTTATTCTTTATTATTATTATTATTATTATTATTATTATTCTTATTCTGGTTGCTTCCGTACACTTTTTGATTCGCTACTACTTCTGCATACTTTGTGCTATTTCTGCCGTTCAACTTTTACAATATTCTGCTCATTCTGCTCTTTCCGGCTATGTCTTTTGGTATTTATATCTTTTATACTTTTTAAAATATTCAGCTTTTTATGAATTTTTTGCTCCCATAGGAATGAATGGAAAATGGCAAAAATTCTGCTAAAACTTCACTGTTTTTGCCATTTAACTACTTCCGCATACTTTCAGCTAGAAACACCATTCAACTTTTAAAATGCTTTCACAACCTTCTGCTATTACTGTTTAATTCAACTTTGTGATATCTTTTACAGTTTTTCTACAATTTGGTTTCAAACTTTTTAAACATTTTTTCAGATTTTCAGTTTTATAATGTAATCCTATGACGGAATGTTCGTGTCGCTAGAGTGTATGCTCTAGGTTTTTTAATAACTTGAAAAAGAACGAACAAACTCTCTTCACTCGCTCAATTTTCAATCTACCTATACAAATTATACATCAAAACGTAGGATGCTCTTTCGCGATTAAGAAAATGTCACCCTCATTGATGTGGGACACATAGTTTTCCGGCAACACGCCCCGAAGCAACACAAAGTCAACACACCCTCTATAGGAAATCTATAGGAATTTCAGAAAAAATCAGAGCAAAAATCCTTAAAGTCACATGTTTTCGAATCGCCGCCTCTCGTAAACCGTTCGAGTTAGAGATATGACCCTTGTGCAGATTTATCTTCAGACCTTGCTGGCACTCACAGTGAAGGAATTTTTTTGATAAGTTTTATCGTTTTGTCATAAAAAAGGTTTGTTTAGGAGTACCAAATCTATCCTTCCCAAAATCGCTTAAAATTGAAAAATTTCAAAATTATCCATATTTCTACACTGTCATATCTCCTACATGGATTCATGTAGACACATGAAAATCTTCAGGATTGTTCACCGATCCCTGCTGATACCTACGGTCCAAAAATTATTTGGATACCTTTTATCGTTTCCTCGTGACGTAATTTTGTTTGAGAGAGAAAAATGCACCTTCACCCAGTTTACAAATGGTCAAAATTATACACTTTTTCACAGGGTCACATCTCCCAGACAGATTTTTGTAGAAACTTGAGAAGCTCCATGATTGTTCAGCAAGGCCTGCTGATTCATACGGTGCATGAATCAAATCGATAGCCCTTATAGTTTCCGAGTTATTAGACGTTGTTTGAGATCATGTTCAGGCATTGTTCTGTTTTTCTCCATTTTCCCCTTTCTTTTCACCTAGTGTTTTGCCTTTAATATTATATTTTCAGCAAAAACGTGTTAATATTCTCGATCTCCTGTCCGTTCTGATAAAAACGGTCCAAGAATGACATCGATCGCCCCTACGGTTTCAGAGTTATGGCCAGTTGTTCGGGAGCATGCGCCTCCATGTTAAAAGCCCAGGCCAGGGGAGACAGAGAGTGAGGTGCTGCGTGAGTGAGAAACAGCAGGTGTCAAGTTACACTGACGCTCTTTGCTGATTGGCGGATTCATTCCTCACTGTTCTATTTATAGCTCTGTGTATCTCCTACTGTCTATGTCTGTATATGATTCTGTCTTTGTTTCTGCCTCCATTCACTCCGTGTCTGATACTCGGACACACACACACACACGCTCACACACACACCCACACACACATTCATGGATTACCATATTTGTCAGGACTTTTCATTGACTTCCATTCATTTTCATTCGTTTCTATGGCCTAAACCTGACCCGACCCCCTAACCCTTTGATCATCTTCATAGGAGGCAACTACTGGCGGCCATTTTGTGTTGAGTACTTAAACAGCATGTACTGCTGTTCTAACAGCTGGACAACAGTGATTAAATTTAAAAGGCAATTTCATAGACTTTGGCATATAGGCTGTTAGCGCATCAGAACCAGGTCCAAACTCCAGCAGAACCAGGAACAGATCTCCATCAGAACCGGACACAAACTCCATCAGAGCTAGTTAGGAACCCTCCATCAGAACCATACCCAAACTCCATCAGAACCAGGAGGAATTCTGTATCAGGACCAGTTAGTCACCCACTATCAGAACCAAGTCCAAACTCAATCAGAACCAGGAGGAACCTTCTATCAGAACCAGGTCCAAACCCCTTCAGAACCTGGCAAAAAGCTCCATCAGTACAAGGAAAGAAAAACTCCATCAGAACCAGATCCAATCTCCATCAGAACCAGTTAGGAACCCTCCATCAGAACCGGACACAAACTCCATCAGAACCAGATCCAATCTCCATCAGAACCGGTTAGGAACCCCCCATCAGAACCGGACACAAACTCCATCAGAACCAGTTAGGAACCCTCCATCAGAACCAGACCCAAACTCCATCAGAATCAGTAGGAATTCTGTATCATGACCAGTTGGTCACCCACTATCAAAACCAAGTCCAAACTCAATAAGAACCAGGAGGAACCTTCTATCAGAACCAGGTCCAAACCCTTCAGAACCTGGCAAAAAGCTCCATCAGTACAAGGAAAGAAAAACTCCATCAGAACCAGATCCAATCTCCATCAGAACCAGTTAGGAACCCTCCATCAGAACCGGACACAAACTCCATCAGAACCAGTTAGGAACCCTCCATTAGAACCAGATCCAAACTCCATCAGAACCAGGAGGAATTCTGTATCAGGACCAGCTAGTCACCCACTATCAGAACCAGGTCCAAACTCAACCAGAACCAGGAGGAACCTTCTATCAGAACCAGGTCCAAACTCCTTCAGAACCTGGCAAAAAGCTCCATCAGTACAAGGAAAGAAAAACTCCATCAGAACCAGTTAGGAACCCTCCATCAGAACCGGACACAAACTCCATCAGAACCAGTTAGGAACCCTCCATTAGAACCAGATCCAAACTCCATCAGAACCAGGAGGAATTCTGTATCAGGACCAGTTAGTCACCCACTATCAGAACCAGGTCCAAACTCAATCAGAACCAGGAGGAACCTTCTATCAGAACCAGGTCCCAACTCCACCAGAACCTGGCAAAAAACTCCATAAGAACCTTGAACAATACTATACCTGAACCATGTACAAGCATCCATCAGAACAAGACCCAAACTCCATCAGAACCAGGAACAAATCTCCATCAAAACCAGACCCAAACTCCATCAGAACCAGGAACAAATCTCCATCAGAACCTGGAATAAATCTCCACAAGAACTGGACCCAAACTCCATCAGAACCAGTTAGGGACCCTCCATCAGTTAGGGACCCTCCATCAGTTAGGGACCCTCCATCAGAACCAAGTCCAAACCCCTATCAGAACCAGATCCAATCTCCATCAGAACCAGTTAGGAACCCTCCATCAGAACCAGACCCGAACTCCAGCAGAACCAGGAACAAATCTCCATAATAACCGGACACAAACTCCATCAGAAGCAGTTAAGAACCCTCCATCAGAACCAGACCCAAACTCCATCAGAACCAGGAGGAATTCTGTATCAGGACCAGTTAGTCACCCACTATCACAACCAAGTCCAAACTCAATCAGAACCAGGAGGAACCTTCTATCAGAACCAGGTCCAAACTCCTTCAGAACCTGGCAAAAAGCTCCATCAGTACAAGGAAAGAAAAACTCCATCAGAACCAGATCCAATTTACATCAGAACCAGTTAGGAAACCTCCATCAGAACCAGATCCAATCTCCATCAGAACCAGTTAGGAACCCTCCATCAGAACCAGACCCAAACTCAATCAGAACCAGGAGGAACCTTCTATCAGAACCAGGTCCAAACTCCTTCAGAACCTGGAATAAATCTCCACAAGAACTGGACCCAAACTCCATCAGAACCAGTTAGGGACCCTCCATCAGAACCAAGTCCAAACTCAATCAGAACCAGGAGGAAACTACTATCAGAACCAGAAACAAATCTCCATCAGAACCGGACACAAACTCCATCAGAACCAGTTAGGAACCCTCCATCAGAACCAGACCCAAACTCCATCAGAACCAGGAGGAATTCTGTATCAGGACCAGTTAGTCACCCACTATCAGAACCAGGTCCAAACTCAGTCAGAACCAGAAAGATACCTCTATCAGAACCAGTTCCAAGAAGAATCAGAACCTGTAATAAATCTCCACAAGAACTGGACCCAAACTCCATCAGAACCAGGAGGAAACTTCTATCAGAACCAGGAAAAAATTTCCATCGGAACCTTGTACAATTCTTCATCAGATCCAGGTACAAACGTCTATCAGAACCAGGAAGAAACAGCCATCAGAACCAGGTCCCAACTCCACCAGAACCTGGCAAAAAACTCCATAAGAACCTTGAACAATTCTATACCTGAACCATGTACAAGCATCCATCAGAACAAGACTCAAACTCCATCAGAACCAGGAACAAATCTCCATCAAAACCAGACCCAAACTCCATCAGAACCAGGAGGAATTCTCCATCAGGACCAGTTAGGCACCCATTATCAGAACCAGGTCCAAACTCAATCAGAACCAGAAAGAATATGCCAACGTTAGGATTGTAGCTTCTCTTTCTCCTCTCTTAGCTAAAGAACACTTTTGCGTTTTTTAGGCAATTTCCTGTTTGTTTTTGTGTTTCTTCAGCGTATTTGTTGTTATTTCCTTTTTTCTGAAATTTCTCCTATTTTCTTATGTGTTTTAGCACTGACTTGAACTTCTTAGTCTATATTTTTGCTTCAGTCTATGCTTTTTCAGCTCATCTATGGCAGCTCTTTCCTGCTTTTTGAAAGTTTTTGTCAGTTCTTGCATTTCAACAACTCTTTCAACAAGTAGTTTTGAGGTAACTTTAAATTGTTAAGCTGTTTTATAGGTAATAGTCTTCCTGCTTAAACAGATCAGATGAGTTTTTCTTTGCTGTTTCTGCTATTTCTACTAATTTATCAGATTTCAGCAGATTTTCTGCAGTCAATTTCAGCTTTTTTCTGCCAGCTTTCAGCTAAAAAATTCAGCTTACAGCATTCACACTGCATTTTCGTAGGAAATGCAAATTTTTCTAGTTATTATTATTCTTCTAGTTGCTCTCCGCTTTTTTGATTCGCTACTTCTTCTGCATTCTTTGTGCTATTTTTACCATTCAAGTTTTAAAATATTCTGCTCATTAAGGACATTCCAGCTATATCTCTTGGTATTTATACCTTTTATACTTTTTAAACTATTCCGCTTTTTCTGCCGATTTTGGCCCCATTGAAATGAATGGAAAATGACAAAAATTCCGCTAAATTCTGCTAAAACTTCACTGTTTTTGCCATTTAACTACTTCTGCATACTTTCAGCTAGAAACACCATTCAACTTTTAAAATGCTTTCACAACCTTCTGCTATTACTGTTTAATTCAACTTTTTGATATCTTTTACAGTTTTTCTACAATTTGGTTTCAAACTTTTTAAACACTTTTTCAGATTTTCAGATTTATAATGTAATCCTATGACGGAATGTTCGTGTCGCTAGAGTGTGTGCTCTAGGTTTTTGAATAACCTGAAAAAGAACGAACAAACTCTCCTCACTCGCTCAATTTTCAATCTACCTATACAAATTATACATCAAAACGTAGGAATCTCTTTCGCGATTAAGAAAATGTCACCCTCATTGATGTGGGACACATAGTTTTCCGGCAACACGCCCCGAAGCAACACAAAGTCAACACAGCCTCTATAGGAAATCTATAGGGATTTCAGAAAAAATCAGAGCAAAAAATCCTTAAAGTCACATGTTTTTGAATTGCCGCCTCTCGTAAACCGTTCGAGGTAGAGACATGAGCCTTGTGCAGATTTATCTTCAGACATTGCTGGCACTCACAGTGAAGGAATTTTTTTGATAACTTTTATCGTTTTGTCATAAAAAAGGTTTGTTTAGGAGTACCAAATCTGTCCTTCCCAAAATCGCTTAAAATTGAAAAAGTTCAAAATTATCCATATTTCTACACTGTCATATTTCCTACATGGATTCATGTAGACACATGAAAATCTCCAGGATTGTTCACCGATCCCTGCTGATACCTACGGTCCAAAAATTATTTGGATACCTTTTATCGTTTCCTCGTGACGTAATTTTGTTTGAGAGAGAAAAATTCACCTTCACCCAGTTTAAAAATGGTCAAAATTATACACTTTTTCACAGGGTCACATCTCCCAGACAGATTTTTGTAGAAACTTGAGAAGCTCCATGATTGTTCAGCAAGGCCTGCTGATTCATACGGTGTATGAATCAAATCGATAGCCCTTATAGTTTCCGAGTTATTAGACGTTGTTTGAGATCATGTTCAGGCATATTTCTGTTTTTCTCCATTTTCCCCTTTCTTTTCACCTAGTGTTTTGCCTTTAATTTTATATTTTCAGCAAAAACGTGTTAATATTCTCGATCTCCTGTCCGTTCTGATAAAAACGGTCCAGGAATGACATCGATCGCCCCTACGGTTTCAGAGTTATGGCCAGTTGTTCGGGAGCATGCGCCTCCATGTTAAAAGCCCAGGCCAGGGGAGACAGAGAGTGAGGTGCTGCGTGAGTGAGAAACAGCAGGTGTCAAGTTACACTGACGCTCTTTGCTGATTGGCGGATTCATTCCTCACTGTTCTATTTATAGCTCTGTGTATCTCCTACTGTCTATGTCTGTATATGATTCTGTATTTGTTTCTGCCTCCATTCACTCCGTGTCTGATACTCGGACACACACACACACACGCTCACACACACACCCACACACACATTCATGGATTACCATATTTGTCAGGACTTTTCATTGACTTCCATTCATTTTCATTCGTTTCTATGGCCTAAACCTGACCCGACCCCCTAACCCTTTGATCATCTTCATAGGAGGCAACTACTGGCGGCCATTTTGTGTTGAGTACTTAAACAGCATGTACTGCTGTTCTAACAGCTGGACAACAGTGATTAAATTTAAAAGGCAATTTCATAGACTTTGGCATATAGGCTGTTAGCGCATCAGAACCTGGAACAAATCTCCATCAGAACCAGACCCAAACTCCATCAGAACCTTATCCAAAATCCATCAGAATCAGATGGAAACTCTATCAGAACAGGGTACAAATCTTCATCAGAACCATGTACAAACCTCCATCTGAAATAGGTCCAAATTCAATAAGAGCCAAGGAGAAACATTCATCAGAACCAGGTCCAAACTCCAGCAGAACCAGGAACAGATCTCCATCAGAACCGGACACAAACTCCATCAGAGCTAGTTAGGAACCCTCCATCAGAACCATACCCAAACTCCATCAGAACCAGGAGGAATTCTGTATCAGGACCAGTTAGTCACCCACTATCAGAACCAAGTCCAAACTCAATCAGAACCAGGAGGAACCTTCTATCAGAACCAGGTCCAAACCCCTTCAGAACCTGGCAAAAAGCTCCATCAGTACAAGGAAAGAAAAACTCCATCAGAACCAGATCCAATCTCCATCAGAACCAGTTAGGAACCCTCCATCAGAACCGGACACAAACTCCATCAGAACCAGATCCAAACTCCATCAGAACCGGTTAGGAACCCCCCATCAGAACCGGACACAAACTCCATCAGAACCAGTTAGGAACCCTCCATCAGAACCAGACCCAAACTCCATCAGAATCAGTAGGAATTCTGTATCATGACCAGTTGGTCACCCACTATCAAAACCAAGTCCAAACTCAATAAGAACCAGGAGGAACCTTCTATCAGAACCAGGTCCAAACCCTTCAGAACCTGGCAAAAAGCTCCATCAGTACAAGGAAAGAAAAACTCCATCAGAACCAGATCCAATCTCCATCAGAACCAGTTAGGAACCCTCCATCAGAACCGGACACAAACTCCATCAGAACCAGTTAGGAACCCTCCATTAGAACCAGATCCAAACTCCATCAGAACCAGGAGGAATTCTGTATCAGGACCAGCTAGTCACCCACTATCAGAACCAGGTCCAAACTCAACCAGAACCAGGAGGAACCTTCTATCAGAACCAGGTCCAAACCCCTTCAGAACCTGGCAAAAAGCTCCATCAGTACAAGGAAAGAAAAACTCCATCAGAACCAGTTAGGAACCCTCCATCAGAACCGGACACAAACTCCATCAGAACCAGTTAGGAACCCTCCATTAGAACCAGATCCAAACTCCATCAGAACCAGGAGGAATTCTGTATCAGGACCAGTTAGTCACCCACTATCAGAACCAGGTCCAAACTCAATCAGAACCAGGAGGAACCTTCTATCAGAACCAGGTCCCAACTCCACCAGAACCTGGCAAAAAACTCCATAAGAACCTTGAACAATACTATACCTGAACCATGTACAAGCATCCATCAGAACAAGACCCAAACTCCATCAGAACCAGGAACAAATCTCCATCAGAACCTGGAATAAATCTCCACAAGAACTGGACCCAAACTCCATCAGAACCAGTTAGGGACCCTCCATCAGTTAGGGACCCTCCATCAGTTAGGGACCCTCCATCAGAACCAAGTCCAAACCCCTATCAGAACCAGATCCAATCTCCATCAGAACCAGTTAGGAACCCTCCATCAGAACCAGACCCGAACTCCAGCAGAACCAGGAACAAATCTCCATAATAACCGGACACAAACTCCATCAGAAGCAGTTAAGAACCCTCCATCAGAACCAGACCCAAACTCCATCAGAACCAGGAGGAATTCTGTATCAGGACCAGTTAGTCACCCACTATCAGAACCAAGTCCAAACTCAATCAGAACCAGGAGGAACCTTCTATCAGAACCAGGTCCAAACTCCTTCAGAACCTGGCAAAAAGCTCCATCAGTACAAGGAAAGAAAAACTCCATCAGAACCAGATCCAATTTACATCAGAACCAGTTAGGAAACCTCCATCAGAACCAGATCCAATCTCCATCAGAACCAGTTAGGAACCCTCCATCAGAACCAGACCCAAACTCAATCAGAACCAGGAGGAACCTTCTATCAGAACCAGGTCCAAACTCCTTCAGAACCTGGAATAAATCTCCACAAGAACTGGACCCAAACTCCATCAGAACCAGTTAGGGACCCTCCATCAGAACCAAGTCCAAACTCAATCAGAACCAGGAGGAAACTACTATCAGAACCAGAAACAAATCTCCATCAGAACCGGACACAAACTCCATCAGAACCAGTTAGGAACCCTCCATCAGAACCAGACCCAAACTCCATCAGAACCAGGAGGAATTCTGTATCAGGACCAGTTAGTCACCCACTATCAGAACCAGGTCCAAACTCAGTCAGAACCAGAAAGATACCTCTATCAGAACCAGTTCCAAGAAGAATCAGAACCTGTAATAAATCTCCACAAGAACTGGACCCAAACTCCATCAGAACCAGGAGGAAACTTCTATGAGAACCAGGAAAAAATTTCCATCGGAACCTTGTACAATTCTTCATCAGATCCAGGTACAAACGTCTATCAGAACCAGGAAGAAACAGCCATCAGAACCAGGTCCCAACTCCACCAGAACCTGGCAAAAAACTCCATAAGAACCTTGAACAATTCTATACCTGAACCATGTACAAGCATCCATCAGAACAAGACTCAAACTCCATCAGAACCAGGAACAAATCTCCATCAAAACCAGACCCAAACTCCATCAGAACCAGGAGGAATTCTCCATCAGGACCAGTTAGGCACCCATTATCAGAACCAGGTCCAAACTCAATCAGAACCAGAAAGAATATGCCAACGTTAGGATTGTAGCTTCTCTTTCTCCTCTCTTAGCTAAAGAACACTTTTGCGTTTTTTAGGCAATTTCCTGTTTGTTTTTGTGTTTCTTCAGCGTATTTGTTGTTATTTCCTTTTTTCTGAAATTTCTCCTATTTTCTTATGTGTTTTAGCACTGACTTGAACTTCTTAGTCTATATTTTTGCTTCAGTCTATGCTTTTTCAGCTCATCTATGGCAGCTCTTTCCTGCTTTTTTAAAGTTTTTGTCAGTTCTTGCATTTCAACAACTCTTTCAACAAGTAGTTTTGAGGTAACTTTAAATTGTTAAGCTGTTTTATAGGTAATAGTCTTCCTGCTTAAACAGATCAGATGAGTTTTTCTTTGCTGTTTCTGCTATTTCTACTAATTTATCAGATTTCAGCAGATTTTCTGCAGTCAATTTCAGCTTTTTTCTGCCAGCTTTCAGCTAAAAAATTCAGCTTACAGCATTCACACTGCATTTTCGTAGGAAATGCAAATTTTTCTAGTTATTATTATTCTTCTAGTTGCTCTCCGCTTTTTTGATTCGCTACTTCTTCTGCATTCTTTGTGCTATTTTTACCATTCAAGTTTTAAAATATTCTGCTCATTAAGGACATTCCAGCTATATCTCTTGGTATTTATACCTTTTATACTTTTTAAAATATTCCGCTTTTTCTGCCGATTTTGGCCCCATTGAAATGAATGGAAAATGACAAAAATTCCGCTAAATTCTGCTAAAACTTCACTGTTTTTGCCATTTAACTACTTCTGCATACTTTCAGCTAGAAACACCATTCAACTTTTAAAATGCTTTCACAACCTTCTGCTATTACTGTTTAATTCAACTTTGTGATATCTTTTACAGTTTTTCTACAATTTGGTTTCAAACTTTTTAAACATTTTTTCAGATTTTCAGTTTTATAATGTAATCCTATGACGGAATGTTCGTGTCGCTAGAGTGTGTGCTCTAGGTTTTTGAATAACCTGAAAAAGAACGAACAAACTCTCCTCACTCGCTCAATTTTCAATCTACCTATACAAATTATACATCAAAACGTAGGAATCTCTTTCGCGATTAAGAAAATGTCACCCTCATTGATGTGGGACAGATAGTTTTCCGGCAACACGCCCCGAAGCAACACAAAGTCAACACAGCCTCTATAGGAAATCTATAGGGATTTCAGAAAAAATCAGAGCAAAAAATCCTTAAAGTCACATGTTTTTGAATTGCCGCCTCTCGTAAACCGTTCGAGGTAGAGACATGAGCCTTGTGCAGATTTATCTTCAGACATTGCTGGCACTCACAGTGAAGGAATTTTTTTGATAACTTTTATCGTTTTGTCATAAAAAAGGTTTGTTTAGGAGTACCAAATCTGTCCTTCCCAAAATCGCTTAAAATTGAAAAAGTTCAAAATTATCCATATTTCTACACTGTCATATTTCCTACATGGATTCATGTAGACACATGAAAATCTCCAGGATTGTTCACCGATCCCTGCTGATACCTACGGTCCAAAAATTATTTGGATACCTTTTATCGTTTCCTCGTGACGTAATTTTGTTTGAGAGAGAAAAATTCACCTTCACCCAGTTTAAAAATGGTCAAAATTATACACTTTTTCACAGGGTCACATCTCCCAGACAGATTTTTGTAGAAACTTGAGAAGCTCCATGATTGTTCAGCAAGGCCTGCTGATTCATACGGTGTATGAATCAAATCGATAGCCCTTATAGTTTCCGAGTTATTAGATGTTGTTTGAGATCATGTTCAGGCATTTTTCTGTTTTTCTCCATTTTTCCCTTTCTTTTCACCTAGTGTTTTGCCTTTAATTTTATATTTTCAGCAAAAACGTGTTAATATTCTCGATCTCCTGTCCGTTCTGATAAAAACGGTCCAAGAATGACATCGATCGCCCCTACGGTTTCAGAGTTATGGCCAGTTGTTCGGGAGCATGCGCCTCCATGTTATAAGCCCAGGCCAGGGGAGACAGAGAGTGAGGTGCTGCGTGAGTGAGAAACAGCAGGTGTCAAGTTACACTGACGCTCTTTGCTGATTGGCGGATTCATTCCTCACTGTTCTATTTATAGCTCTGTGTATCTCCTACTGTCTATGTCTGTATATGATTCTGTATTTGTTTCTGCCTCCATTCACTCCGTGTCTGATACTCGGACACACACACACACACGCTCACACACACACCCACACACACATTCATGGATTACCATATTTGTCAGGACTTTTCATTGACTTCCATTCATTTTCATTCGTTTCTATGGCCTAAACCTGACCCGACCCCCTAACCCTTTGATCATCTTCATAGGAGGCAACTACTGGCGGCCATTTTGTGTTGAGTACTTAAACAGCATGTACTGCTGTTCTAACAGCTGGACAACAGTGATTAAATTTAAAAGGCAATTTCATAGACTTTGGCATATAGGCTGTTAGCGCATCAGAACCTGGAACAAATCTCCATCAGAACCAGACCCAAACTCCATCAGAACCTTATCCAAAATCCATCAGAATCAGATGGAAACTCTATCAGAACAGGGTACAAATCTTCATCAGAACCATGTACAAACCTCCATCTGAAATAGGTCCAAATTCTATAAGAGCCAAGGAGAAACATTCATCAGAACCAGGTCCAAACTCCAGCAGAACCAGGAACAGATCTCCATCAGAACCGGACACAAACTCCATCAGAGCTAGTTAGGAACCCTCCATCAGAACCATACCCAAACTCCATCAGAACCAGGAGGAATTCTTTATCAGGACCAGTTAGTCACCCACTATCAGAACCAAGTCCAAACTCAATCAGAACCAGGAGGAACCTTCTATCAGAACCAGGTCCAAACCCCTTCAGAACCTGGCAACAAGCTCCATCAGTACAAGGAAAGAAAAACTCCATCAGAACCAGATCCAATCTCCATCAGAACCAGTTAGGAACCCTCCATCAGAACCGGACACAAACTCCATCAGAACCAGATCCAATCTCCATCAGAACCAGTTAGGAACCCCCCATCAGAACCGGACACAAACTCCATCAGAACCAGTTAGGAACCCTCCATCAGAACCAGACCCAAACTCCATCAGAATCAGTAGGAATTCTTTATCATGACCAGTTGGTCACCCACTATCAAAGCCAAGTCCAAACTCAATCAGAACCAGGAGGAACCTTCTATCAGAACCAGGTCCAAACCCTTCAGAACCTGGCAAATAGCTCCATCAGTACAAGGACAGAAAAACTCCATCAGAACCAGATCCAATCTCCATCAGAACCAGTTAGGAACCCTCCATCAGAACCGGACACCAACTCCATCAGAACCAGTTAGGAACCCTCCATTAGAACCAGATCCAAACTCCATCAGAACCAGGAGGAATTCTGTATCAGGACCAGCTAGTCACCCACTATCAGAACCAGGTCCAAACTCAATCAGAACCAGGAGGAACCTTCTATCAGAACCAGGTCCAAACCCCTTCAGAACCTGGCAAAAAGCTCCATCAGTACAAGGACAGAAAAACTCCATCAGAACCAGTTAGGAACCCTCCATCAGAACCGGACACAAACTCCATCAGAACCAGTTAGGAACCCTCCATTAGAACCAGATCCAAACTCCATCAGAACCAGGAGGAATTCTGTATCAGGACCAGTTAGTCACCCACTATCAGAACCAGGTCCAAACTCAATCAGAACCAGGAGGAACCTTCTATCAGAACCAGGTCCCAACTCCACCAGAACCTTGCAAAAAACTCCATAAGAACCTTGAACAATACTATACCTGAACCATGTACAAGCATCCATCAGAACAAGACCCAAACTCCATCAGAACCAGGAACAAATCTCCATCAAAACCAGACCCAAACTCCATCAGAACCAGGAACAAATCTCCATCAGAACCTGGAATAAATCTCCACAAGAACTGGACCCAAACTCCATCAGAACCAGTTAGGGACCCTCCATCAGTTAGGGACCCTCCATCAGTTAGGGACCCTCCATCAGAACCAAGTCCAAACCCCTATCAGAACCAGATCCAATCTCCATCAGAACCAGTTATGAACCCTCCATCAGAACCAGACCCGAACTCCAGCAGAACCAGACCCAAACTCCATCAGAAGCAGTTAGGAACCCTCCATCAGAACCAGACCCAAACTCCATCAGAACCAGGAGGAATTCTGTATCAGGACCAGTTAGTCACCCACTATCAGAACCAAGTCCAAACTCAATCAGAACCAGGAGGAACCTTCTATCAGAACCAGGTCCAAACTCCTTCAGAACCTGGCAAAAAGCTCCATCAGTACAAGGAAAGAAAAACTCCATCAGAACCAGATCCAATTTACATCAGAACCAGTTAGGAAACCTCCATCAGAACCAGATCCAATCTCCATCAGAACCAGTTAGGAACCCTCCATCAGAACCAGACCCAAACTCAATCAGAACCAGGAGGAACCTTCTATCAGAACCAGGTCCAAACTCCTTCAGAACCTGGAATAAATCTCCACAAGAACTGGACCCAAACTCCATCAGAACCAGTTAGGGACCCTCCATCAGAACCAAGTCCAAACTCAATCAGAACCAGGAGGAAACTTCTATCAGAACCAGAAACAAATCTCCATCAGAACCGGACACAAACTCCATCAGAACCAGTTAGGAACCCTCCATCAGAACCAGACCCAAACTCCATCAGAACCAGGAGGAATTCTGTATCAGGACCAGTTAGTCACCCACTTTCAGAAACAGGTCCAAACTCAGTCAGAACCAGAAAGATACCTCTATCAGAACCAGTTCCAAGAAGCATCAGAACCTGGAATAAATCTCCACAAGAACTGGACCCAAACTCCATCAGAACCAGGAGGAAACTTCTATCAGAACCAGGAAAAAATTTCCATCGGAACCTTGTACAATTCTTCATCAGATCCAGGTACAAACGTCTATCAGAACCAGGAAGAAACAGCCATCAGAACCAGGTTCCAACTCCACCAGAACCTGGCAAAAAACTCCATAAGAACCTTGAACAATTCTATACCTGAACCATGTACAAGCATCCATCAGAACAAGACTCAAACTCCATCAGAACCAGGAACAAATCTCCATCAAAACCAGACCCAAACTCCATCAGAACCAGGAGGAATTCTCCATCAGGACCAGTTAGGCACCCATTATCAGAACCAGGTCCAAACTCAATCAGAACCAGAAAGAATATGCTAACATTAGGATAGTAGCTTCTTTTTCTCCTCTCTTAGCTAAAGAACACTTTTGCGTTTTTTAGGCAATTTCCTGTTTGTTTTTGTGTTTCTTCAGCGTATTTGTTGTTATTTCCTTTTTTCTGAAATTTCTCCTATTTTCTTATGTGTTTTAGCACTGACTTGAACTTCTTAGTCTATATTTTTGCTTCAGTCTATGCTTTTTCAGCTCATCTATGGCAGCTCTTTCCTGCTTTTTGAAAGTTTTTGTCAGTTCTTGCATTTCAACAACTCTTTCAACAAGTAGTTTTGAGGTAACTTTAAATTGTTAAGCTGTTTTATAGGTAATAGTCTTCCTGCTTAAACAGATCAGATGAGTTTTTCTTTGCTGTTTCTGCTATTTCTACTAATTTATCAGATTTCAGCAGATTTTCTGCAGTCAATTTCAGCTTGTTTCTGCCAGCTTTCAGCTAAAAAATTCAGCTTACAGCATTCACACTGCATTTTCGCAGGAAATGCAAATTTTTCTAGTTATTATTATTATTCTAGTTGCTCTCCGCTTTTTTGATTCGCTACTTCTTCTGCATACTTTGTGCTATTTTTACCATTCAAGTTTTAAAATATTCTGCTCATTAAGGACATTCCAGCTATATCTCTTGGTATTTATACCTTTTATACTTTTTAAAATATTCCGCTTTTTCTGCCGATTTTGGCCCCATTGAAATGAATGGAAAATGACAAAAATTCCGCTAAATTCTGCTAAAACTTCACTGTTTTTGCCATTTAACTACTTCTGCATACTTTCAGCTAGAAACACCATTCAACTTTTAAAATACTTTCACAGCCTTCTGCTATTACTGTTTAATTCAACTTTTTGATATCTTTTACAGTTTTTCTACAATTTGGTTTCAAACTTTTTAAACACTTTTTCAGATTTTCAGATTTATAATGTAATCCTATGACGGAATGTTCGTGTCGCTAGAGTGTGTGCTCTAGGTTTTTGAATAACCTGAAAAAGAACGAACAAACTCTCCTCACTCGCTCAATTTTCAATCTACCTATACAAATTATACATCAAAACGTAGGAATCTCTTTCGCGATTAAGAAAATGTCACCCTCATTGATGTGGGACACATAGTTTTCCGGCAACACGCCCCGAAGCAACACAAAGTCAACACACCCTCTATAGGAAATCTATAGGGATTTCAGAAAAAATCAGAGCAAAAAATCCTTAAAGTCACATGTTTTTGAATTGCCGCCTCTCGTAAACCGTTCGAGGTAGAGACATGAGCCTTGTGCAGATTTATCTTCAGACCTTGCTGGCACCCACAGTGAAGGAATTGTTTTGATAACTTTTATCGTTTTGTCATAAAAAAGGTTTGTTTAGGAGTACCAAATCTGTCCTTCCCAAAATCGCTTAAAATTGAAAAATTTCAAAATTATCCATATTTCTACACTGTCATATCTCCTACATGGATTCATGTAGACACACGAAAATCTCCAGGAGGTCAAAACTCAATCAGAACCAGGAGGAACCTTCTATCAGAACCAGATCCAATCTCCATCAGAACCAGTTAGGAACCCTCCATCAGAACCGGACACAAACTCCATCAGAACCAGTTAGGAACCCTCCATCAGACCCAGACCCAAACTCCATCAGAACCAGGAGGAATTCTGTATCAAGACCAGTTAGTCACCCACGATCAGAACCAGGTCAAAACTCAATCAGAACAAGGAGGAACCTTCTATCAGAACCAGATCCAATCTCCATCAGAACCAGTTAGGAACCCTCCATCAGAACCAGAACCAAACTCCATCAGAACCAGGAGGAATTCTGTATCAGGACAAGTTAGTCACCCACTATCAGAACCAGGTCAAAACTCAATCAGAACAAGGAGGAACCTTCTATCAGAACCAGGTCCAAACTCCTTCAGAACCTGAAATAAATCTCCACAAGAACTGGACCCAAACTCCATCAGAACCAGTTAGGAACCCTCCATTAGAACCAGACCCAAACTCCATCAGAACCAGGAGGAATTCTGTATCAGGACCAATTAGTCACCCACTATCAGAACCAGGTCCAAACTCAATCAGAACCAGGAGGAACCTTCTATCAGAACCAGGTCCAAACTCCTTCACAACCTGCCAAAAAGCTCCATCAGTATAAGGAAAGAAAAACTCCATCAGAACCAGATCCAATCTCCATCAGAACCAGTTAGGAACCCTCCATCAGAACCAGACCCAAACTCCATCAGAACCAGGAGGAATTCTGTATCAGGACCAGTTAGTCACCCACTATCAGAACCAGGTCCAAACTCAATCAGAACCAGGAGGAACATTCTATCAGAACATGGTCCAAACTCCTTCAGAACCTGGAATAAATCTCCACAAGAACTGGACCCAAACTCCATCAGAACCAGTTAGGGACCCTCCATCAGAACCAAGTCCAAACTCAATCAGAACCAGGAGGAAACCTCTATCAGAACCAGATCCAATCTCCATCAGAACCAGTTAGGAACCCTCCATCAGAACCGGACACAAACTCCATCAGAACCAGGAGGAATTCTGTATCAGGACCAGTTAGTCACCCACTATCAGAACCAAGACCAAACTCAATCAGAACCAGGAGGAACCTTCTATCAGAACCAGGTCCAAACTCCTTCAGAACCTGGCAAAAATATCCATCAGTACATGGAAAGAAAAACTCCATCAGAACCAGATCCAAACTCCATCAAAACCAGGAGCAATTCTCCATCAGGACCAGTTAGTCACCCACTATCAGAACCAGGTCCAAACTCATTCAGAACCAGAAAGAAACCTCTATCAGAACCAGTTCCAAGAAGCATCAGAACCTGGAATAAATCTCCACAAGAACTGGACCCAAACTCCATCAGAACCAGTTAGGGACCCTCCACCAGAACCAGGTCCAAACTCAATCAGAACCAGGAGGAACCTTCTATCAGAACCAGCCCCAAACTCCAGCAGAACCAGGAACAAATCTCCATCAGAACCGGACACAAACTCCATCAGAACCAGTTAGTCACCCACTATCAGAACCAGGTCCAAACTCCATCAAAACCAGGAGGAATTCTCCATCAGGACCAGTTAGTCACCCACTATCAGAACCAGGTCCAAACTCAGGCAGAACCAGAAAGAAACCTCTATCAGAACCAGTTCCAAGAAGCATCAGAACCTGGAATAAATCTCCACAAGAACTGGACCCAAACTCCATCAGACCCAGTTAGGGACCCTCCACCAGAACCAAATCCAAACTCAATCAGAACCAGGAGGAAACTTCTATCAGAACCAGATCCAAACTCCTTCAGAACCTGGCAAAAAGCTCCATCAGTACAAGGAAAGAAAAACTCCATCAGAACCAGATCCAAACTCCATCAAAACCAGGAGGAATTCTGTATCAGGACCAGTTAGTCACCCACTATCAGAACCAGGTCCAAACTCAATCAGAACCAGGAGGAACCTTCTATCAGAACCAGGTCCAAACTCCATCAAAACCAGGAGGAATTCTCCATCAGGACCAGTTAGTCACCCACTATCAGAACCAGGTCCAAACTCAGTCAGAACCAGAAAGAAACCTCTATCAGAACCAGTTCCAAGAAGCATCAGAACCTGGAATAAATCTCCACAAGAACTGGACCCAAACTCCATCAGAACCAGTTAGGGACCCTCCACCAGAACCAAGTCCAAACTCCATCAGAACCAGGAGGAATTCTGTATCAGGACCAGTTAGTCACCCACTATCAGAACCAGGTCCAAACTCATTCAGAGCCAAGGAGAAGCATCCATTATAACCAGGTACAGACTTCCACCAGAACCAAATACAGATGTCCATCAGAGCCAGATCCAAACTCTATCAGAACCAGGAAGAAACCTCTATAAGAACCAGGTCAAAACTCCATCAGAACCTGGCAAAAAGCTCCATCAGAACCAGAAAAAAAATGTTTAAGAACTTTCTAAAAATTTTCATCAGAACCAGGAAAAAATCTCCATCAGAACCTTGTACAATTCTTCATCAGAACCAGGTACAAACGTCTATCAGATCCAGGTCCATACTCTATGAGAACCAGGAAGAAACAGCCATCAGAACCAGGTCCCAACTCCACCAGAACCTGGCAAAAAACTCCATAAGAACCTTGAACAATTCTATACCGGAACCATGTACAAGCATCCATCAGAACAAGACCCAAACTCCATCAGAACCAGGAACAAATCTCCATCAAAACCAGACCCAAAATCAATCAGAACCAGAAAGAATATGCTAACGTTAGGATTGTAGCTTCTTTTTCTCCTCTCTTAGCTAAAGAACACATTTGCGTTTTTTAGGCAATTTCCTGTTTGTTTTTGTGTTTCTTCAGCGTATTTGTTGTTAGTTCATTTTTTCTGAAATTTCTCCTATTTTTTTAATGTATTTTAGCTCTGACTTCAACTTCTTAGGCTATATTTTTGCTTCATATTTTTGCAGCTCTTTCCTGCTTTTTTAAAGTTTTTGTCAGTTCTTGCATTTCAACAACTCTTTCAACAAGTAGTTTTGAGGTAACTTTAAATTGTTAAACTGTTTTATAGCTAATAGTCTTCCTGCTTAAACAGATCAGATGACAGTTTTTCTTTGCTGTTTCTATTTCTACTAATTTATCAGATTTCAGCAGATTTTCTGCAGTCAATTTCAGCTTGTTTCTGCCAGCTTTCAGCTAAAAAATTCAGCTTACAGCATTCACACTGCATTTTCACAGGAAATGCAAATTTAGTTCAGTTCCTCTAGATGTCACTAATATATTTTATTCATATTTCATATAGAATTTTAAAATTAAAGCCTCATAAAGATATCTACTTATAATTTTATTCAGATAATACAACCCTGCCCCCTGGGAAAGTCACTGTAGTCATCAAGTCCAAAATGGGGCTTGAATCAGTCAGAGTAAATGTAGAGAGAGTTTCCTGAGAAACAATGAATCTATATGCTAGATGTCAAAGTCCAAATAAAACTCAATCTTGGAAATCTGAGCGCTCTTCAGGTCTTACACCACTGGATAAAATACAGCATGTATGCTGAGAAATAAGACATTGCGATATTCAAGTGGCTTCAGATGTTGACAACAGTTCTGACAATGGTTTAGTGACTTAGATGGAGGAACTGCTCAGACATTGTGTTTTAGGTTGATGATTGTAAAGTAAATATAGTTTATATTAGAATATTCCAGAAGTGTAATTTTGAATTTCCACATCAGATATGAATGAAGTGACATCTAGAGATGATGTTGCTTTATTTCACAAAGCTACAATTTTCTTTTAAATGTGTTATGCATACAATAAAAGATTAGGAGATATTGCCATATTAGTATTGCATTAATTTTGAAATCCCACATTGGATGTGAATAAGCCTTTTTAATATTTATGAAGAGAGGAATCAGCCTGGAACATCAGACATCGCATTTATTTTAAAAGGATTATACATATCTTAAGGTATGCATAGATTTTCCATGTTTAGGGGTTTCTTTTTAAATTCCACATCAGGTGTGGATTAAACTTATTGATTGACATCTATAGAAATTGAACTGTTAATAGTATAAAAAAAGGTTTAATTAGAAATGTTCATTATCATTGGAAATATTTAAAGATGCAAATTTAACGCTGAGGTTCTTGAAATGTTTCCCTTGGTTAGATTGGGAATAGACTTAGTCACTGAGTCAAGCATTTATTTTGAAAGTGGGTCTGTAAACATGAAAGACTCTTAGTACTTCGGCAAACTCAAGTATTCTCTCACTTAGAGTCAACAGAATACATTGAACTTTCCAGAGTAACAGGGCTATCTACCACCAAATAAACAACACTCTTGACTTATTTAGCAGCAACATGACAAAGTTGGCCAGCAGCTCCTTTTCAGAACCAGGCAGGCAACCATAATGAGATTGAGCACCTTTTTCCTAAAGGCTTGACCTCATTCAATAAGAGAGAAGCTAAGGCTGTTCCAAAGACCGCCCCCTCAGTCTCTGTCCCACCTCATTTGCTTTTTACATTTCAAGCAGCATGTTGAGGAGGAAAAGACAATACAGCGACTAAGGAGTGCAAAAAAGAAAGGCAGGAAATAAATGGGCTCAGGGACATCTGTTGGGTAAAAAATACAACAGGAATACATTAGAAAGAATATATATCAGTGCTTTAAAAATAAAAGGACAGTAAAATAATTATAAAAATATATATTTTTGAAGAAAACATGTAAATATATTTGGGTGGTAATAAATATGAAAGACATAAAAGGGCTAGGAAAAAAGGGCCAGTGAAAAACATCGCTTGTATTAAATAATGGAAAAATATAGAGTTCAAGAAAAAAGTATGATTGAAAATTAGTGGTTTAAATTTAAAAAAAGCACAATATATAATATATATTTATCAATTATTGAATACATTTCTTATTTTTATTATTTGTTCCATTTAATGGCACAGTATTTTAAGTGTAGCTATTTTTTCAACTGGGGAGAACTGTTCTTTTATTGTGCTCCTTTGTCATGGAATTGTCTTTAGAATACAGTAAAGCTTAATGTCTTTGTCTCTCTGAGAGAGTCTAAAGCTCTTTTAAAGACATCTGTGAGCTCTGGTTAAGCACTGAAACTTCTTTGGTAGAAAAACACTTGAAGTTGGATGGGTAATAGATACAAAGATCAACAGAGTGGTATACTGACACACAATTAAGATCTAACAGAAATTGTACTATAATGAGGTATTTATTACGGTTACGTAAAGCAAAGTAAAAGACCAGTATGGAGCTAAATTGGGCCCCGGTAGGTTCAAAATAATTATTCAGGTTCAAATGTTTTTCTTTTGAACAAACCTTTATTTTTCAGGTTCAATTTTTTTTCTTTTGAACAAACTTATTTTTCAGGTTCAACTTTTTTTTTTTTGGAACAAACTTTATGGCCTCAATTTAGCACCAAAGACAACACCTGTTTGGTTAAATTTACCTCTTGATTGCAGTCCAGCACACAGAGTTTGGAGCACTGCTTCTTAGCATCCAACAACATGTTGAACATGGTGCAGACAGACCGTGGCACCCGGAATTCTGTAGACTTACTCATTTTCTGCATTTTGGCATCAAATGCAGATTTTGTCCTGCAGGATCAGACATTATTATTATTATGACTGATTTATATTAGCAGTTCCTGCAAAACAATAAATGTAATATTTAGAGGTCAACTGATTATTGCCAATACCTATTTTTTAAATTAAACTTGATTACCAATAGTTTAGGCCGATATGGATTTTGCGTGTATGATTTTCTGAGAATTTTCTGAATTTTAAAAATTTTCTTTCATATGTAGCCTGTGAAGTATAATGTCAAAGTGAGCTAGAGGAAGCAGTAGCTTTTTCATTTGTAATTGTTTTATTGTGGTGATTGAGATATTCATTGTGAATCGGTGCTATACAATTAAAATGAAGGTGGCTCCACAGTTGCACAGTTTGTAGAAATTTTGCCTTGCAGCAATAGTTTCCTGGGTTTGAATCCCAGGCCTGAAGTTTGCATGTTGTCCCTGTGCATGTGTTAGTTCTCTCTGGGTAATCCGGCTTTTTCCCAAAGTTCAAAAAACATCACAGTTAGGTTGATTGATCTCTCTAAATTGCCCTCAGGTTTGAGCATGCGTGTGCACGGTCGTTTGTTCCGTGTGTCTCTGTGTTGCCCTGTAATGGACAGGTGACCTGACCAGGGCGCATCCTGCCTTTCGCCCAATGATCATTGGAGATAGGCACCATCTCCCCTGCGACACTGACAGGACAAGTGTGTGTAAACAGAAGTTGTGTAGCATTTTCTCCCTTTTGAGAAGAAGCTACTAAGCAGCAGCCACCCTGCCTGATTTGATATGAAGCTAATGACTATTCAAGTTATCCTTGAAGAAATACAATTTTTTTAACTAAATCAATATAAATGGTTATGAAGAACAAAATCCAGTCTTACCTTTTTTAACTGGTTATGTTTTTCAGATATTAGAGAGACAAAAGACACGGTGGAACGCTGCCCCTTAGTGTTGTGTCATTCTTGAATGATTCGTACAAACAAACAAATCATTTGAGTGAACAAACTGAATCGAATAACTTCACTAACTGAATCGTTCATTTCACAATTCAGCTGAGGTCAAGGAGCTTCCCGGTCGGGAGTTGAACGTCTGCATACTGTGACTCCTAGTAGGCGAATCACTCCTCAGCAGCAGTTCACTGTGAGTGCAGTGGGTTCACAAACCTTGACTCAGTGACAGAGCAAATGCATCACATCCTTCGTGCAGTAGGCAAGTGAGTGACACAGCGTCACTTCATGCACAGTACTAGTTGGCGAATCACTCCTCAACAGCAATTCCCTGTGTGTGTATACTGCACGAACAAACTGCATAAACTGAATGACTCGGTGAACGAATCTTTTGAACACATCATTTTAATGAACAGATTCTAGTGATTCAGTACACTCCAAAGATCTGCCGTTCCCATCACTACTGCACCTCGCTGTGGCAACACAGTGAGCTGCAGCGCTGTGCTGCCCAAAGACATGCCAGTTTAAAAATCTGGCAAAAGGGAAAAATATTGGCCAATTTATTGGCAGGCTGATAATATCGGTCCACCTCTAGTAATATTTACTCATGCTGTTAGAAAAGTTTTACTTTCTGACCTTTTAACACATGCCTCCATCATGTCACTGGCCATCAATTTGAGTCTTTGCTCCAGGTGTTTGGCAAACTCTTGCTCTGGCCAGTGGAGGTCCATCACAAACATCTGCAGAGCATCCAACTTCCAGAACAAATCCTCAGAGGTGGCTGATCCATTACTGCAGGGAATGTGGAGAGGGTCAGTAATAGGAAAGTGTTCAAACAACACAAATTTAAAAGAGCTGTCGAGTATAATCATGAAAGGAAAAGTGAAGACCTCAGCACATTTTACAGTAAAAATTCTGGAAAATCATTTGTGTTTCATGCTTTTTAACTTCCACAAACATTTTCTTTTTGTGGTGGATTGTACTAGTAACATTATATAGGCCACTTAATTGTGTCAAACATTTATCACTGCATAACAACTTCGACAAGCACTCTGTTGTTGACTGCTATCCAGAAAATGTGACAACAGGTGTTAATATTCATTATAGGACATCAATGTATTTCTCCCTGAAAGAAAATTGGAGAGTTCACTGACAAGTTCAGTTCTGATCCTGATATCATGCATCTTGCAAGAGTCCTACTGCATCACAGGTATTATCTACAGGTTCTGTCTCAGTAGCGGTTTGAGTGGTCAGTATGACTAGAAAAGCCCTATGTAAATTCAGTCCATTTACCATTCAGTACTCTTTTAATGTTTGCTGTTTCTGTGTTGTTAAGTCAGTAATGTTGACTTTTGAATATGTCTGCAGCCTTCTAATTTCAGACTCCTGCGTTAAAAAGAATTTAAAATTGCCGAATAAATTCCACCTTAGTTTGGTTTTTTGCTTAGTCATTCTGATACCCTCCAGCAGGCTGTTAAAAACAAAACTGCAATAGTCCACAATGGGACCAACAGATAAAATTTACTATTTACATTCTAATTATGTAATGAAAATCAAACAAAACAAAGATAAATGTTTATGGTGAGATCCTTATATAAAGCCCTTATATAGATATAATTTTTGAGGGTTAGAGCTACTGAAGAAACTGACCATGACTCAGATCCAGTGATCTGTTCAGTGTCAGCAGGCTTTACTGCAACCTGCTCAATGTGTGTTAATGTTGGGAAATTATGTGGATCCACATTTAAGGTAATGTGGCAGTCCTGGTATATTCTTGCCTTAAGTCACCCAGCCAATTGGTTGCACAGAATGCTTGATTGCAAAACACCTGGTATGTTGATGAGGTAATGTTACATCAGATAGTTACCAACCTTGATGCCACAGCTATTAGCAGCTTTCCCACTAAGCATTGAAACCTAAATATGGATTTTAACAGACAAAGCTTTGTCGTAACAGTACTTCCTGTCATTCGGCTCTTGTCGTTTGTAGTTATCTAATTTCTTTGTATTACACTGAGAAATTCTCTTCAAACCTCGTGGCTGTCACTGTTATGTTCTTTTAAAGCATAACAAACCTGACGTAAACAACTATAGTACATGGGAAGGCAACATCATGTGCTAATCCCTATAATTCCTTGCATGATTGCCAGGTGTTGAGATAACAGTATTGTTTTAGGTGATTTGTATCTGTGTCGCTATAATGCTTTCTCACCATTTCAAAATTCCCTTTGATTAGTTGATTATGACTCTTCAAACTCAAACATAAAAACATAATTTCAAACAAAATATCTCTTTGGGATTAATAAAGTATTTTTGAATTGAATGAATTCACAAATAAAGAATCGGTCATTAATCCTGTTGTCAGGTGGTATAAACATGCTGGAAATTTGTTCATCAATTTTATTTTCTTGAACATGACCTGTAGACCCCTGCCAACTATATACTGGTGATGTGGGTGCAAAGCTGTGTGTTTTCACAGAGTAAACAGCACCATGAGGCCAGAGACAGATGGACATCTCAGTGCTTTCTCTCCCTTGCAAACAGGTTAGACAGCAACACATGGCAACCCTCAGCACCATCAACATCCAAGTGTACAGCGCCCACAGCTAGAATGGCTGCCACAGGAGGATGGATGAGAAGGGGAGGGGGCAGTAACAAGTCCATCTAACTCCCTCATTTTTCTCACTTTGCCTTTAAAAGACTGTTACCTTAGAAGTGCCACACAGAAATAAATACTTTGGGTTGAGTCTGTGTTGCAATTAAAAGCTTGATGGCTATTCCCCTCATGTCTAATTACTGGTGCTCTTCTGTGAACATGCTCCGCCCTGCTCCCCGGGGAACGGGACGATCCCACTCACCCGTCTGTGCTTGTTAATGAAGTGCCAGCTTTTTCTCCCCTCTGTGTTTTTTCCTAGAGTAATGGACGGCCAAGTGAAGTGAGGTAGAGAAGCAGTGTGTACTGTGCTGTGGGGATGGCTGGCACAGTCAGACTGAAGTCTTTTTAAGAAAAACACCCTCAGTCTCCTGAGAACCCCCAAACTCTCTACCGCCCTCTAAAATGGCCATCTAAGCTAGCTGCCACATTTGAGGGTTTTCAAGCATGAACGACCTATTCAAGACCATGTCGCAGCATCTTAGTCAGAGTAAAGTGCGGACTTTGGCTAGGCCACCCCAACCCTTTACTTTGTTTAAACATTTAGAGGAGTGCTTGCTGGTATGCTTTGGATTATTGTCCTTCTGCATAACTTTACTGAGGTCACAAATGGATAGCCAGATGTTCTGGTTTTTCAACTAGAGACCATTCATGGTTCCAATAGTTACAGAAGGTTGTCCAGGTGCTGAAGCAGCAAAGAAGCCCAAGATCATCACACTTTATCACCATGTTTAACTGTAGGTATAATGTTCTTTTTTTTTAGAAATGTTTTGTTAGTTTAACACCAGATGTAACATGACTCACTTCAATTCAAATAGTTCCATTTCTGTCTCAACAGTTGACAGAATATTTTCCCAAAAATCTTGGAGATCATCGAGATGTTTTTTGGTAAATGTGAGACAGGTCTTTGTGGTCTTTTGGGTCAGCAGTGGTTCCAGGCATGGAACTCTCGCATGGAGGCCATTTTGGCCAGTCTCATTTTTTATTGTTGATTCATGAACTTTGACCCTAACTGAGGCAGAGAGGTTTGTTGAGCTTTAGGTGTTTTTGTGTTTTTCTGTGACCTCCAGGATGAGTTGTTGCTGCTCCTTGATTAACTTTGGTAGCCAGCCACTCCTGGAAATGTTCTACCATGTTTTCTCCATGTGTGGATAATAGTTCCCACTGTGATTCTTTGGAGTGCCAAAGCCTTAAAAATGGCTTTATAATCCTTTCTGGACTGATTGATGTCAGCAATTTTGTTTCTAATCCGTCCTTGAATTCCTTTAGATCCGGGTATGACATGTTGCTTTTTTGAGATCTTGCTTTTTTGAGATTTTGTTAAATACAGTGATAATGATGTTGCATTAAACGTCACTTTCTCACCTTAATCCATCTGACTAAAAATATTGCTAGCATGTGCCTTGTGAATGCATGGAACTAAGAAAATAATAGCCTACCAAGTATTAAACCCTTTTAGTTATTTGGTGACACTAATGTTGTGAATGATATTACAATGACAGCAGTTCAGTATATATACACAATAACTTAGAGTTTTTAAAATGGTTAATGACTGAATAAACAACTAGACTTAAAATTTGGATTATGATGATAAGAAACAATTTGAACTTTGATTTAGTGGAAAATTGAAAGTTTCAGCTTTGTGTTCATGCAGTGGTTCATCCAATTATAAAGATCCAGATCTAGTTTAATACAGGATGTCTCATGGCAAGAAAACCAGCAGCTTTGCATGTTATACTATTTAAAATACTGCAACTACATTGGGAAGAAAGTTAAATACTTCTATATTTTACAGAACAGTCTGTTCTATATTAAGGAGTGTTCAACCTCTCTCTATGTCACTCTGAACAATCACTGCACTTTAGTGGACATGTGATGTTTAAATGCTCTACATGTAGAGTGTTTTCTTAAAACTTATCCCCACTCTGAGCGAAAAGGCAAACAAACTTTTCAGGATTGAAAGCATGCTGGCATAACAACACTAATACATTTTAGTTCATTACACCGCAGATAATCTCCGGCTCTAGATTTTAAATGTAGTAACAATCAATTTTACTCTCAAAAGCAGCATTCAATGTAATTTTACTCCTGTTATGCAGCACTGTTTAATGACAATCTTGTGGGGCTTGCACACTGAATGTAGCATCACCTCTGCTATGCTCTAAAATCCATTCATTTGTTGTGTGCTCTGCAAAACAATAGCTTTGAACTGAGCGTTGTGACAGCCAAAAGACACAGAATATCTATCAGACTGCTCCAGACTAAGCAGAAAGCAGCAGGTCAGAGTGTAAACTGACCTCCTTGAAAACCTTGTGTCTAAATCATAGAGTCCAATTTTAATTTTTCTCCAATGTTTTTTTTTTTTCTCCTCCCCTATGTCTCATTATAACCAAGTTTCATTTTAAAGTGATCTTGGCACATAAAAATCATGTTTTGGCAAAAGAAAAAAAAAAATGTAGCCGTCTTTTGCGTCTGCTCTGTTGTGGATGAATAGAGCTTAGCACCATTGGTGTTGATTTCAGTTTAGCTCCACAGGGTTCACCACAGACTCATGCAGCAAGCGCAGTGAATGCCAGCGTTGGTGTACAAGCTCCCAACCATTGGGAGAACACAACAGAGAAGGGATGCTATGTAGGGTTTACATTCTACAGTGCAATTGAATGCGTTATTCATTGCATTATTACTGCTGTATTTTTTATTATTTTATTAGAAAGATAGTAATCTCAGCCCTGCGATCTGAGGCTGAAGTTGGGATTTAGTAAAGGTTTTTAACATTTTCTTATTATCAAAGAGTAGAAAATCAACTTACTAAATATCTGGTAGATTTACGCCTTGCAAGCTGCAACAGAAAATTAGTTGCTGAGTTATTAGGTTGAGAATCATTACATTTTGGCATGCACACTTCACAGCACAAACACCGGGGACACATGATCCATCAAAAAATCTTTACCAACAAGTCCCTAAGGCCTGAGTGAGGCAACAGCCGATGACTAAAAGGCCAAAGTGTCACACAAACAAGCTGAAACTGGAAATCCTACTTTGCTGTCAAGTACATAAATAATGCTTTGTTCACTCTCAGAGTAACAGCTAAGAAATAGAAATATCAGAAATACATTAAACTTCACAACTAGACAATAGCCGCATGCAGAAAATTAAAACTAAACTAAAATAGGAGAGTTCTTGAAAGAAGCAGATACCTTACATATTTATTTAGTAACAGCAACATTCTGACAGACAGAAATTCAACATGCAGGGCAATCTGAGTCAGTCCAGACTACAGGTCTTAATCTGGACTTGATACTATATGACCAAGGAACAGTGTGGTCTTGTCCAAAGGGTTCTAGCAGCCATTAATGTGGCACCTGTCATAAAGGCTGAATTCTTTCAATTGAATTGAAAAAGGATTCAGAACTTGCCCTGTCCTTTGAAACAGAATTCACTAAACCCATGTGTCATCAGGGTCCCTACACATTTTGGGAAATTACTTCCCCTTTTGCGGAAGTAATTTTGTTCTCTTCAGTGATGTCTTACCTGTTACCTGAAGTAAGAGGCTACAGCTGCACAAACATTAGCCGTTAGCACATCTGGCTGCTACTGTGCTGTCTGCGTCAATGTAACTTTGTGTACCTCTT
Source organism: Girardinichthys multiradiatus (assembly GCF_021462225.1). Lineage (NCBI taxonomy): Eukaryota > Metazoa > Chordata > Actinopteri > Cyprinodontiformes > Goodeidae > Girardinichthys > Girardinichthys multiradiatus. The sequence goes on along the minus strand of NC_061795.1, from coordinate 8,695,593 downwards.
GTGCATGAACACGTTCCTGAACTTTCATTACCTCCTTAAGGCAAAAGCTTGGAGGAAAAATGAGAAAGCTGCATGTGTGTTTGCGTGTGTGTGGCCACAAACGTAATTAAGATGTTACGCACACACAGGCAATTCTACCTGTTTTGTGAATTAAGCATTCTGAGCAGAGTAAGCTTAATGCATTTTTTTTTTCTAACTTTTTGTAACCTAATATTACATGCTATAAATCCTTGTCAAACCTCCTCCACACTGTGACACATTGTTTTTGTTTGTCAGACAGACAATTTTTTATAACAGGCCTATTTCTTCCAATCCATCCACCTCACCTTCATTCTCAAGTGTGGTAAAGAATAGCTTTATTTTTTAAGTTTAACTTTCTTAATCCTCTCTTACTGAAATAGTTTGGGACTTGTTGCCTTCTTTATGCCATCTTAACAGTATTTCATTAGGTCTTTTTAAAGGTGTATGATTTAATATAGCGTACAGATGAACAATACACTTTGGCCCTGTATTGTTGATCTAATCAACTCCTTCCAGAGGTCTGGTTGTTTTCCTGCTGCCTTCAGACATGTTGTGCAACCTCTCATCGAAAACACCAACCAGGATAACTCTGTTCTTTCAAATTTCAGTCACATCACTAGGCTAATGAGTCCTAATGTTATGGCAGCATCTTAGACTCTGAACTGTTCCACCTCTTTAGTCCATCCAGAGCCAGAAGGTCCATAAATGAACCTTTGGAAGAAACTCCAAAATTGCGGCTCAAACGTAGAAGTAACCAAGCCTTTTTAGTGGTGGTGCCTAACCTTAGCAAATCTTAGCTACACAAAGTATTGATGATTTTAACTTTCTTTTACAAAAACATTTCTATACTCTGGATTTTAGTTCAAACTGAACAGAATATTTTAGCTTTCATCGAGCTAATTGTCATATGCCTATGTAATCGATTTTCCTACTTAGTTGACTTTGTTCTGTTTAATTGTTTCAGTCTAACCTTTATTTAACCTGCAGCATTTTGGTCAGCTATGGTTGTAATGTGCAATAAAAAAAAACTTTGACTTGACTTTATTTTAAACAAGTTAGAATTATGTCAGCTGATATAGATATTTTGTAACAGCAACCAAATAGTCATAAAAAATCATAATTACAAATGTAGTCTTAATCCAACACTTTTCAGTTAAATTGTAGACTCATTTTGATTTCTGATGTTGGAAAATAAGTGCAGGTGTTTTGGGAATACGTTCACTATAAACTACAGTTTATGTAAAAAATCCAAACATCAAAGATATAAACACATACAGAACAGCAAATATTGCAGGATGACATGTTTAATACTCTAATATGTGAATGACATCATAATCTAAATACGCATTTTTAAATTTGATTGCAGATTAAATACACTGCTCAAAAAACAAAAAGGGAACACTTAAACAACATACAGGTCCTTCTCAAAAAATTAGCATATTGTGATAAAGTTCATTATTTTCCATAATGTAATGATGAAAATTTAACATTCATATATTTTAGATTCATTGCACACTAACTGAAATATTTCAGGTCTTTTATTGTCTTAATACGGATGATTTTGGCATACAGCTCATGAAAACCCAAAATTCCTATCTCACAAAATTAGCATATCATTAAAAGGGTCTCTAAATGAGCTATGAACCTAATCATCTGAATCAACGAGTTAACTCTAAACACCTTCAAAAGATTCCTGAGGCCTTTAAAACTCCCAGCCTGGTTCATCACTCAAAACCCCAATCATGGGTAAGACTGCCAACCTGACTGTTGTCCAGAAGGCCACTATTGACACCCTCAAGCAAGAGGGTAAGACACAGAAAGAAATTTCTGAACGAATAGGCTGTTCCCAGAGTGCTGTATCAAGGCACCTCAGTGAGAAGTCTGTGGGAAGGAAAAAGTGTGGCAGAAAACGCTGCACAACGAGAAGAGGGGACCGGACCCTGAGGAAGATTGTGGAGAAGGGCCGATTCCAGACCTTGGGGGACCTGCGGAAGCAGTGGACTGAGTCTGGAGTAGAAACATCCAGAGCCACTGTGCACAGGCGTGTGCAGGAAATGGGCTACACGTGCCGCATTCCCCAGACCTGGGCTACAGAGAAGCAGCACTGGACTGTTGCTCAGTCGTCCAAAGTACTTTTTTCGGATGAAAGCAAATTCTGCATGTCATTCGGAAATCAAGGTGCCAGAGTCTGGAGGAAGACTGGGGAGAAGGAAATGCCAAAATGCCAGAAGTCCAGTGTCAAGTACCCACAGTCAGTGATGGTCTGGGGTGCCGTGTCAGCTGCTGGTGTTGGTCCACTGTGTTTTATCAAGGGCAGGGTCAATGCAGCTAGCTATCAGGAGATTTTGGAGCAATTCATGCTTCCATCTGCTGAAAAGCTTTATGGAGATGAAGATTTCATTTTTCAGCACGACCTGGCACCTGCTCACAGTGCCAAAACCACTGGTAAATGTTTTACTGACCATGGTATCACTGTGCTCAATTGGCCTGCCAACTCTCCTGACCTGAACCCCATAGAGAATCTGTGGGATATTGTGAAGAGAACATTGAGAGACTCAAGACCCAACACTCTGGATGAGCTAAAGGCCGCTATCGAAGCATCCTGGGCCTCCATAAGACCTCAGCAGTGCCACAGGCTGATTGCCTCCATGCCACGCTGCATTGAAGCAGTCATTTCTGCAAAAGGATTCCCGACCAAGTATTGAGTGCATAACTGTACATGATTATTTGAAGGTTGACGTTTTTTGTATTAAAAACACTTTTCTTTTAGTGGTCGGATGAAATATGCTAATTTTGTGAGATAGGAATTTTGGGTTTTCATGAGCTGTATGCCAAAATCACCCGTATTAAGACAATAAAGGACCTGAAATATTTCAGTTAATGTGCAATGAATCTAAAATATATGAATATTAAATTTTCATCATTACATTATAGAAAATAATGAACTTTATCACAATATGCTAATTTTTTGAGAAGGACCTGTAACTCCAAGTAAATCAAACTTCTGTGAAATCAAACTGTCCACTTAGTGTAGGATCTCTGCTCCTCCCCTTCTGGTTGGTTCTGGCAGCTCATTGTCTGCAGCTGCAACGCATTCTCCTAATGAGCTCATGGGCTTCTTAAGGTAGCTGCTGATACAGACCTTTGCTGGAAAATACAGGATGAGATTATTAGAATAGAACAATGGGCAAATCAATGGGGATTTAAATTCTCAGTGGAAAAAACAAAAGTAATGGTGTTTACACAGAAAAGGAAAAGAGAAAATATAAAACTAAAATTATACAATCAAGTTTTAGAACAAGTAAAACATATAAAATTTTTAGGTATATGGTTTGATGAAAAAATTATATGGAAAGTACATATAGAAAAAATCATAGATAAATGCAAAAAAATATTAAACATTATGAGATGTATGGCTGGTATTGATTGGGGAGCAGATCGAACATCATTAAAAAGAATTTATACAGGATTAATTAGATCAAATATTGATTATGGAAGTATAATTTATGGATCAGCAGCAAACACTCATCTTATAAAATTAGACAATATACAACATCAAGCTTTAAGAATTTGTACAGGAGCAATCAGAACCAGTCCAATAGCAGCACTTCAGGTAGAGATGGGAGAGATGCCATTAGATCTAAGAAGGAAACAGTTAGCATTAATTACTGGATAAATTTACAAGGCAATAATCCGGATCATCCCACACGTGATATTTTAAAACCATGCTGGGAAAAAGAAAAAAAACAAGTTAAGAGTTTTGGTTGGATTATCAATAATATAGCAGAAGAATTTCAAATATATGAAAAAGAAATAAGTTTAATGTTGCCTTTGCCAGTAGTGCCACCGTGGCTATTACCAGAAGCAGTGGTGGATATGGCATTGATGGAAAAGAAAAAGGATACGAAATGTAGATTAGATTCAAGTATAATACAGGAATATATAAACAATTACTATCATTATGTCCAGATTTACACAGACGCATCAAAAACAGATGAAAAATGGGAGTAGCATTTGTAATACCAGAATTTAAAATAAAAGTAGGAAAAAGAATTACAGATGGATTATCAGTATATTCAGGAGAATTATTAGCCATATTGTTAGCAGTGCAGTGGGTGGAAGATATAAAACCATTAAAAACAATCGTTTGTTCAGATTCAAGTTCAGCATTATTAAGTTTAAAACATAATCATTCAGAGGGTAGACCAGACATTTTGTTGGAAATAAAACATACTTTATTTAGAATACAAAGAATGGGATTAATATTAGTGTTTTTATGGGTACCAGCACATGTAGGAGTTGGAGGGAATGAGAAGGCGGACAGGATGGCAAAGAAGGCAACACAAAACAACATTAGCTTTATAATAAATATTAGTAGGTTAGAGGCAAGAAATATAATTAAACAGACAATCAGGAAAGAGTGGCAAAAAAGGTGGGATGAAGAAAAGAAAGGAAGATGGTTTTACAGAATCAACAAGATAGTAGGAGAAGTAAGAACAGGAAGAAGGAGTAGAAAAGAGGAAAGATTAATTACAAGATTAAGACTAGGACATACAGGACTTAATTCTACATTGTTCAAGATAAAGAAACATAATACAGGAAAATGTGATTATTGTGGAGAGGAGGAAACAATAGAACATGTAATATTGAAGTGTCAGAAATATGAACAAGAAAGAACAATTTTAAGGAGAGAATTTGTAGGTATTAAAGAAAATTTTATATTGAGAGATACTTTGCAAAGAAGTTTAGGTAGCAAACATATTCAAATTATAATTAGATTTTTCAAAAGCACTAAATTAATAAATAGAATTTGATTGTTGTAATAGTAAATAAGATTTAAAACCATGAAGAACCACACTCCATACCAGTCGGTGGCGGTAATGCACATCTTCAAGTTATTTGCCAACTGCCAAAAAATAACACAGAAGAAGAAGAAGAAGATCTTTGCTGGAACATAACCTCAGTTATGTGGACTCCTGTCCAGCCTATCCGTCTGCCTGTCGACCTGCCTATCTGCCTACCTGCCTGCCTGCCTGCCTGCCTGCCAACATCTGGTAATACTCTCTCCTAAGGACTGCACTGTAAATATTCTCATCACCAGTACTCTCTCTCTCTCTCCTTGGATTCCTGGGTTTACCTCTTCCTCCTCTGGCTTCTGGACAACTCCAACTCAAGATTCCTTAAACAAAGTCTACAGTAGAAATAAACCTCATTTACTGTCTTATCATGTGTGCTGAGTCTGTTTCATCCTCTGGTTTTGTTCTAATTCGACTATCTAAGCAATTTATGATACTTAGGAAGCAACACTGATTGACAATCAATTTCACATGCTGTTGTGCAAATGGAATAGACAACAGGGGGAAATCTTTGACGATTAGCAAGACACACTCAATAAAGGAGTGGTTCTGCAGGTGCGGACCACTGACCACTTCTCAGTACCTATGCTTTCTGGCTGATGTTTTGGTCACTTTTGAATGTTGGTGGTGCTTTCACACTCGTGGTAGCATGAGACGGACTGTACAACCCACAAATGGCTCAGGTAGTGCAGCTCATCCAGGATGGCACATCAATGCGAGCTGTGGCAAGAAGGTTTGCTGTGTCCAGAGCCTGGAGGCACTACCAGGAGACAGGCCAGTACACCAGGAGACGTGGAGGAGGCCGTAGGAGGGCAACAACCCAGCAGCAGGACCGCTACCTCCGCCTTTGTGCAAGGAGGAACAGGAGGAGCGATGCCAGAGCCCTGCAAAATGACCTCCAGCAGGCCACAAATGTGCATGTGTCTGCACAAACGGCTAGAAACCGACTCCATGAGGATGGTATGAGGGCCTGACGTCCACAAATGGGGGTTGTGCTCACAGCCCAACACCGTGCAGGACACTTGGCATTTGCCAGAGAACATCAGGATTGGCAAATTCGCCATTGGTGCCCTGTGCTCTTCACAGATGAAAGCAGGTTCACACTGAGCACACGTGATAGACGTGACAGAGTCTGGAGACACCGTGGAGAGCGATCTGCTGCCTGCAACATCCTTCAGCATGAGCGGTTTGGCAGTGGGTCAGTAATGGTGTGGGGTGGCATTTCTTTGGAGGGCCACATGGCCCTCCATGTGCTCGCCAGAGATAGCCTGACTGCCATTAGATACCGAGATGAGATCCTCAGACCCCCTGTGAGACCATATCCTGGTACGGTTGGTCCTGGGTTCCTCCTAATGCAGGACAATGCTAGACCTCATGTGGCTGGAGTGTGTCAGCAGTTCCTGCAAGATGAAGACATTGAAGCTATGGACTGGCCCGCCCGTTCCCCAGACCTGAATGCGATTGAGCACATCTGGGACATCGTGTCTCGCTCCATCCACCAACGTCACATTGCACCACAGACTGTCCAGGAGTTGGCGGATGCTTTAGTCCAGGTCTGGGAGGAGAACCCTCAGGAGACCATCCGCTGTCTAATCGGGAGCATGCCCAGGCATTGTAGGGAGGTCATACAGGCACGTGGAGGCCACACACAATACTGAGCCTCATTTTGACTTGTTTTAAGGACATTACATCAAAGTTGGATCGGCCTGTAGTGGGTTTTTCCACTTTAATTTTGTGTGTGACTCCAAATCCAGGCCTCCATTGGTTAATAAATTTGAGTTCCATTGATGATATTTGTGTGATTTTGTTGTCAGCACATTAAACTTTGTACAGAACAAAGTATTCAATGAGAATATTTCATTCATTCAGATCTAGGATGTGTTATTTGAGTGTTCCCTTTATTTTTTTGAGCAGTGTATGATAACGAACAAGAAGTAGTTCATTTTAAGGCTGTGAACCTGAACATCTATGAAAATGAATCAATTTATCTGAACCTGGTTAATCTGAATTCAGAACTAGTTCTCAAAAAGGGAGAACTTGTACACATTCATAAGGCTTTTTCACCAGAGACGTTCTAGTTCTTAACCAGGGCTAGTGCTAGAGCCCATTCCTAACTGGTTCTGTAAATATACCAGTTTGCTTTTCCACCACGAAAGTTGCTGGGCCATGTCAGAGCCATGTTATTACTTCTTCATACCTGTTTAATTCAATTATTGTCTGATCCTCCATGGTGTTACACTGTTTTTGTGAAGGATTATAGTGCATAAAAACTATTTAACAACACAAATAATATTATTTAGCCCAGCATCCCATTGAAATAGATGTTCTAATTTCCCCACCTTTCTTTATTATTGAAGTTTTAAACAACCAGTGGGGGTGGTGAACTCTCCACAATCTTTAACAGCTTATCTCTGAGAATGAATTGGAATAAAGAAGCTCCAAATTATTAAGATATAAATGTCAATGATGAGTGCACACAAACTCAAACTTGTGGGACTTCTCTCATATGCTTTGAAGACCTATAGCGTAGACCCTCAGAGGCATCACTCGGTCCACCATACATACGTGTTCTCATAGAGAGGTCCAATCCAAGCAGGCACAGAGAAGCTGGGCATCTGTGGCAAAGTGAGGGGAAGGCTCGGAACTTTAGGAAGATTGTTAGCTAACAATCTGCCGGGTCCGATCCGGTCAGGAAGGATGATTTTAAAAGAATAAAAGGAAAATGGAAACAGGTAAAAGAGAAGGAGTAAAAGTAACAGTAATCTTTGTTCCTTTGTTTATGATGGGCTCAAACAATTATTCAAGACATTTAATCAACTATTCTATTTGTTTCCATTCCCAGAAAGTTAGAAGGTTCATGCTGTTTTCTTGTTTATTTGTCTTTGCTGATAAGTGTGGAAAACTGTCTGTCCAGTTCCCTTTTATTTTGTGGTTTAAGTCACTTTGAAGCAGCAACCAGCATCACAGGAGTGTGACTTAATAAAAACAATTCCTGCTGTCAAAAGCAGCAATAAAACAAAGAGTCTGACATAGACCCAGAGGAAAGCTGTGTTACAACTACTTAGAAATGTGCTATGCAACTACAGAACCATGTTTGAAAAAAATGATGCTGAAACATTTTAAACATAAAACATTTTGTCCTGCCTGCATAAAGATTATTTCACACAAACTTGTAACAGATCTTCTTCAACTGACAGAGCTGAAAGATAGAAAACATCTGACTAGAGATGGTCTAGTTTGCATTTGAACGAAGAGTTACGTGGACAACACAAAACTAAATTATTGGTCAAATGAAAAGTGAAAAGCTGTAGTTAACTTGTTTATTTTACCTCAATCTACCAAAACTCTGTTAAACCAGGCTAAATAAGTCTGACTTCCAACTTATTTTATCCATTTAGTATTGCAAATGTATTTCAGATGAACAAACATAAGTAGATGGAAAAAAACAGAAAATGGATATTGCAGATAGAGCTGATGTAGCACCACCCTAAAAGTCACTACTGCTCCAAAGCTAACACAGCTCACATGTGCCCTTACTTGACTGACTGCCAGGTCTCCTGCTGAAAGCCACGGTGGATGGACTGGGCAATAGATGTTTCCATGAGATCAATGTATCGCACCACCAGAGGGATGAACAGATCCTGCAGGTGTTTGTGGAATGGTCCATTGCAAAGATGAGCTGTGGAGGTGGGACCAACAGGATTTTTAGTTTTTCATGATTTTTCATTTTAAAAACATATCTCTTCAAATTGACATTTTCAAACAGCATATTGATGCAAATGACTTTAGCCAAGAAACTCATGTTTCACAAAATCTTTTTGATTTTGTTTTCTGTTTTTGCCTAACCGCATACATGGCAGGAAAAAATATGAGCATTCGCCAACCTTAAACTTTTTTACACTCTGAAACATTAAAATCACAAACTACAATGTGCTTTGTTGGGATTTTAAGTGACCAACTAAAAGTAGAGCACAATTAAGTAGTGAAAAGAAAATACATACAGTTTTTAAAATTGTTCACGAAAACCTGAAAAGTGTAACTTGCAGTTGTATTCAGGCACCTTTACACTCCTGAATAAAATCCAGTACAACCAATTCCCTTCAGAAGCCACAACAGAGTGTGCCTGTTCTCCTTCTGGAATTAGAGGTTTGTTCGAGAACATTACAGGACAAACAGCATCATAAAGGAACACAACAGTCTGCAGAGTTGAATGACTCAATGCTGATGTGGGAATTCAGCCATTTGGTTCAGGTGAATTGGAAAAGGGTTGCATCTAAAAGCGGCAGGATGGTATCTCTCAGGGAATAGAGTTGGGCACCCTTGATTTAGATCAACGTATATGCAAGAGTGACAATGACCCAGTCAAAGTCCAGACCTAAATCTAATTTATAATATGTGAAAAGCTTAAATATTGCTCTTCATCCGATCTGACTCAGCTGACACTATTTCGTAAAGAATTGTCAAAAACTTCAGTCTGCACATGTGCAAAGTTGGAAGAGCCATAGCCCAAAAGAGGTCCAACACTGTATTGACTAAAGAGTACTGAATAAAAATATACCTTTAAGAGTTGCTCAAATTACATCATGGTAATACTCTCTAAAGTGTTCTGTAGAAAGACTTGTAATGCAATTTCTGCATGTAAACTTGGGTATTTAAGTTAACTTTCAAAGCTCAAAGATGCAATAGACATTTATTATTGTGACATTAGACAAAAGAAGTGATCTAAAACACAGGTGAATAAAACCATGGAACCAAAGAAAAGATTAAACATGTTCAAGTAAAGTTAAAAGCCCCACATGTCACTTGTAAAGGTTATTTTGATAGAAACTGGCCTGACAACCAAGAGTTCTAATCAGGTCTGAGCATAGAACATAACAGTTTCAGCAGAAGACCCAATCCAAATGTGTGCTTGGAGGAAAGTTTGTGTTGCTACATTGCACTGAAGCAACATGTTCACTACCAGACACACAAAACCATTGTAGGTCTGAAAAAGAAGGATAAAAAAAGAAAAGCTGTGCTGAGTTTCTCCCTACACACAACACATTTTCGCAAACTATGAAGGTGTCTGGTTTGCCATGTTCTGATAACTTACCTATTAATGACTGATTGTTCTACAGTACCAACCCTGACGTTTTATATGGGCACACTCATGTTGTATCTTGCTGTGAAGATGAATTGCAGATAGCTGGTAGCAGGTTGGCTTCTTGGAGGGGAGTCACATTTGAGAATGAAATGTTTTATTCTCTGCTCATTATGACTTCTTGAGAGCCAAAGGGTATTAATAGCTAAAGGCAAGCCCAAAATTTACACCCATGTTCATGCTTTCCAGTCTATAGTCTTTAAGTTACACATGCTACACGTGGTTTAGAATGATGTGTGTAAAACAATGTGCTTCTAACAGGTTTCCTATGTTAAAATAAGAGTAAACTAAGGTTTTGTTGAAAATACCTTTAAAGAGTGGCCCCAAGTCTTCAGTGGAAGAAAATTCCTATATGAAAACATGTACAAGTAGTTGTAAGAGTTAGGTTCTGTCAATAGGCTCGATTTCTGGTACCGTCTGTGACAAAGCAGCTGTTCATTGCATCATACACAGCCCCCCCACTATATCCCGCCTGTGGGTTTAAGACAGGCAAATAACTCCTGACAGACTGTGCCAGTCCACAGAGAGACCAGGGGAAAGAGTATTCGGTGAAAAGCGAGCAAGTGAGTCTCCCAGGACTTCATTAGTTTTAATTCCTTTCTCTCTGCTCCATCATAATTAACACTAGCCTTTTTGCCCTCCAGAGAGTAAAACCTGCCTCCACCATAACTGTTCGCCTTCACATGTTGACAATCAAGTGAGCATTTAAATAATCAGGATAACAACTGAGGGACGGTACACTTACTACAGTTACAGTAAGTCACCGAAACTCAGCTGACTGGTGGTTACTGCTGAGGCGTTAAAATTAATCTCTATGAAGAATCACAAACAAATATAGATGTTATTTTATCTTATTTGAACAGAGATGCATCGTTTTCATCTCATTCTGTTTATTGTTAGAAGCTAGGGGACGTTATTTGTGCAAAACCAGTGAAAACTATGTTTCAGCTTGGCCCATGTTTCGTCTCATTTGATTGCCTCATTACATTCCAATTCAAGATGGCTTGTGTTGTGACACTTGGAATAATTACAGCCTGAGCAGAAGATGGTAATTAGAAAGAATATAAGAGATGGGCTAAAAAATTAGATTTGTTGGTTCTTTACAAAATGATACTAGATTTTTTTTTGTTCCCAACATTGCCCTTGGGCTGTCTGTCTATCTGGCTGCCTGTCTGTTACTGTAGTTGAGGTACTTGGGCAGCAGCCATGTTAAATAACGCTTTCCATCTCGCCAAATCTCTGCTGGCTCAAAGACAAAGTGCTTCAGCCGGCTAACTGCTCCATATGAATTCAATGAGCCCGGATTTTTCTCCATCAGTCGAATCAAAAGTTAACACTAAATTTTGGTCCATTGGAATAAAACTATATTAGTGCAATGTTGATATTTCTCAAACTTTAGTGTTTTAGATTTGGTTATCTTACACTATGTTTGGAGCTTGACTTGTCCAGGAAAGAAAAAGTAGTTACAAAAACAAGTAGGCCAAGCAATTTCATTATCCATGAAATCATATAGTGTTGCTTTGTTGAATGTTTTCTAGATGGTTATTTGCTCACAAATACCTCCTTTTGATCCACAGTAGTTCTTTGTTTGCAGCTGCTGTTTTGCATCAGTACCTAAGAGTTAAGAAAGAGTTTTCCTTTACCTCCCTTCTTTAATATTCTCCATTTGGTTGTTTTTTGAAACATTTTTAGATACTGTTGTTTTAAATACCCCTTCAAAAACTACTACTTCTTTGGTGGTTAAAAGTGAAAATGTTAGAAGGAAAAAAACATCCAACACTAGAAAGAAAGCAAAGAAAGCCGTGGTCGGATTTTAATTATTAGTATGAATGTCCTAATAATTATTTCGAAGATTATACAACACACTGTTTCAGTCATTGGTTCAAATAAAAATTAGGTGCATATGCTTATGGATAAAAAAAAAAAATATCCCAATGATTCTTGGTTCATTTGTCCTGAGCAAGTTGCACCTTAACCATATTTGTAGCCGTCATCAAGCTTCTGGCATCATTCAGGCTGAACCACAGTTCTTGGCACAGTTGGTAGAATTCATTAATTTGGTTCCTTACCTGACAAGAACTAAAGTTTTAACCGTAGTCCAGAATCCTAAAAACTATTTCTGTTGTGTATTTGGAATCATTGTCATGCTGGAACATCTAGCTGCCACAGTTTCAGGGGTTTAGCTGTTGGTTTGATTTGAAATAGAAGAACTAGGAGGTCCTTTTTAATAACTGCATTCAGTTTTTAATGCACTTTATAAAAATAGACATAAAGTGCCTGGTGAAAGTACACGGCCCCCTTGAATTGGTCAACCTCTTGCCACTTTTCAGGCTTCATACATAGAGATATAAAATTCAAATTTTTTGTTAAGAATCAACAACAAATATGGAGGTAAATTTGTCTCAATATTATTCAATCAAACAAAAAACTAATCTCAATCAAAAAATATTAAGTTGTGATCAAAACTTTCAGAGTTGTAATGATTTTGTTTTAAATGGAATATTTTATTTTGGGGTGAAAAAAAACTTGTTTGATAAAATATTTTTTTGGATTAAAATGACTCATTTTTTCTTACAAAGAGAAAAAAGTTATTTGCAAAACATAAACTTTTATTTACGCATGTCAAAAATCTTTGGTTACGAGTCTCGCTTTTTTGGTTTTGACGATCTCTGTTTTTGGTTGAACTCAACGAATTTTGAGTGCTGGGAACATGAACATCCTGGGCGGGGCCTAGAGACGAACGCTGTAAGACGTTTCCCTATTGGTTAGCGCTGACTAAAGCCGCAGACTCTGATCCCCCCCACCTCTGAACCTCTGCTCGAACTGCAGGGCTTGCAGCGTCGCTTCAGTGAGGAGACATCAACTGTACAGAAGAAAACTGCGGTCAAGTGAGCCGACAGTCAGAAATACGCGGTCACGCCAGCCGACACTAGCTCTCTCTTAAAGATTAGTGTCGGGCAACAGTTGAGAAAATAAGAGAAAAATAGAAAAGTAACCTACAGAACATTTATATTAATTACATTTTTACAACTTTCACATTCATGTTTTATGTAAAAGAATAAATATTTAATATTTTACTGTACAGTTTTGGAGAAGTATCTTGTCAAAATACCTCAAAATGCTCAACCATTATATTAGTCCCACTTTCAGGAATGTATTTCTCCAAAACCAAGAGAGGTGACAACAAAATCTCTTCAAATTATATTAGAGGGTCATCTATATTATAACCAGAATTAGTATTTCATAATTTCACTGTAGGTTTCTGGAGAAATACACAACTACCCCAACAAAGTACCACAAACGCTTCTTTTTGGTGAGGTCGATGAGGTCCTGGGAAGTGGTCTGGACAACTTAAAGTGCAAGAGCATCCAGATCTCCTCTGACCTCTCCTGGACCGGAAACGCCCCTCGCCTGTTGAACAAGGTACAACAACAGCTCTTCTTCATCTCCTCAGCTGCTTACAGATGTCTACAGGGCCACGGTGGAAAGCACTCTGTGTCTCAGCAGGACAGTGTGGTGTGGGAATTACACAGGAGAAGAAGGAAGTATCACAGGTTGTGAGGACAACACCCAGGATTATGGGATGCCATCTGCCCGACATGGATTCTGTTTTATACTACACTGGGGGTAGTTGTGTATTTCTCCAAACCTTAATAGTAAAATTATTAAATCCTAATTCTGGTTATAATATAGATGACCCTCTAATATAATCTGAAGAGATTGTGTTGTCACCTCTCATGGTTTTAGAGAAATAAATTCCTGAAAGTGGGACAAATGCATATAATGGTTGAGCATTTTGAGGTATTTTGACAAGATATTTCTCCAAAACTGTACAGTAAAATATAAAATATTTATTCTTTTACATAAAACATGAATGTGAAAGTTGTAAAAATGTAATCAATATAAATGTTCTGTAGGTTACTTTTCTGTTTTCCTCTTATTTTCGCAACCGTTGCCAGGATCGGCGTCCTTTCTGCTCCATTACCATAATGCGCCTTGTATGCCCGACACTAATCTTTAAGAGAGAGCTAGTGTCGGCTGGCGTGACCGTGTATTTCTGACTGTCGGCTCACTTGACCGCAGTTTTCTTCTGTACAGTTGATGTCTCCTCACTGAAGCGACGCTGCAAGCCCTGCAGTTTGAGCAGAAGTTCAGAGGTGGGGGGGATCAGAGTCTGCTGCTTTAGTCAGCGCTAACCAATAGGGAAACGTCTTACAGCGTTCGTCTCTAGGCCCCGCCCAGGATGTTCATGTTTCCAGCACTCAAAATTCGTTGAGTTCAACCAAAAACAGAGAGTCAAAACCAAAAAAGCGAGACTCGTAACCAAAGATTTTTGACATGCGCAAATAAAAGATTATGTTTTGCAAATAACTTTTTTCTCTTCGTGAGAAAAAATGAGTAATTTTAATTAAAAAAAAAGTTTTATCAAACAATTTTGTTTCTCCCCAAAATAAAATATTCCATTTAAAAAAATTATCGTTACAACTCTGAAAGTTTTGATCACAACTTAATATTTTTTGATTGAGATTAGTTTTTTTTGATTGAATATTCCAAAAGTTTTGACCACAATTTATTTTTTTGATTGAGGTTAGTTTTTTGTTGATTGAAATTAGTTTTTTGTTTGATTGAATAATATTGAGACAAATTAACCTCCATACCAACAAGTGGGTCACAATCGTGAAGTGGAATGAAATTTATTGGATGTGTCAAACGTTTTTAACAAATAAAATACCGAAAAGTGGGGCGTGCAATATTATTCGGCCCCCTCGCGTTAATACTTTGTAGCGCCACCATTGCTGCCATTACAGCTGCAAGTCGCTTGGGGTATGTCTCTATCAGTTTTGCACATCGAGAGACTGAAATTCTTGCCCATTCTTCCTTGCAAAACAGCTGAAGCTCAGTGAGGTTGGATGGAGAGCGTTCGTGAACAGCAGTCTTCAGCTCTTTCCACAGATTCTCGATTGGATTCAGGTCTGGACTTTGACTTGGCCATTCCAACAACTGGATACGTTTATTTGTGAACCATTCCATTGTAGATTTGGCTTTATGTTTTGGATCACTGTCTTGTTGGAAGATAAATCTCCATCCCAGTCTCAGGTCTCTTGCAGACTCCAACAGGTTTTCTTCCAGAATGGTCCTGTATTTGGCCCCATCCATCTTCCCATCAATTTTGACCATCTTCCTTGTCCCTGCTGACGAAAAGCAGCCCCAAACCATGATGCTGCCACCACCATGTTTGACAGTGGGGATGGTGTGTTCAGGGTGATGAGCTGTGTTGCTTTTATGCCAAACATATCGTTTTGCATTGTGGCCAAACAATTCAATTTTGGTTTCATCTGACCAGAGCACCTTCGTCCACATGTTTGGTGTGCCACAAGCCACCTGGGAGAGGTGGCTTGTGGCAAACTTTAAACGAGACTTTTTATGGATATCATTGAGAAATGGCTTTCTTCTTGCCACACTTCCACATAAAGGCCAGATTTGTGCAGTGTATGACTGATTGTTGTCCTATGGACAGACTCTCCCACCTCAGCTGTAGATCTCTGCAGTTCATCCAGAGTGACCATGGGCCTCTTGGCTGCAGCTCTGATCAGTCTTCTCCTTGTTCGAGATGAAAGTTTAGAGGGACGGCCGGGTCTTTGTAGATTTGCAGTGGTCTGATATTCCTTCCATTTCAATATTATTGCTTGCACAGTGTTCCTTGGGATGTTGAAAGCTTGGCAAATCTTTTTGTATCCAAATCCGGCTTTAAACTTCTCCACAACAGTATCTCAGACCTGCCTGGTGTGTTCCTTGGTTTTCATGATGCTCTCTGTGCTTTGAACAGAACCCTGAGACTATCACAGAGCAGGTACATTTATACGGAGACTTGATTACACACAGGTGGATTCTATTTATCATCATCAGTCATTTGGGACAGCATTGGATCATTCAGAGATCCTCACTGAACGTCTGGAGTGAGTTTGCTGCACTGAAAGTAAAGGGGCCGAATAATATTGCACGTCCCACTTTTCAGTTATTTATTTGTTAAAAAAGTTTGACACATCCAATAAATTTCACTCCACTTCACGATTGTGTCCAACTTGTTGATTTTTCACAAAAAATTTGAATTTTATATCTTTATGTTTGAAGCCTGAAATGTGGCAAGAGGTTAAACAGTTCAAGGGGGCCGAGTACTTTCGCAAGGCACTGTACATTCTGGTATGATGCAAATTAGCTACATTAGGCATAATTGGGCCTAATAGCAATCAAGCAAATTTGCAGTCCCATGTATGCAAAATGTTTTATTGGCAGTGCAGTAAAAAATTAGAACATGAATAACAACAAAGGTCTCTTTACAATCTATTCTGATACCTGATCACAAAATGTGATGTATTTCACAGTTCAATACTATACAATTATTCAAACTCCAACCACTAGATGGGGGCAAAGTTCTTGGTATATGTAGAATATGCATCAACAGGCACCTCGGCTGCATTGAGACTAAAGCATTTTGGGGTGATTTTGTGACAGTAGCCTAAAAGGGGTCAACTTTAATCAATAGACATGCCTTAAATCCAAGACTTACATTCTGCTTGAAGAAAATTGTTTAAGAGCTGAAATAGTGGGAAGCTGTTCCAGGAATCAACAGGCTGGACCTGTAGAGCAGAATCCATGTCAGCTCTGTACAGAGAGAGAAACGTCTCAGCATGTTCCGCCATCAGCTCTGGCCACCACGAGAAAGCCTGACGTTAATGGAAAAAAGCAAAAAATAACATCAGATGCAAAAAAAGATCCTAGTGTTTATGTTTAGTATGCTTGACATTTACAATTAAATTTTAACACAACATGATACAATTCTAAAGTCATAAAGTAAATGAGCTGGACAGGACAGAGAAATGTCACTGTAATAAATGTGTCATAAAGTTTGTAATTACATAGATTTCAGTTATTCACCAAGGCCAGTCTGAAAGGGTGGTCCAGATCACTGGTTTTCCTCATTTTCATTTATAAGTAATGGAATTATTTATCAACTATGGCTTGACTTATATTTAAAGTCACCTTTAAATGACTGCTACATTATTTTGCTCATTCTAAAACATGACCATGTGTTTCCACCTTTTTTACATGTGTGCATTTCAGGCTCCATTTCCTAGTTGTTGATGCTGAGATGGATGTTTTGAAAATGAACAGTTTTAAGGACTGAAAGATCATCAGGTTAGTTAAATGCAGTTTGTTGACAGGAGTACAAACTGAAAAGGTGCATTTGAAAGGCTGGGTGATTCATCCTTCAAGGCCACAAGCATAAGGGAATGCTGCATAGTCAACTCTCCATCTTACATCTCTGCTTCTTTTTCTTCCTCCATCAAACAGAAAAACTGACCTCAGGACATCAGCATACGACTCAATACTGGTTGCACATTTCTCTTAGATGTCCTTTAGCCATCAAAAGCAGAGGTCACTTGAGCAGGCTGACCTCGGTCAACTGGAGAACTAAATCACCCTCGATGCTCTTTAGAAAAAGTGAATCAACAAGTACTTTCACGACAGCATCTGCAAACTGTTTTCACCCTGTTTTTGGCTTTTACGCAGCAGACAGTCACAGTAAGCAAGAAAGTCTCACATCTACCCCAATTCATTTAGATTTTAACAGCTTAAAAATAAATGACATCTTACCTATATAGGGAAGGTAAGGTAAGGTAAGTTTATTTATATGGCACTTTTCAGTAACAAGACATTCAAAGCGCTGTACATGAGGAGAAACAATTACAATACAATCACACAGCACACACACAAAAAAGAAAAAAAAAATCAAACAACATTAATAATCCTTGGGAGTAATAATAATTAATAATCCTTCCGGGCTTACTGGTAGAAATTGGTTCCAAGCCACTCTTAATAATAAAGCATCTTATGCTAAAATAAGATGATAATATTGATAGTCTCATCATTCCACTGAATTCTAACTAAGCAAGCTGAGTCACAGGTACAAAACAGCTTCAATCCACATTTTCAGGTGGTAATAATATATTGCTTTTACTGGTACTGAAGTTGAACTAAGTAATAACAGTCCACTGAAGTCTAACTAAGAAAGCTGGGTCATTGGTATAAAAGCAGCTATAGTCCAAATTTTCAATTACTAATAATATTTGGTTTTCGCTGGTAATCTTTCTGAAACTAAAAATCTATGAAAAAGTAATGAAATCACGCAATTAGGTGCAGGGCTAAGCAACACACAAGAAGTAAAGATTTTGCAAGAGTGCGGTGGAATCCTTCGGGTGCGAATATATAACTGTGAGTGTGTGTACAAAAATTAGACTGTCAACACAAATAGAGCGCCATAGTCCTTGAGGAGAGAGATGGAAGTTTTCTCAATCGGCTTATCTGGGTCACAGCTGTTCGGGGGTGCTGGGAAAGAGCGCCATGTTTACATAACATCCAGCAGATATTTTGTTGATAGCCACTAAGCACAAGTTGCCAAGGCCACATTGGGGCACCAGATTTAGAAAAACAATAAGTGTTCTGGTTGTGTGGATTTCCAACCACTTTAAGAGTTTTTACGGTTATTTCTCAATTGCAAATCCAAATATCCAAATTTCTGGGACTTCCGCAGTTCTCGAGCAAACAACTTTCTCCATGATTAAATCCTTTCCCCTCTGAGTCCAAAAGCCGGTTCCAGGCTACGATTCTGTTCAAGAAACGTATCCAGCTTGCGGCTTAGCTCTCTTAACAATTCAGTCTGAGCATCGATCGTTCTGCAGATTCCAGCCAGCATCACAGGCAGCTTTGGGATGCATTGAACAGCTGCCCACGTTTTGCTACTCACTTGATAAGTCAGGTAACCGCCGGCTCCAAAAAGCAGAAATCCTGTTATCAAAAATCAATAATTGTAGTCATTGTAGTCAAGCACACAATCTTCCACTGTTGCCAGGAATCCATTGTGTATCCAGAGAAGAATGTACCGGCTGGGCAAGACGGTTCTCCTTTACTCTTTCTTCCCGTGGAATAAATTTGTTCAATTGTATTGAGAGACCAGCTGACTAAATCCATAATTTGCAAGTTTGTAAGATATGTAAAGTGAGGCTCTGAGAAAAACACAGACAAAAGCAGATGCAGAAGCAGGCAAGAGGGAGGGAGAGAAAACTTGTGCGTCCTCCACTGAGAGCAGAGCAAAAAATATAGATTATCATCATCAAGACCTTTTTAAGACACATCAAGTAACGGGTAATAGAAGCAGTTCTTTTGTGATTTTTTTTACATCTTTCAGGGAAAAAAGACCCTTTAATGCGAATGTAAGGGATGATCTCTACAACGTAAACCTATCTATTACAGGTATGAAAAATTTAATTTTTGCAAACAGTACCAGACAGTTTCTGCATATACACATTTGTCAGCAAATACATTCTGACCACTGGTCTGATACTGAGCATGTTCCCCCCAGAACACCCATGAAAACAGCTCTGAGCCTTCAAAGGATGAAGTCTATTGCAGTTGAGGTCCACGGTAGCGTCAGACAGCACAGGTCAACTTGAATGTCAACTTGAAGGTCATCTTTATGTGCATCGGTAAGTTTCAGCTGCAGGATTTTCGGTTTACCACTTTTCATTTTCCCTAGAGCACTTTTGGCATCTCCTTTGTTGGGACCCCAGCCATGAAGTGAAACATGAATAAAACATAGACTCTTAACTGTACACCATCAAAGGCCGGTATGAAGTCTTCTGGAACTTTTAAAATAAATCACATTAACCTACTTACAGCTCAGCCCAGGAAGAGGAGGACTCAGAGCTGATTCTCTGAACAAAAACTCTATCCCAACTTCCATTCGTTCACTACCACACAGATCTCCAGCAAGAGCCAGACAGGGGAGACACCGCAAGTGAATGTCTCCTGGCAGGCAAGAAGGCACATCTTTTCAAATTGCATCCACAGTGACTACAATCTGACGGTTGAATACCCACTGATCAAGTGCACAAAGTTAAGTATTGATCTGCTGCTACCATAACCCAGAGTTCATATGAAAAGGGAGTAATAAGACAAGTGTGGCTAGACTTTTCTTTGAGCCCTAGAGAAGCAACCTGAAAGCTCCGAAGAAATGTTGTCTCTTAGTGAAGCAGTTTTTCCCCTGCCTGAAAGAGGACAGCGTAGGAGCCACCAGCTCTGAACACATTCTGTGTGCCAACCCAGTGTAAGCTGCCCAGCTACAAAGCAGCCGCAAAAGTCCTTTGTTAAGGCTCACACAAGGCTAGAAGGGACCGGGACAACTCCGCTCCTCAATTCATTGCCGACAGTACATCTTTTCCTCAGCCGGTTCACGTAAGAGGTGGTGTTTGGACAGAGACATTAGTTTACGATAAGATATTCTAAATGTTTATTTCATGATGTTTGGTTTTGTTTGTGTTGAGAAAAGCTCAGCTCCTCAAGTGCTAGCAGGCTATCTGCTCAGCTGTGAACTGACAATTCATTGAAGCTAATTATCTGTTCTGTGTTGTGTTTTAAACTAAGATAAACTTTATTCAAAGGGTGGTTTTTAAACACAGATTGGCCATAACACGCATTTTGATGCCTGTATTTTGATCCTTGTATTAATGGTATTTAAGGTACATGTTCAACTTTAAGGAAGCTATAGGCTTTCCTTTTTTAGCTCCAACCGCTAAAGGCTAAGGCTAGGCACGTGACTCAGGTGAAAGCTAGTTAAGAATCATTACACAGAAAGGTTATTGGTTCTGATATATTTCCTTAAATATTATTCTAGTATTTCCTAAAATTTCTTTAAATATTATTGTACTAAAGAAAGGCAGCTAATTAAAGCACTATTGAGAATTAGTAATCCAGAAGGTTGGTTTTATTCAGCAAATCATTCTTTGAAATATTATTTTATTAAAATAATTATCTGATCTTGCATTGTGAAAGGTTGTTTGAAGGTATACCAATTATTGCCTAAGTTAGTTCTAAGACCAACTTAATCTCATTTCCAGATTCTTTACGATTATCCTTGGTTCTCAAACATAATTTACATTGAATGGTAATAGTGCATCACTTTATGGGTCATAGTATTTAATCATCTTTGATTCACTCGTTCATATTGTATATAGTTCAATGGTCTTCCTTATTTTTAAATTTTTCCCGGTAGTTTTAGATCAATTATTCCAGCCCAGTATAGAGTTTGTTAATTGAAATATGTTTGACTTTGAGTTGGCTTATGTTTGTTAATAACTTCTTTTATTTTAAGAAATTGTGTGAATTTATTCCATGTGTGCAGAGTTTTGCTATTTAGTAATGTCAGAACTTGGCTCACCCCTTTCACTATTGTCCTAATACCATCATCTTATAGGGTTGGTATTCATCAGACAACACCTAACAGACAGAGTTATTATTTAATTAAATATTAAACAATAAGAGAAACCTGACTGTCTATAGGAGCCGCCCCACCCATCCTGAACAGAATCCTCGCCTGGCTAACCGTCTGAATGGCTTCTACCGCAGACATGTCAGGAAGCCGTTCACACCTCAAACCATCTCCTCCACATCCCATTCAGGAACAAATTATTTCCATAAAGCAACCAACCCCCTACCTTCAGATCCTCTGCCTGCACTAAAGATCTCTGAGGAAGATGTAAATAGGCTCTTTAAGCGCATGAAAACAAAGAAAGCAGGAGGACCTGATAACGTCTCTCCATCATGCCTGAAAGCCTGTGTAAATCAACTTCCCCCGATCTTCACCCGGATCTTCAACAAGTCACTGGAGACGTGTGAGGTCCCCGCTTCAAACGATCCACCACCATCCCAGCGCCCAAGAAACCCACCATCCTAGGATTAAATGATTACAGGCCTGTAGCCCTGATGTCTGTGGTCATGAGGTCATGGAATCCTTTGAGCGGCTGGTGTTGGAGCACCTGATAGACATCACAGGCCCCCTGCTGGACCCCCTGCAGTTTGCTTACTGAGCAAACAGGTTGGTAAGCAAACCAGTGTGCTGTCAATTTAGGTCTACACTTCATCCTGCAACACCTCGACCGTCCAGGGACATAGGCCAGGATCCTGTTTGTAGACTTCAGCTCGGCCTTCAACACCATCCTACCAGACATCCTCCACCAGAAGCTCACCCAGCTCAACGTCGTAACTTCCACTTGTCAGTGGATTAACAGCTTCCTGACGGACTGACAGCAGCAGGTGAGGTCGGGGAGCATCTTCTCCCACACCATATCAATAAGTACTGGTGCCCCCCGGGGGTGTGTTCCATCCCCACTCCTCTTCTCCTTGTACACAAATGACTGCAACTCAGCGGACCCATCCGTGAAACTCCTGAAGTTTGCAGATGACACCACTGTCATTGGTCTGATCCAGGACGGTGATGAGTCTACATACCGACAGGAGGTGGATCGGCTGGTACACTGGTGTTGTCAGAACTACCTTGAACTCAACCCACTCAAGACTGTGGAAAAGGTGGTGGACTTTCGGAGAACACCACCCCTCTACATCCCCCTCAACAACACCGTGTCAGCTGTGGACCACTTCAGGTTCCTAGGAACCACCATCTCTGAGGACCTGAGATGGTCCTCACACATAGACACTGTTCGGAAGAAGGCCCAGCAGAGACTGTAGTACAACCTTCCACAGGAGCTGCTGGTCATCTTCTACACTGCCATTATTCAGTCTGTCCTGTCTTCATCCATCTCAGTGTGGTTTGGCTCATCCAGAAAAACAGGACAGGTCCAGACTGCAACTAATAATCAGGTCTACAGAGAGAATAATCAGGGCTGACCTTCCCTCCATCCAGGACCTATACAGGTCTAGGGTCAGGAAAATCTCTGCAGACACCACACACCCTACACATAAACTGTTTAGAGTTTTACCTTCAGGCCGTCGCTACATAGCACTGCTTACTAAAACCAGCCGCCACAGAAACAGTTTCTTCCCCCAGGCTGTTTCTCTGATGAACATTTAATTGAGTACCAAACAACTGCAAAAAAAAAAAAAAAAAACAACCCAGAGAGCAAAGTGTACCGGAGTCAAATTCCTTGTTTGTATGTACAAACTTGGCAATAAAGCTGATTCTGAATATAATCATAATACAAATCACAACACCTTACAACTAAAAATCAAGAATATGCCACAGAAGGCACAGATGTGGAGATGCTACGACCCAGTCATCAGTCTGTCACTTTGTGAAAGAGAGATTTCATTTTTTTTTTGGATTATACTTTTGCTTCAATCACATTAACTTGTGGGGGAGATAGTTTTCATGCTGCCAAATATATTTCACTCACTTCCAGGGGCCACCATAAGAAAATTAACTCGATATTTATTTCTTACATCATTTTATGGCTGATTAATGCACATTCAAAGAAAGGCGTTGTGACACTTAAGTAAACCTAAATTAACCATGTATCTTCATTAGGTCTTTAACTGGGAAAGAGATCCATCCGATGAAGGCCGATCTATTTGATCTATCACTGAGCCAATACTTTGTGGAACCACCTTTGGCTCCACTAAGTCTTTTCAGGTATGTCTTTACCAAGCTCTGCACATCCTGTGACTGAAATGTCTGTCTATACTTTGTTTGTCAACAGCAATGTTCAAGTCTTGTCACAGATTCCCAGATGAATTTAGATCTGGTCTTTGACTAGCCTGTTCCAACACATTGATATGCTTGAATCTAAACCATTCCATTGTAGCTCTGACTGTATATATAGTGTCATTGATGCTTGAAGATACACCTCCTCCCAATCTCCAGTCTTCTGCAGCCTCTAATGAGTTTTCTTTCAGGATTGCTCTGCATTTAGCTGTGTGAGTGTGAGTAAAGCTAAAAGTTGTAAGTTTAGTTTATTAAGTTCAGTTTTATTTCCATGCATTGGGAACACTGCATATATATATATTTTATATATATATTCTATATACAGTACACACCAAAAGTTTGGACACACCTTCTCATTCAAAGAGTTGTCTTTATTTCCACGACTATTAATATTGTAGCTTCACACTGAAGGCATCAAAACTATGAATTAACACATGTGGAATTATATACTGAACAAAAAAGTGTGAAATAACTGAAAATGTCTTATATTCTAGGTTCTTCAAAGTAGCCACCTTTGCTTTGATTACTGCTCTGCACACTCTTAGCATTCTGTTGATGAGCTCCAAGAGGTAGTCACCTGAAATGGTTTTCACTTCACAGGTGTGCCCTATCAGGTTTAATAAGTAGGATTTCAAGCCTTATAAATGGGGTTGGGACCATAATTTGTATTGTGCAGGAGGTGGATACAGTACACAGCTGATAGTTCTACTGAATAGACTGTTAGAATTTGTATTATGGCAAGAAAAAAGCAGCTAAGTAAAGAAAAACGATTGGCCATCATTACTTTAAGAAATTAAGGTCAGTCAGTCCGAACAACAAGTCCGGGAAAACTTTGAAAGTGTCCCCAAGTGCAGTCGCAAAAACCATCAAGCGCTACAAAGAAACTGGCTCATATGAGGACCGCCCCAGGAAAGGAAGACCAAGAGTCACCTCTGCTGCGGACGATAAGTTCATCCGAGTCACCAGCCTCAGAAATCGCAGGTTAACAGCAGCTCATATTAGAGAACAACTCAATGCCACACAGAGTTCTAGCAGCAGACAAATTTCTAGATCAACTGTTAAGAGAAGACTGTGTGAATCAGGCCTTCATGATAAAATAGCTGCTAGGAAACCACTGCTGAGGACAGGCAACAAGCAGAAGAGACTTGTTTGGGCTAAAGAACACAAGGAATGGACATTAGACCAGTGGAAATCTGTGCTTTGGTCTGATGAGTCCAAGTTTGAGATCTTTGGTTCCAACCACCGTGTTTTGTGTATTTTGTATTCATAGTCATGAAAATAAAGAAAACTCTTTGAATGAGAAGGTGTGTCCAAACCTTTGGTCTGTACTGTATATAAGTTAAATGTACCAATCTTTTAGTCACATTACATAAAATGATTAAAATGAACATTGGGCTGTTCGACATCATTGCTCATTCATACACCTAAGGGCATTACCATCTCAAATATTTCCTGTACAAACTCAAAATATCTTTAGGATTTAGCATGCCTGTGAATCACTTAACTAATATTTAGTTGTAGACCAGTGTTTCTGAGAACAGCTTTACATCTATGTTGCATGGAGCCGATCTTCTGGCGCCTGTGAACAGATATTCCAGCCCAGGATAATTTCACAACATTCCACAATTCCTCTGCATTTCTTGGTTTTGCCTCAGAAACAGCATTTTTGATGTCACCCCACAAGACTTCAATGAGATTAAGCCCCGGGGATTGGGCTGGCCACTCCAGAACTTAGATTTTGTTGGTCTGGAACCAAGATGCTGCTTGTTTACTGGTGTCTTTGGGGTCAATGTCTTGTTGAAACACCCATTTCAAGGCCATTTCTTTCATTGGCAGAAGGCAACACCTCTTCGAGTATTTTTAAATATGCAAACTGATCCATGGTCCCTTGTGGGTGATAAATAGGCCCGACACCATAATGAGAGAAACATCCCCATAATATAATGCTTGAAACACCTTGCTTCACTGTCTTCAGAGTGTTCTGTGGCCTTAGTTCACTATTTGGGGGTAATCTAACAAATATCTGTGGCCCTTGGACCCAAAAACAACAATCTTACTTTCATCAGTCCCCATAATGTTTCTCAATATCGCTTTAGACCCGTTGGTCTTTTTTTTAACACCGGGACTTTGCGGAGGCTTCTTGCCAATAGATTAGCTTTCCACAGGCGTCTTCTTTCATAGTAGTCCTCAGTACTTTCAGCCTTGCTTTGATAACCCTGGAGCTAATCAATGGCCGAGACTTTGCCATTCTGGCTACTCCTCGATCCATTTGAAACTTAGTCTTACATTTTCTTCCAGATCTCTCTGCATATGCTATCCATTTTAAAGCATTGGAGAACATTTTATCTGAGTAGCCGATTATTTTCTGCACTTCTTTCTTAATTTTCAACTCTCCAGTCAACATCTTAATCACAGTATGCTGTTCTTTTGAACAATACCTGGAAGGACCAATTTTTGTCCGGTTTTCATAGAGAATAGCATGTACAACATGTGCTGGAGTCGTCCTTAAATAATTCAATTCAGTTTCAATTCAATTCAATTCAGTTTATTTATATAGCGCTAATTCACAACACAAGTCATCTCAAGGCACTTCACAAAGTCAGGTACATACATTCCAATTAATCCTAACCATTGAACAGTGCAGTCAGATTCAGTTATTTATTCAAATTGGATAAAACGTTTTTCTATCTAAGGAAACCCAGCAGATTGCATCGAGTCAGAGATTTGTAGCATTCACTCCTCCTGGATGAGCATGTAGAGACAGTGGACAGTCACTGGCGTTGACTTTGAGTAATCCCTCATACTGAGCATGCATGTAGCGTAAATAAAGACCACCTGACTGACACCTGGTTCTTTATAGAATCAATGACCTCAGTAACTGATCTCCACACTGCTATTAGTTTAAACACACCTCTTTCAATCAATTATTCAATTACACAGACTTAGGAGCATGTATATAATAAATGTTGGTTCTGTAGGTTTTCCTTGACTCTACTACACCTACAGTACCGGTCAAAAGTTTTAGAACGCCTTACTCATTTAATGGTTTTCTATACGTTTATGACTAGTTACATTGTACGTAGAATCTCAATGAAGGCATCAAAACAGTGAATGAACACATGCAATTATATAGCAAACCAGAAATTGTACAATAACTTTAAATGTGTTATATTATAGAATCCTTAAAGTAGCCGCCCTTTGCTGTAATGACTGAAATATTAACCTCTGGTCGTCTCTCAATGAACCTCTGGGAAACAAAACACAGAACAGTAAATCCATCATAAAGGACAACAGCATTAATAAAGAATAAAGACAAAAAAGATTGGAAGAAATAGAATAATTCACAGACAAGATGGAATAGGCAGATCAGGGAGGAGAAAGTAAAACATGTTCATTCCTCCAAATAAGAAAAATGTTTCCTGAATTCAAGAGGATTAGAAGAGTGCACTGAAAAGAGCAAATGTGGTTGTATACCTTCCAAGGACAAGATTCCTCCACGGCCCACATTTATTTGTTTTATTAACATGTCAAACATGTGCAAAAACCTAATTACTTAATCACTCAAAATAATTGTACCAACACAGGGGTTTATACACCCATATACATTGCACAAAATGTTGAGACACTAATTCCCCTAAGCCATCACAAAGAAACAGGTCCAGGTGAGGTTTAGTGATATGGATGACCAGAAGGCAGAAACAAAATGACGAACTTACCTCTCTTCCCTTCCCACGGCAGAAGGAAAAAAAGAGAGATGAAAAAGAGTAAGATTAAATAAATAAGCTGAACCCTCCCCAAAATAATTTATTGAATAAAATTCATTTTACTGTCTATTCTAATTCTTTTAAAATGTTTTAGGAAAGATTCCTGTATGGATCCTGAAATCTCCTTTCACGTTTTATTTAAGCTCCTTTATCCTAGCTCTGAATATATATATATAAATAAAATAGCCTCATAGTAGGCTATTAGCCTATTGGGCCATTAGCCTCATAGCATGATTGCCTCAGTCATATGACTGAGGCAGTTATGCTATAAAGGTAACAATATGTACTTGCCAGTGCTGTTGTCCCATATTTTTCTAACATGGAAATTGTGAATTTTATCTCTTTGTTTTACCTTAATTATTGAAACAATAAAATACCATGTTGAATAGATTCCATGCTTAGGCACTTCCACTGCTTAGGCAGTGTGCTTTGTCCTAGATTTCTGAAAATGTGTGCACCAGAAGCTGAAGTTTGACTTCATCTTCATTCTGACAGCATCTCCTAACAAAACATAATCTTAGCTGGATATTTTAGGTTTGTATTATTAACATAGTCAGTACAACCAGCTCGATTTAAAAGTCTTAAAATTATAAAGGGAGATTTCAACATAAAAGTAATAAAAAACAAAGAAAGTAGCATCTAAATTGACTAAATCGTAGATATCTTAATGAATGAACAGCAATGAAAATCAGTGATGCAGTGAGCATGTTGTTGACATTCACATTAACCACGTAAACAATTCTGATTTCTAAATTTAAGCTGTGACAGCTATGAGGCAGATCTCTGACAAAAAGCCTCTAATTTGTAGTTAACATCACTTCTGAAGATTAGAAGAGAGAGCCACTGGTTGCTATGGCACCGGTGGAGCACGGTCTGTTATTAATAGTGCAGAAACAGATGCCTGAGCGCCATGCTGCCACTTAGGGCCGACAGAATCACCACATCCTAACACCTATGATTGATCAGTTCTACACATTGGCATCCATACCAGGACGCATATGGGCCGTAGGCGTTGTTTTCATCGTATCTCTGCTGCAGCCGTTAATGCAGAGCCGCCACTTGTGTCATCTGCCACTTTAACGCAAGTACTGCCAAATTAAATGAAGACTGGTAGAGCTGTGAAAAGTAATCATGAATATAAATGAAGTGATCAAATGAGTTGTGGAATTTTTGTTGCTGCTGCTGCGGAATACAAAAAAATACACAACAGAGCTTCTTAAGAAAATTATTTTAAGGCAAGGAAATCTTTTCAGGGCTGTACCGTACCTGTTAAAAAGCCAACATAAACAAGAGTTAGACAACTTATCAGACAGCTTGTCAGACATGCAAAGTGCAGACTTCCAGAAATATAAAAGTTCATCAAACTTGATTACACTTAGACACTGTTTGATCGCCAGTTTACAAAGAGCTCTCAGGCAGGAGACTGATTTGATGCCCCCCTGATGATATAATGAGCCCAAAGTTCTCTACAGTTATGTTTAATTGAGATACTAGCCGACTGGAAACTCCTAGTCAAAAGTCACTTTAGTAAATAGCTTACCATAGAAAGAAAACATCAGTCAGTCATTTTCTACCGCTTATTCAATAGTGGGTCACAGGGGAGCTGGTGCCTATCTAAAGCAGTCTATGGACGAGAGGCGGGGTACACCCTGGACAGATCGCCAGTCCATCGCAGGGCAACACACAAACAATCATGCACACACTCATTCATACACCTAAGGGCAATTTTAGAGTGACTAATTAACCTAACAGGCATTTCTTTGGACTGTGGGAGGAAGCCGGAGTACTCGGTGAGAACCCACGCATGCACGGAGAGAACATGTAAACTCCATGCAGAAAGACCCTCAGCCGGGAATCGAACCCAGAACCTTCTTGCTGCAAGGCAACAGTGCTACCAACAGCTATTGTTGTTTCCTCGTTCATTGTAAAAAAAAAAAATAAAGATCTACTTATGTCAAACTTGAAAAATCAATGACTGAAAAGCTGAAGGAACGGTCTGATATGGATGTATCCACCGAAAGGGAGCATATGTTATTACGTTTACAAGGAGCAGGGATGCCTTGAACATGGCCTAAGTGGTGGCATCATAAATGAAGCAATTATGAAACTATTGGCGCACCCAACAGTCAGTCAAACACAGTGAGATCACCTTAGCAGACATAGAGGAATCCTGGTATAAACATTACTCAGCAGAACCTTGACTCTTCCTCAGACTGCAAGCTGTCTGACAGAAATTTGACTGCTGCATAATTATTAACTACGACCTGCAAAGCCAATACCATCATTAATGAAGCAGGAAAACAGCTCTGTCTGTAAGTTTAGTTTACACATGATCAAGTGGAACTGAAAAGAGAACATGTTCTGATCCAAATCATCACCCAGAGCCTGTTGATTCAGTAGACTTCTCCCTCTGCAGAGATCTCAAGCAAAGCAAGATGAGCATTTTGCTGCCAAATGTGCTGAGTCAGGTCATCATTCAGAAATAAATAATAAAGCTATGTGTTTTAGCTCTGTGCAAATTCTGGTAATTGGATTTGTCTCATCAGAAACCAGAGACAAAACAAAAAACAAGTCATTATTCGACTTTTGCTTTAAAATGCAAATTTCAAATATGGGTCATTTTTGTTTTTTATACCAAATGCAGATGAGGAAAATTGTACATATAGATAAATTTTTATTCATTTTTAATATATTAAAAGCACAAAATCTCTGCCTTGGAGAAATGAAAAAGGACCCATTATGTCATATTTTAAAACTGGCCACTAATTCTGCGACCATTATATATTGGGACTGCACAGACTGTTGTAAGTGGATGGACGGTCATGTAAAACATTCCGTAATGTAAAACATACATTCTGTATTCTGGTAAACCCAACTACCAGAATATACATGAACGGTTCTAGAGAACATGTTGTTCGATCATTATAGCAGCTTTGTTAAACCAAGTTAACCCCTTGTAGCAAAGAATTCTGTTCAGAAACTTTTGTAGAAAAAAACAAATTCAGCTGCAAAATATAGGATCCTAGATTTACACAGCTTATTGAAAGCAGAAAATACAATTTCCATAATACTATTTCTTGTTATCTGTAGGTTTTACCTCAGTTTTTCTGATGTTACTGAGCCTTGCTGCAATTAAAGTTCAGTTTGTGTATTTTTTGTATTTTTTATTCTTGTGTGTAAAGTAAGACTTTTTTTTTTGACATACTGAAAGTTTAAGTTGCTGAAGTTTAGGTTTCAATTACTTATATAGTGAAATTGCTCATTGCATTTGACTGTCAGAATTAGATCCTCTAAGGCAATGCTGCTCACAAGGCAGGTCTTAATGCTCAATTCTGATTTTTTGCTGGTCGTTCAAATTACTAATTAAATGTGACTACAATCAGACTTCAGTCTGAATGGTTCACGACCCCAAAGCGACCCGCATACGATGAGGGACAATTACTGATACATTGGATACATATCCGATTTAGCATCACATAAGGAAGTGGCACAATCTGGATTTTTTTGTAGGTGAAAAGATTGGAATTTAGCTGCCCAGACTACCATGAAAGAGATGGATATGGGTCACATTTGTCTGCAGTGTGAACAAGAGTCACCACTACACAACTGTGGGCATAAAGTGCCATTTGTTTTTCTTGTAAGTTGTAAGCACAGCTAATCCACGGGAACCATTCATCTGCAGTTGTTCTGGATCTTCAATTTCATCAAGAGATCAAATTTAGATCTTTGAACATGGTTAGAAAACCCCTGAGGTATATAAATGAAGTCGGCATGTGGGGCGTTTCAGTGTCACATTGGCCTGATGTTAGAGTCAATCCGTGATTCAGGGCAATTGTCTAAGTTGTGAATGCGTACCTGAGTACCTAAGACAGTCCTGTCTGTGCGTACAGGCAGGACATACAGGGGTTGGACAATGAAACTGAAACACCTGGTTTTAGACCACAATAATTTATTAGTATGGTGTAGGGCCTCCTCAACCCTGCCATCATGCATTCCCTGTTGGAAACAGAGGCTGGGGACTCGGGGTTGGACTCTTTCATCACCCTGGCTGAAGTCACCGAGGTGGTTAAAAAGCTCTGCGGTGGCAGGGCTTCGGGGTTGGATGAGATCCGCCCTGAGTACCTCAAGTCTTTGGATGTTGTGGGGCTGTCATGGTTGACACGTCTCTTCAACATTGAGTGGCGGACGGGAACAGTGCCTCTGGATTGGCAGACTGGGTTGGTGGTCCCCGTACATAAGAAGGGTGACCGGAAGGTGTGTTCCAACTACAGGGGGATCACACTCCTCAGCCTCCCTGGTAAGGCCTACGCCAGGGTATTGGAGAGGAGAGTCCGGCCGATAGTCGAACCCCGGCTTCAGGAGGAGCAGTGTGGTATTCGTCCCGGCCGTGGAACACTGGACCAGCTCTATACCCTCTACAGGGTACTCGAGGGTTCATGGGAGTTTGTCCAACCGGTCCACATGTGTTTTGTGGACCTGGACAAAGCATTCGACTGTGTCCCTCATGATGCCCTGTGGGGGGTGCTCCAGGAGTATGGAATCGGGGGCCCTTTACTAGGGGCCATCCGGTCTCTGTACAAGTGGAGCAGGAGTTTGGTTCGCATTGCCGGCACTAAGTCGGGCCTGTTCCCGGTGCATGTTGGACTCCGGCAGGGCTGCCCTTTGTCACCGGTCCTGTTCATAACTTTTATGGACAGGATTTCTAGGCGCAGCCAAGGGCCGGAGGGGGTCTGGTTTGGGGACCAGAGGATTTCGTCTCTTCATTTTGCAGATGACGTGGTCCTGCTGGCCCCCTCTAGCCAAGACCTACAGCAGGCACTGGGGCGGTTCGCAGCTGAGTGTGAAGCGGCAGAGATGAAAATCAGCTCCTCCAAGTCCGAGGCCATGGTTCACGACCGGAAAAGGGTGGCTTGTCCTCTTCAGGTTGGAGGGGGGTTCCTGCCTCAAGTGGAGGAGTTTAAGTATCTCGGGGTCTTGTTCACGAGTGAGGGAAGAATGGACCGGGAGATCGACAGACGGATCGGTGCGGCTGCCAGAGTAATGGGGGCGCTGTGCCGGTCCGTTGTGGTGAAGAGAGAGCTGAGCCGAAAAGGGAAAAGCGAAGCTCTCGGTTTACCGGTCAGCCTACAATTCTACCCTCACCTATGGCCATGAACTTTGGGTCATGACCGAAAGAACGAGATCCCGGATACAAGCGGCGGAAATGAGCTTCCTCCGTAGGGTAGCCGGGCACTCCCTTAGAGATAGGGTGAGGAGCTCGGCCATCCGGGAGGGGCTCGGAGTAGAGCCGCTGCTCCTCCAGATTGAGAGGAGCCAGTTGAGGTGGCTCGGGCATCTATACCGGATGCTTCATGGACGCCTTCCTCGGGAGGTGTTCCAGGCACATCCCACCAGGAGGAGGCCCAGGGGACGGCCCAGGACACGCTGGAGGGACTATGTCTCTCGGCTGGCCTGGGAATGCCTTGGGCTCCCCCCGGAGGAGCTGGAGGAGGTGTCTGGGGAGAGGGACGTCTGTGCGTTGTGCTGAGTCTGCTGCCCCCGCGACCCGGTCCCGGATAAAGCAGAAGACGACGAGTACGAGTACGAGGTTGTAGGGCCTCCTTTTGCGGCCAATACAGCGACAATTCGTCTTGGGAATGACAAATACAAGTCCTGCACAGTGGTCAGAGGGATTTTAAGCCATTCTTCTTGCAGGATAGTGGCCAGGTCATTACGTGATACTGGTGGAGGAAAACATTTCCTGACTCGCTCCTCCAAAACACCCCAAAGTGGCTCAATAATATTTAGATCTGGTGACTGTGCAGGCAATGGGAGATGTTCAACTTCACTTTCATGTCCATCAAACCAATCTTTCACTAGTCTTGCTGTGTATATTGGTGCATTGTCATCCTGATACACGCCACCGCCTTCAGGATACAATGTTTGAACCATTGGATGCACATGGTCCTCAAGAATGGTTCGGTAGTCCTTGGCAGTGACGCACCCATCTAGCACAAGTATCGGGCCAAGGGAATGCCATGATATGGCAGCCCAAACCATCACTGATCCACCCCCATGCTTAACTCTGGGCATGCAACAGTCTGGGTTGTACGCTTCTTTGGGGCTTCTCCACACCGTAACTCTCCCGGATGTGGGGAAAACAGTAAAGGTGGATTCATCAGAGAACAATACATGTTTTACATTGTCCACAACCCAAGATTTGCGCTCCTTGCACCATTGAAACCGATGTTTGGCATTGGCATGAGTGACCAAAGGTTTGGCTATAGCAGTCCGGCCATGTATATTGACCCTGTGGAGCTCCCGACGGACAGTTCTGGTGGAAACAGGAGAGTTGAGGTGCACATTTAATTCTGCCATGATTTGGGCAGCCGTGGTTTTATGTTTTTTGGATACAATCCGGGTTAGCACCCGAACATCCCTTTCAGACAGCTTCCTCTTGCGTCCACAGTTAATCCTGTTGGATGTGGTTCGTCCTTCTTGGTGGTATGCTGACATTACCCTGGATACCGTGGCTCTTGATACATCACAAAGACTTGCGGTCTTGGTCACAAATGTGCACCAACAATTTGTCCTCTTTTGAACTCTGGTATGTCACCTATAATGTTGTGTGCATTTCAATATTTTGAGCAAAACTGTGCTTTTACCCTGCTAATTGAACCTTCACACTCCACATTGCACCAGTAAGAGCAGAATCAATGAAGACTGGCTACAAGGCTGGTCCAATTTAGCCATGAAACCTCCCACACTAATATGACAGGTGTTTCAGTTTCATTGTCCAACCCCTGTAGGATCTAATCTAATATGTCCAAATTCTGTCCAACTGCATTTATGAGACATCCTCTGCTTCTGCTGACCTTCATAGGTAACTATTGGATGACCAGTTTCTGCCTGATAACACTTTTGATCAACTCCTGATGGGACAGTGCCCAGTCTAGATGACTGGGCACTGTATCTATAAGTCATTTTAAGAGCAGGAAATGTGATTTGATAAATATCTGCTACGTAAACACGTGAAAAGTAAAATGTTGTCTACAGTCCAATCCCAACAGAGTTTAATACACATGGCAACACCTGATAAATGTCCTTCCTACACAAAAAATAAGTGTGCTGCTTACCCCCTCCCACATAAAGATGGTTTTCAAAAAGAAATCCACGCAGACTGCCCTCTATTTTGCCAAACATCCTTCTAATGCCACCCCCAAAACCTCTACCTCCAGGTTGTTAAATGTCCTGCATAATTGAATGGGAAGTTGATGGAGTACATATAATGAATACCTCTGAGTGATGTTCTTCATTCTGTTGCAGGACTTCAATGCACAGCTCTCCAAACCTCAACATGTCCTCCAGTCTTTTCTCTGGTACTTCTTCTGGATTGACTGAAGGTTCGAACAAAGCATGAGATATTGTCAAATTGTAGAGCTGACATAAGAAACATGCTCACCTTACATATGTTCTGATGTGAAAAATACGCATTGACTTGTCAAAGTTCTGTTTTTTTTATGTATGCCAAGTCATACTCCCTGAATAGTCCACAGGTTTTTGCTTATTAACTGGACAAACTTTAAGACCTGTAGGGTGTTTATTAGTTTGAACAATATAATCAAATTATGATCTATGTTATTTAGAACTAATAAAGTACAATAATTCCTATTTTTTGAAAGACTTTTTGTAAAAGAAACACTTGTTCCCATGTGTGAACATAGGCAAAATATAAACAGATCGATTTAAAATGAAAGTGATATGTTTACAGAGTAGCAGAAAACTCAAAGCTGAATGGCTAGTAAATGAGCCTGGTAACTAAATCAAAAAGGTCTATATACTTAAACACAGTTAAAAGCTAGTTAAATAAACAGGAGCAAGTGGTGAAAATTGACAGTGTCAAGAAGCACGGTTTCCCACCATTTATCTGAGTATAATCCATCAGTTGACTGTAGTTGATCTGGGCCGCCTTTTCCAAACATTTTTGGACCCGTCTCTTTGTCTCCTCTGAAGGAACAGGTGTGGTGATGTCTTTCATCAGAACCTGAAATTACATAGTTATCCAGTTTTAGGAAATTAGAAAAATCTTTCCCTGGTAAAATGAGTTTTAACACATATTTTACAAAATCTTCCCTTTTTTATGCAAACAAAGTGGTAGGCCTACTGAATAAT
This sequence comes from Girardinichthys multiradiatus, assembly GCF_021462225.1. Classification (NCBI taxonomy): domain Eukaryota; kingdom Metazoa; phylum Chordata; class Actinopteri; order Cyprinodontiformes; family Goodeidae; genus Girardinichthys; species Girardinichthys multiradiatus. The sequence goes on along the minus strand of NC_061795.1, from coordinate 8,660,106 downwards.
ACAACTACCTGATATCAGGAAAATCCCCTATGCAACTCTTGACAAAGGTACTGTTAATAGTGCCTAGACCTCTGTCTAATGATCTTTACTCACTGTTTTGACTGACTGCTGGCAACCTTGGCAACTGCTGTTTGCAAAACATAGTGTCTTCTTATGTAACAAATTACACCAAAATCTGACCATTCCTTTGGATTTTTAAAAGAAAATTTATGTTTTGTTATTTAATATGAAGGGGTTAACTTACCTCTTAAGAATATAAGACAAAGTGAGAAATGGGGCTGATCTGGCTTTGATGTGACCTCATATCAGTGTCAACGGGCATGTTTACATAGATTTAAGTACTCAGAAAGAATAGGCCGATTGGCATTTACATGACACATAATCTGTCCTGTAAACGTGCCTATTGGAATAGCCTGATAGGATTCACTTCGATTGGTATTAAATTTCATTCTGAATGAGAGGGGTGGCTTATGCCATGTAGCGCTTGTTTGGACCACGTTATTCTGATTGTGGCAAACTAACATGACTGCCCAAGTCTGCCCGATGCCAACGGGCTGCATTTCCACCTTTTGTGGCAAAACTTGGAAGGATGTTCATTTCCTCCCGCTCTCTCATCCTGTAACGCAGGAACAGCAACATCATGTGTTGCTGATCTGTAGCTTAATAATAGAAACCAATAAGTTGAGTCCATTCTGATCACTCACAAGAAACACACTTAAGCATTTGTATCGCAGAAGAAGAAGTACTTCAGTAGCCACAGTTGTGGCAGTGAGGATGCCTTGTATGAGTCAGTCACATTAGTAAATAGCAGATCAATGGTTCGGTTCTGGTGTAGCAGTCCACAAACTAATGAAATAAAGGGAGAGTGGAGACCAGTGTGACATCATTAAAATCACCAGAGATCACATAGAAAGCATCCGCTTCAGCATGTGGAGCAGTTAAACGTGTGAAGAGTGTGTGTGAACTCCCGATGCAACCCCAGCAGTTCACTGTCCTGACAGCAGATATTTACCTTCATGGTTACATGTCCTGGGTTGCACCGTCTGGTGTTGATAAACAGTAAGAGTCCTTCAGCCTTGCACTTGTCACTCAGCTTTATGTCCCAGTCCACTCTCACAAAGGCAGACACCCACTAGTGACACATTGGGTATATGTACTATTTTGCTGGTATGGTAATCTGTGGGTGCTGGTGCTCCTTCTGGTATGGCATGGTACTGTTCTAGAAGTATGGCTACATCTTGGGTGGAAGGAGACATATCCACTTTGTTTTAAAGCCACTAGCAAACATCCAGGAATTCCCAAAACTATAATTTAGTATGTAACTTCCACTTTATTGGGTTGTTGATCATCTAAAGCCCTCAAGTTAACACTACTAATATTCCACCTAGATTGTTTAAAGAAGTTATTTCTGGTCTTGGTTCATCTGTTCTGGTTGTTATTAACAACAGTCTGGCCTGAGGTGTTGTTCCTGAAATGTTAAAACAGGCAACAGTGCAACCACTGTTAAAAAAATATAGCTTTGATCCCTCTTTCCCATCAATACTTAGACCTATTTCAAAGCTTCCCTTTTTCTGTAAGATTTTTGAGAAAATTGTTTACAGCCAATTAGAAGCCTGGTTGAAGTTTTTCAGTCCAGCTTTAAAGATCTTCATAACACAGAATCTACATTGTTGAGAGTTTTTAATGACATTATTACAGCTACAGATTCAGAGAACCATGCGATTTTAGTTCTCCTACATTTTAGTTCTCCTACATTTTACATTACACAGCTCCCTTTGATACAGTGGACCACAACATTCTGACATCCCTTAGAGCATTGTGTAGGCAGGCATTCAGGGTACTGCACTAAAGTGATACAGACCTGGCTAAGAGAGTTATTTTCCCTGTGTCTTCTGCCACTTGGCTCCTTTTTCAGAATGCATAAGATTGCTTTTCATTGTTATGCAGATGATATTCAGGTTTATTTGCCCCAAAACATGGTAAATGACTACTCTACACAAGGTTAAAATGAATGTTTTGAGGAATTAAAAGCTTTGATGCGTTTTGCCCTTTAAAATTTCAATCAAAATAAGACTGAGGTGATGATGTTTAGTCTGGATGTCACTGGTGGGTCTTCTTGTTTAGACGTTGGCTGTCTGACAGATTACAGAAAACAGTAGCAGTAAAATCCAGTTTTCCTCACCTGAGGCAACTGGCCAACGTTGCTGCATGGCTTTTAATGCGAACATGGAGGAGAAAGCATATTACTCCCATTTTATCCTATCTACACTGGTTGCCCTTCCATTTTAGAGCATTTTAAAACTCTTGTTTGTTTTTAAGTCTTTAAATTGACTTCCCCTCCCCACCTCTGTAAGCTACTGCACTTACACTCCCCCCTTCTTGGTCACTCAGATCAGCCGTTGCTGGAGGTGCAGAGGACATGGTGGAAGCTCAAGGGAGATCGGGCTTTTGCCGCTGGAGCTCCCAAATAATGTAACACTTTGCAAGTGCAAGTTAGAAAAGCCACTTTACTAGCTATTTTTAAATCTGCTCTTAAGACCCACCTCTTCTGTTTGGCTTTTGACCCATTATACGGTGCTGATTTTATTTAAAGTTTTTCCTGTCATTGTCGTATTTTCTTGTTGCTATTTTTAATTGGATTTTATTTCTACTTCCTATCAGTTCATTTGTTTTAACTAATGTTTTGTTTATTTATTTTAATCATTCTCTTTGTTCAGCACTTTGGTCAGTGCTTGCGGTTTATAAAATACTATATATGGCTTGGCTAGAATGATTAATTTCTTTTTCCTCAGCAAAGTGGTCTCCCAATTGTTGGGCAATACTGAAGGTAGCATTTAGATAATAGTTTAAATTAACTCGAGCATTAAACCTCTGAGGTAGTGTAGAAGGTAATAGGTTTCAGAAACCCACACCAACAGAATAGACAGTTGGACATTTTCACAATACCCTGCTCTATGCACCATAGTCCCACTTGGGCAATGGGCAGGTCATTTTCACACCGTACTGCTTTGTGGAGCTGCGGAAATTAGTCAGGGACAAAAGAAGAAGTAGCATCTGATTCATTTATTTTTCACTTTTTAAATTTGATTAGAATTTCTCTGAACCTCTGATTAGTAATTCACGATTTTTTCCCTTGGGAATAAATATGACATAACACAGAGGCAACTTTTCGCCTAGCCACTAGGCTGGAATGAAAAAATGTACCGTTCCCCAAATCCTTTAAATCTAACAAAAATAGTGTCAAACATTCATGCTAGGTTGGTGCAGCTGTCATTTAAAACATAATAATAACAGTTTAGAGGTAAGGTCTTTCAAGGTCAATCAGGCTCCTTCAGGAAAGTGTACAAATGACGTGCTTGGTTTGTCTTGTTTTATTAAATACATTCAAGTATAAAATCATGACATAAAAAATGTGACCTCCATTGTGACCACCAGGGGGATTAAACCTTTGGATGACCTTTAACTTTAATATCTTCAAAATTATACTTGCATAGACAAAAAAATTTGCATCACAAACAAACACTAATGGAACACAAACCATTGACAACGTCTTTGGTTGAGTTTAATCCAGCCCCTATGTCAAGGGGCTGGATTGACTTTTAACGAGCAACCTTTAAATTTATATTAACACATATAAAAGTTCTAAATATTATCTCTAAAATGAAAGTGGCACAAATGAAAATATTTGCTGCCCAAATCAGAATAAACCTAGCACAAATGATTTACACAATTTTTGTTAAATTTGAAGAATGGAGGGCAACTTTACTCGGATGCCTCACTGGGCATAAACAGTGTTGGAAAGTGTGGCATCTTGGTCAACAGGTCCCTATAATAATCACTGAACAATTTCCATGTCAACTGGCCATGCCCACTGTTAAGTCTGGAGGTAAATCTGTAATGCTATGGGCCTGTTTCTGTTCTAAAGGCACTATGGTCAAATGGTCAAACATATGGTCAAATTTGGACAGATCTGACTCAACCGACACAAAACAGACTTTCTTCCAACCACAACCGTCTTCATCTCAAGACCAAAACCAAAATCCAGTAGAGAACCAACAGGGCGAGCCAGACAGAAGAGGGCATCAGGTAGGACACAACACTCTGCACCATCTAGACTGTGCAAATAGGTTGTATGTGCCAACCTTTGAAAAGACTAAGTGCTATTCTATTGGCAAAGTAGGGCTATACAAATTATTGACAGCAGGGGTACCAATAATTGCACCACCTAGAATTTTGTTGTTTGGGTATTGTTTTAGTCACTGTATCAATGTACTCATACTAAAAATTTATTATTTTTATGTTTAAGTGTGAAATTATGCTTATGCAATAAAACTTTAAAGCTTGGCTCTCACTCCAAAACAGTAAGAATTGGCAACCCAGTAATAACAAACCAGATTGTTCATCTTAAGCAAGATATTTCATCATGGGCCTCTGTATATATTTTAGTAGGAGGTACATATAAAACTGTGGAAAAGCCCCAGAAATGTACTTTCAGGGTTGTTTTACAAAGCTGACATTGATCCATGGAGTGATCCTGAGACAAGAAACACTGGAAGGCAAAAGTACTTCAAAATATTCCCTTACTCGTTCCAGAAGTGAAAGTGTGGCTTTCAAGGCCCCATCTGGTCGTCCAAAGGGAAAGCAGTACCTGCAGATGAAAAATGTAGGTGGGCATCACATTAAAAAACAATCTCAAGGACAACTATGTTGAAAAAAAGAGACAAAGAAAGATTGGAAAATTGCAGAAGCACAGTATATATTAGAGAGCATAAACAGATGGCTGCCTTCCTTTGTCTAATTACTTTGATGAAAGGATCTTTTCTCACCTCCATCTCCTTCTGAACACAGATGAGGCAGTTCATGAAGGTTTAACGTTGCTAATTGACAAGTGAACAGTACTTAATAAACAAAAGGAAGCGGTCACACAGGTCAGCTATTTATGAGACAAAAAAACTAACAGGCAGATGTTCTGTTCTGAGGAACAGAAGTGATCCAACTAAGCAAATTTAAGAAGAAAAAACAACCAGCCATGAACTTGGTTTGAAAATTCAGCACATTTATAAAGTCCGGAGTTCATGATGTTCATTTATAAGAAAAAGACAAATCCATTAAAAATCAAGGATAATGAAATCTATTTAATTGCAGTTTATTATAGGTATGCAATCATAACATAAACATGTACAATATGTGATAAAGTCACCTGAAAGCATCAAAAACAGCACTTGATTTATTTCTATTACTGACAAGTTAAACTATGGTGATCAACTCGTAAAAATATAATAAATCTAAAAAACATGAATTTCCATAAATAAATATTCATTCACATTTGGTTATGATTTTCACTAACATGAGTGCTGGTTTTACTGACACTTTTTTTTGCTGTATCCCAAAATCATTAAGATTTGTCTAAAACAGGGATGTGCATTTAATTTCCCCATAGGGGCAGACAAACTCTAATCATGACTTTTTATAGGCTGCTTGTAACAGTAGTCACTACAACTAAACAATAAAAGGCTAAATGCTAACATGCCAACTGAAACTTTATAATAATAAATAACAAATGACAATTATCTTTCAGAACAAAACAATTGTTGGAAATAAAACAAACAGGTTCAAGTATTTTTCTGTACGTATGCTCTGACCATGGAAATTAAACAGTGATCACTGTAAACAGCAGTCTGTCGTCCGCACAGAGAGCCATTTGATCGTCAACTTCAGTAAATACTTAACAGTAGGGCTGCACAATATAGAATAACTAGAATTGGGATATTATTACTTCGAGTAATATGTGACCTTCAGCGTCTTGTGGACTATCATCTGTGTCAGATGTGGGCATTTACTGAAACAAGACTCCATCCTATAGACTGAATATCCTACTGACATGCAAAATGTGGATTCATGACAACTGGAAAAAAACGAACAATCAAATATTACATCCCGAGCCTTCCTTTTTTATATTCGCAACGAGGACACTAATATTGCTATAATAATATATGGTGCAAACCTTCCTTGTACACTATATTATACCGATACAAAAGTATTGGTATATTACAAACACATTAAATTTAATAACATCTCATTTTAAAGCCTCATTTTAAAGTGGTTTAACATGCTGTCAGACCCTTTGCAGCTTTAACTCCTCTGGAAAGGCTGACAACAAGGAAAAGGCCCATCCTCAAATTGTTACCACAGATTTTGAAGCTCATTTGAAACAGACATGAAGTGTGAAACTTTCAGGTCTGTCCTTCGGAACCTTATCAGTTACTTCTTAACATGGTTCTCCAGCTTATACAGATACTCACAGCATGTAGAAGTATTTAATTTTTATCATAGGCACTCTTCCACTGTGAGTGATGGAATCTAAAACAAAAATCCAGAAAATCTCAATGTATGATTTTTAAGTAATTAATTTGCATTTCATTGCATGAAATAAGTATCTGATACATCAGAAATACAAAACTTAATGTTTGGTACAGAAACTATTGTTTGCAATTACAGATATCAGACGTTTCCTGTACTTCTTGACGAGGTTTGTACACACTGCAGCATGGATTTTGGACCACTCCTCCATACAGATCTTCTCCAGATCCTTCAGCTTTCGGGGCAACACGGACATTCAGCTCTCTCCAATGGTTTTTGATGGGGTTCAGGTCTGGAGACTGGCTAGGCCACTCCAGGACCTTGAGATGCTTCTTACTCCTTAGTCTCCCTGGCTCTGTGCTTTGGGTCGTTGTGCTGGAAGACCCAGCCACGACCCATCTTCAATGCCCTTACTGAGGGAAGGAGGTTGTTGGTTAAGATCTCCTAATAGATTGATCTTCATCTTGAACTTCTTCCATTTTCTTATAATTGCTCCAACAGTTGTTGTCTTCTCACCAAGCTGTTTGGCTATTTTCCTGTAGCCCATCCCAGGTCTACAATTTTATCTCTGATGTTCTTACCCAGCTCTCTGGTCATGGCCATTGTGGAGAGGTTAGAGTTTGTTTGATTGAGTGTGTGGACAGGTGTCTTTTATACAGATAACGAGTTCCAACAGGTGCAGTTAATACAGGTAATGAGTGGAGAACAGGAGGGCTTCTTAAAGACGAACTAACAGGCCTGTGAGAGCCGGAATTTTTACTGGTTGTTAGGTGATCAAATACTTATGTCATGCAATAAAATGTAATTAAATACTTAAAAATCACACAACGGGATTTTCTGGATTTTTGTTTTAGATTCCATCACTCACAGTTGAAAAATACCTATGATAAAAATTAAGGACTTCTACATGGTTTGTAAAAGGGAAAACCTGCAGTGTGTCAAATACTTGTTCTTCCCACTGTATTTGTCACCCATATAAGGTGGAATTGAATGAGGCTAAAACCATAAAGCATGGGGTCTAAGGAACAACCACTCTCCTGCCATTTCAAGTTGTCTGCAGAAGTTCTGCAAACCTCCGTTTCCCAGCAGATAAGAAAATGTGGATAATCTGTTGATTAAGGAACCTGCAGAGTAAAGCAATAATGTTCACAAGTTTTCATAAGACATGTATAGGTGCTGTTTAAAAAAAAAATTATTTAGGAAGCCATGTGAGCAGGACAAAAAAAGAACATCCTCTGCCATTACTTTCTTTCAATGCAAAGGCTGGAAAATTGAGAACATATGTAATCATGTAGTCAGTAGATTACCTTTAAATGGGGGAATAAATAGTGATATGAATTAAAGGCAATAAAGATTAGCAGTTGTAGTTAACATTTAATTTGAATTACGTTGTGTTCTCCCTAATCTAAGCCAAACTGTGGAAATCCTATTTTTGTCTGAGAGGACATTAGCCTAATCCCAACACTGGCTTGGCCATTGTTTACCACAATTAGCCTCTTGCTGAGGTGAGTTAGTAATGACTCCCGCTGACAAACCCCCAGGCCCCCAACTGGCCCCTCCTTTCTGCCCTAGGGCCAGATGGAGTGCCCCTCTGAGGCATGGAGTGTTTAAAGTGCTAAGCTTCAGAATATTTAATGGCACAGGTCCATTCAAATGAGTGTTGCTCAAGGCCTTGGGGCTGTTGCTTTCACACCACGCTCACAATGAGTTCACAGTGAAGGTGGTGCTGAATGGCTGCACACAGATGCTAGGAGGTCTCAACAGCCACTGAACATGAATCTCTTGCACCTGTTGTGTGCCGCTGATGGGGCTAAAATACCCCCACTACTTTATGTCATCACAGCTAAGTTAAGGGAACATGACAATAATTTTACAAGATTTAGGAAGTTTTCCAAAGAAAACAAATGTTTGGCATCTAGAATGTGGTTTTCTGAAATTTGAAACTGCAAACTTGATTGAATCAGACTATAATGATAATAATAATAATGGATTTGCATATAATTTCAAACATTCATGAGGTGTTACATGCAAAACATTGTAGGTAAGGCAAATATAAACACATATATAAAGCATTTCCAAATCAATGAATTCAGGAGTTCCAAATACTTCCACAGCCAAGGTGTATAAAATCCAGCACCTAGTCATGCAAACTGCCTTTACCAACATTTCTGAAAGAAAGGGTCAGTCTCCAAGCGTCATTGTGGTAGGAAGCCAGCTGTGAAATGTGCTCACTACTAAATATTCCAAAGTAAACTGTGGAATATTTTAACAAAGTGGGCGTGCTGGTCATGTGCCCTCCTTTGTGTGGCGTATTTTGGTTGTGCTGGGCTGGCTGGTCTGCTCCTTTGTTTGGAGTGGGGCCGCATTCTTGGCCGCTTTGGCGCTTGTTGCTGGGTCCTTTTTGTTGGGGGTCGGTGGCTACTTCGGGCGGCGGACTGGGTAACGGTGCTGGGGTTCGGGGTCTGAGGGGCTGTCCCTAGTTTTTTGCGCGGCAGATGTGCCTATGCCTCCCTCCTTTGTTGGGACTCGGCAAACGGGGGTGCCTATTGGGGTCAGCCGGGGAGCTGGCTCCATGGGAGAGCTGTTTGCCCCCCAGTCTTTCCCTCCCCATCCCCAGACACCTCCCTCTGCCAGCTCCATCACAATACCCCTCATGTAGGGCCTTGGGGTGCGGGTGCGCCATTGGAGTCCCGCAAGGGTTTTCCATCTCTGCGGTCCCATGGCAGCCTGTGCCCCAATTTTATTGTACAACTTAGACACTCTCACTTATAACATTTTCATGACATTCACATGTAGGGTCTTGGGGGTGGGCGCACTCAATGGCATCAGGAGGGAAGGATATCCTAGTAGCCTAACCTCTGGTGCCTGCGCTCACCTCTAAGGATATAATTGCATGTAGACATTGAGTGCATTTTCTTTTTAAATGCACACTACAACAACGCGCATCAACACCATATTTGAGCTGGCGGAGGCAGGCTTGGGGTCTTTTCACACCCCCGTTCGCTATTTCCCATCTGTGGTCGGAGGCCGGGAGAGGGAATGGGCCCTCTAATCGGGTTTGAGCTGGGGTTGGAGGTCAGGTCTTGGGGATTGTGTGGTGCTGGGCTGGCGTTTCGGCTCTCTCGGGATCGCTTGGGTTCCCTTGGATCTCGGCCCCTGGCTTTGGGCCCTGGTCTGTCGGCTGGGGGGTTGCCGGGCTCCGGCGGGGGGGTCTTAGCCGATGTTTATTGGGATGTGGCCCCGCTTTGATGGAGGGGCTGGACTGCTTCATGGCCGTGGTGCGCCATGCGGGGGTGTGGGTGGCCGGTGGGCTTTGGCGCCCCCGGGTTTGGGGGTGGGGTTGGCGGGGTGCCCAGTAACTGGGGCCGCCGTGGCCTTCTTTCCACAGCTTCCTTCTGTGGTCCTGGCCCGGGGTCGCGCGCTGGGCTGCGGTTGGCGGTTGGGTGGGTGGAGCGGCAGAGCATGTATTGTGACTACACCGGGACGGCTGGCGGGGTGTGCTTGGCCAGGAGCGGTTGGGCTGCATGGCCCAGGTCCCCGGCCGGTGCATGTATCCCTCTCGTGGACTGGAGCTGCTGGCACTGTCTGGGGGGGTTGGGCGGGCTTGGAGGTGTGCTGCTCTGCTGGCTGTCTTGTCCGAGGGAGGATCGGGGTGGTGGACTGGGGGGTGGCGTGGAGGGGCTGCGGCCTGTGGGGTGGAGGGGTTGTGTCCACTTCTAGGGCGTGGGGTCACTGGCGTTTGGATCGGCTGGGTGGCGATGGTGGAGCTGAGCTGGATAGTGTTTCTCCCTGGGCGGTCGTTGCAGTGGCAGTGATGTAGTGTTTTTTGTTGCTGAGGGGGGCGTGGTGGGGTCACTGGCCCTGGGTGCCTGCCGCTGGCCGGAGACCTCTGGGTGGATGAGTTTGTCCCATCATGTTGTGGGGTCGGGGGTCCGGTTGTGGGTGCGGTGCTGGGTGGGGTCTGCCCTGTTGCGCCGGTGGGCGGGGGTGGCACTGCGCAGGGCCTTTGCCTTGCGGCGCGCTGTGTGGTGGGGGAGCGGGGTGCCGCGGGGGTTCTTAGAGCGGGGCTGTGTGTGGAGCTTGCGCTGTGTGGGTGTGGCTTCATTGGCTTCTCGGCAACGGAGTTCCCCCGTGGGGTTGTGCCCCTGTGGGGGTGGGGATTCGTGCCGTTTGGGTTCGGGGGGGATGTGTTCGATATTGGTGTCCTTGTTGGGGGTGGCCCTGTGGGGAGGTTATTGTTCTTGTTGGGGTTCACTGGGGGTGGGAGACTCATGGGGTTGAGATCAGGGCTCGTTGGGGGGTCGGGACTGCTCCGTCCTGGGGCGGCTTTGGTTGGCGGGTTGCTTTGGGCCATGTGGACCCCTCTTTTGTACATAGCCCCCTCTCCGGAGGTGGATGGGGGTTGTTGGGGACTGGGTTCGGGGCAGGGGGGCGGGACCTGGGCCGGGGTCACCCGGGTCTGGGCAGTACCGGCGCTGTCTGCCTGCCTCTGCCCCAGGAGGGAAGGGGACTACCTCCTGGGTCTGGGGGCTAGTTGCCCTGAGGCGGTTCCGGCGCCTGGACCTGGGAGTATAGAGTATGCATGGGGAGTGTGAGTGAGTGTATGACGTCCATTGTAGTTATCCTTATGTTGGGTGTGAGTGATTTTATGTGTATGCATGAGGGTGGGAGTGGGTGATTGTGAATGTGTGTGCCTATTTTTTTTTTTGCGACAGGTTGGGTCTTGAACTGCTCCCTCTCCTGGATCAGCTTCCTCCCCACCACACCGCCTGCTGGTGGTTGGAGTCTCTGCCCACTGGTGTACTTGTGGTTCTCGGTGTCTGCGGCCGGGTGCTTTGGTGTGGGCTGGCTCACTCCCGGTGGCTGCTTGCCGGGCCAGGCCCCCTGGGCTCTGTCGGGCCTCTGCTTGGGGGGAGGTGTGTCCCGTTGTCTTGGGCCTTTGGGTCCATGGCTGGATCTGCTCGGGGCGGGGCCTGTGGACTCGTTGCAGCGGCTCCCTGGGGCTTCTGCACTGTCGCTGCTGGGTGGTTCCCCTGGGACTCTCCACTGCTCTTTTCTGGGGGGGTTGCGGTAGTCCCGGCGGTGGTTCTCCTGGGGTTCTTGTGCTTTGGGGGGCCTTTAGATGTCTGTGACTCAGTTCTCCACATTGTCCGTCCAGGGACCATGGGGCAGGCCTGTGGGTCCTCACACTCGCTATTGAATATTTTTGTGGAGAAACCTTGTATACAAAAGCGTGTCCACATTCATACTCACAGGTGTTAAGCTTCAGGTGTTGACAGATACACAGATGTTCTATTTTGGGCTGCACCTCTCACTAAGTACATTTTACACTCAGAATTACCGTGTACTATTTTGTTAAAAAAAACAAAACAGCTGTAGGTGTATAAGCAAGCAGGGTGTCATCTTGTATTCTCTTTATCCTTCTTTCTCTCCTCCACTCTTTCCTCCTTTTCTCACCTTTTTCCCCATCTCTCTCTTTTTTGAGCTTCATTTTTCATTTCAGTCTCCGTGTCCGTAACAATTGAAATATTCCCAAAGAAGTTTATAATAAAGGTTCTTCTATAAATATCAAGCAGAGCTTTAAAGCATTAGCTGTGATGCTCTGCTTGTGAAAGTAAATCTGTTGGGCAATTTCTTGGCACTCAGACAACAATTCTGAGCGATACTCTGCCGGACAGGACACGGTAAAAAAAAAACAACAAAGTGGAAGCAATTGGGAACAAAAGTAACTCAACAACTAAGGTATAGGCCACAGAAAAATCACAGAGTGGGATGAGAGGATGCTAGGGTACAGAGAGCATGGAGGTTGCCAACTTTTTGCAGAATAAATAGCTACAGACCTCCAAACTTCATATGGCCTTCAGATTTGATTAAGAACAGTCTGTCGTTGAGTAAAACCAGGCCTTCTCATCCAACAGAAGGTACCTGGACTTATTTTGCTTCATGAAGACATTTTACCTCTAATTCAAAAGGCATCTTCAGTCTGAATGTGGTTGGAAGTAAAGTTCTAGTCAAAACAATCATAGTAATCTGTCATTGTCACTAATAGGAATATTGGAAAACGTAAGTCACTGGGTCAAGCCTCTATTCAGCTCAATGTATAGGCCGTTCTTAATTGACAATCCAAACATGTAATTAATGATGCCATGCAAGTTTTTTTGGCCACATGTTCCAAGGTCTGAATTGCTAAAACTACCTGAGGATATAAATTAGGGCTGCAGAGTAAGTGTTAGAAAGATGAAATCTGAGCTCACCTCGTCTGTTTAGAGTTGGTTTTACATGTTTAACATAGATGGCTTCTTTTGTTCCTCTCTCAAACCACCTGTCTTACCTGTCCAAAATGTGCACAAAGCTGTCTTCAGAATCAGAATCAATTTTATTGGCCAAGCTTGTGTACACAAACAAGAAATTTGACTTTGGTTTTCAATGCTCACATCAATCCAAACAGCCACAATGTGTAAAAACAAATAAATAAGGACAAGGAGCAGTATTTACACATTGTTTTATGTACAAAAGAAGAGGGAGGTCCAGTTGTGATAGAGCATTATTTCCAGCAGAGTAACTGACTACCTTGGCTGTGAGGTGTTCTTTGTGTTCAACACAGCCAGAAGGAAAAAACATTGGCAGCTCATTTTCCAATTGGCGCTCTGTAGCACCGACTTGAAGATAAAAGTTTAAAAAACCTGTGACCAGGATGTGTGGGTCCGCAAATGTTAGCTGCCATTTTTCTGTCAGTTTATTTTCCAGGAGGTGGTGAGATTTAAAAAAGGTGGTACTGGTCCGTGTGTTTGGGTTTTCTATAGACTTCAGTGGTGAGGCTTCCTTCTCTTTCAGTGTGCACCAGACTGTTCAGAAAGGTAGCCTGTTATCTCTGGCATCCTCCTTTGCGAACATGATGTTGTTGTAAGGGCCTCTATTCAGTAAAGGCTTCCACTTTTTTGGCTTGGATTGTGACCCAGGTTTCATACACAAATCCAATTCAGTGGCTAGGTGTTGTTCCTTTGTAGACGTTCAGCACTCGGCTTTCGACTTCCTGCATGTAGAGATTGGCCACAATGAGTAAAACTAGGGTCCTGTCTTGTGGCAGCTTGTCTTGCTTCTGATTGGTCTCAGTGGTGCTCCTTCCTTGTGTGTCTTTGGAAGACCATATATGCATGGAATAACCTCACCAGGGTATAATCTGTGGTACCACATTGCAGCAATCACTTTGTCTTTTTCCAGTGTTTAAAGGCAGTCTGTGTCCTACACCTTGTAAGTCCGTGTTCATTCCCTCTTCTGGATCTCGTAGGTAGCAGAATTATGCAATAATGCAGTGATTTTCCTGCGATAGTCAGATTCATTGTGCACTATTGTGCATCTCCCCTTGTCTGCTGCCAAAATGGTGATGTTTAGGTCCAAATCCTGATTTCAGCATCTTAGTCAGCCATCTTGTTGTTTTAAGAGTGCTGCATTGATAAAGTTGTATGGTATGGTATACCCAAAGGAAGGATAAATGGAGAGATAGAAAATGACTTTCTTAATAAGAGTCTGAAGCAAGTTTAGATTTAGAAGCATGACAATTGCCCCAAGCACCCAGCCAAGGACACTTGGCCAAGAAATTAAACTTCTAAAATGGCCCAGTCAGTCATCTGACTTGAATCCATTTGAAAATCTATATATAGAACAAAAAACCAGAGTGCATAAAAACGAACTCCAAACCCTTCAACTTTTAAAGTCAATATGTTAAAGGAATGATTCAAAATCACACCCAATGTATGGGGCTAGTTTCTCTATTTAGGAGATGTCTTAAAGTTGTCACCAATAGCCAACAAAGGCTTTTTATAAAGTATTTAATACTTTTTTGTTAGTGTGTTTAATACTTATGGCCTGTGCCATTATTATATTGTTTATCCATTACTTCATTTGTGTATTACTTTGTTTGTGTGGGTGAATGAGTTATTGCTTGTTGATATCTCGTGTGACTTACAGGTCCTTCTCAAAATATTAGCATATTGTGATAAAGTTCATTATTTTCCATAATGTCATGATGAAAATTTAACATTCATATATTTTAGATTCATTGCACACTAACTGAAATATTTCAGGTCTTTTATTGTCTTAATACGGATGATTTTGGCATACAGCTCATGAAAACCCAAAATTCCTATCGCACAAAATTAGCATATCATTAAAAGGGTCTCTAAACGAGCTATGAACCTAATCATCTGGATCAACGAGTTGACTCTAAACACCTGCAAAGGATTCCTGAGGCCTTTAAAACTCCCAGCCTGGTTCATCACTCAAAACCCCAATCATGGGTAAGACTGCCGACCTGACTGGTGTCCAGAAGGCCACTATTGACACCCTCAAGCAAGAGGGTAAGACACAGAAATAAATTTCTGAACGAATAGGCTGTTCCCAGAGTGCTGTATCAAGGCACCTCAGTGGGAAGTCTGTGGGAAGGAAGAAGTGTGGCAGAAAACGCTGCACAACGAGAAGAGGTGACCGGACCCTGAGGAAGATTGTGGAGAAGGGCCGATTCCAGACCTTGGGGGACCTGCGGAAGCAGTGGACTGAGTCTGGAGTAGAAACATCCAGAGCCACCGTGCACAGGTGTGTGCAGGAAATGGGCTACAGGTGCCGCATTCCCCAGGTCAAGCCACTTTTGAACCCGAAGCAGCGGCAGAAGCGCCTGACCTGGGCTACATAGAAGCAGCACTGGACTGTTGCTCAGTGGTCCAAAGTACTTTTTTCGGATGAAAGCAAATTCTGCATGTCATTCGAAAATCAAGGTGCCAGAGTCTGGAGGAAGACTGGGGAGAAGGAAATGCCAAAATGCCAGAAGTCCAGTGTCAAGTACAGTCAGTGATGGTCTGGGGTGCCGTGTCAGCTGCTGGTGTTGGTCCACTGTGTTTTATCAAGGGCAGGGTCAATGCAGCTAGCTATCAGGAGATTTTGGAGCACTTCATGCTTCCATCTGCTGAAAAGCTTTATGGAGATGAAGATTTCATTTTTCAGCACGACCTGGCACCTGCTCACAGTGCCAAAACCACTGGTAAATGGTTTACTGACCATGGTATCACTGTGCTCAAATGGCCTGCCAACTCTCCTGACCTGAACCCCATAGAGAATCTGTGGGATATTGTGAAGAGAACGTTGAGAGACTCAAGACCCAACACTCTGGATGAGCTAAAGGCTGCTATCGAAGCATCCTGGGCCTCCATAAGACCTCAGCAGTGCCACAAGCTGATTGCCTCCATGCCACGCCGCATTGAAGCAGTCATTTCTGCCAAAGGATTCCCGACCAAGTATTGAGTGCATAACTGTACATGATTATTTGAAGGTTGACGTTTTTTGTATTAAAAACACTTTTCTTTTATTGGTCGGATGAAATTAGCTAATTTTGTGAGATAGGAATTTTGGGTTTTCATGAGCTGTATGCCAAAATCATCCGTATTAAGACAATAAAAGACCTGAAATATTTCAGTTCGTGTGCAATGAATCTAAAATATATGAATGTTAAATTTTCATCATGACATTATGGAAAATAATTAACTTTATCACAATATGCTAATATTTTGAGAAGGACCTGTATATGTCAGTGGTCTCGTTAGAAATTCTCTATCTGAGCTAAGAAAATTGTTGGCATGTTCAATACACACAACGGCTAAATATGACCTATGATAAAGTTTGGGCTGCACTCAAACCAGTCAAAAATACAAAATCAGCAAACTAATGCTCAAGTCTACTTATTTATTTCTGAATATAGTTCTGTGGGCATATTATGAATTAAAAGTAATTATCCTGTGGGAAATAATTAACAAGCTCAGCTTAGATGAGGAGAAAGATATTCACATTGTCTTGGAGTGCCACGTAATAGTGAGGGTAGACCAAAATGCATTCAATCTTAAAACAACTCCAACCTCTTCAAAGACGGTTATATTAGATTATCTGAAAACTATTTCATAAATCTTTAATCTATCAACATGTCAGTATTTGATGGTTTCTAACATAAAAGTCTATAGAGGATAGTGGTGTAATGGTCTGTAATAATGAACCTCTCATTTGAAACAAATCCAAAACAGACTGTGTTAAGCAGTCAGAGAAACCATATGAAGGAACGTGAATGCAGAGTAAAAATAACTGAACTTCCAGGGGAACAAGATTTTATTGGTTTCTACACCTCATGTTTTTTCGAGATAGTTATTCTAGCCAGATACATATAACGTTTTCCAGAAGTTGTGTTGCATGAAAACATTTTCTATGTAATGAACCACTGACTTCTATATACATACACACATACAGTATCTAATGGTAATGTAACAGTGATTTATAGGTTTTTTAAACACCCCTTGAATGAATGTGACATTTTTGAGATTGGAGATTTTCTAAACCATATTCAACTGTCCAACCTGGATGAGCCATTTAAAATGGCTGACCCATGGCAATGTTTGAAAATCTTTTTCAGTATGCAAACAGTCATGACCCTGCTATGCTTTTAGTAACTGCAAAATAGCCCTCCCATAGCATTTTCCTTGATCCCTGAGAAGCTATGCTTTGCCCCCACCATGTTTTGTACATTATAGCATCTTCTCACAACAGTCCTTGCCCACAGTTGCATCAGAACTTTCTTTAGCTGTGTCACGATGGAGCTACCTACTGAAACATTAAACTATGCTAGCACCATGCTACAACCCTGAGAGTGACTTTGGCACTCCTGGTTCAAATTCTTTCCCCACACCTACCCTGCTCTCTCATACTGCACCTGGGGCCCACATATGCTGCCACTACAATTTCTGCTTTGTCATAATTTGACCATACATCCCTTAAGATTGTGGAAATATGCTTGCTCTCAGAGCTTCCATCAGCTTTTAGCTTAAGGGACATCTGGAAGTCAGACCCCAAGAGACTAATATCCTCTCATTCCAATTTTATTGAAACTCAGTGAAAAATCAATTTAAAGAGAAAAATGTTTCCATCGTGTCATTCCAATAATGTTCATACCTAAAGTGGGTTATCTGGTTCTCCAACAAAACAATGAGACGACTTCTGATGGCCTCAAACTGCTCCTTCTCCTCCAAAGTCACTGTCCCAGTCCCATCGGGCCTAAGGAGACAAAAGAATCAGACACAAGACACTATCAGCTGAATCTGCTGACACATAACAGCTGCAAAACACCAACTTGTGGAAGAAAGCAGCCGGACATGAGGACAATATGTAATCATCAAAAAACATAAACATCAATATTAAAATCTATGCTACATTTTAAATATAAGTCAGCAGGAGAGAGGAATGTCAATTGCTACATACTGACTTACATTGAAATACCAGGACAATGTTAAATATCTTCAATGCAAAAACATATCTAGTTATGTCATGAGTTCTTTAAAGCAATATTTTAATATGCAGAATTAATGTTAATCTGTAAACTAATATTTCATCTCAACCTAAAGTGAACAAACAGAAGAACAAAATAAACTGTTTTTACTGCCTTCCTCATGCAGTGCCACCTAAAGGTTCTGGAGATCTTTTCAACATATTTTACACTGTTGAACAGTTTTTCTGCAATTGTTTGTCAAACCCCAAAAAAATTCTAATAAAAAAAGTTTGAAACTAGGGACTGATTCTCTAAATAAACTTGCAACAGTAGAATGGGCACCTATTGGCTAAATCTACCACTGCTTGTTCAGTTTGAATATTTTTATTAATTTGATCACCAGAACATTTCACCAACTTTTCTCAAGCAACCTCTCAACAAATGTCCTCCTTTAGAAATAAGAGAAAATGGCAAAATGAGACCTATCTAAACTTCAATAGGGACAATCTTGTTGGCAAAGAGCAAAGTCCCAATGCATGTAAAAAGTTGCCAGCTCCAAATCTGTCTTGTGCTTAAAAAACCTCCATGTGCACACGAGCCTCTCAGATCCAGGAAGCAGTGGAAAGGTTCAGCAGCATTACATCATTACTCTGCAGATATGATGTAGGCATTTTTCTCTGCACAAAAAAACTGTTGTTAGATAATGTTAGCCTATCTGGTTTCAGAGAGCAGCAGTGAGATAGTTACTTTTAGTCTGAAATGGCCCTGAGCAAACAGAACAAACCCAACATCTCCAATATAACAACTTGGCTTAATCTCAAATTACGCAAAACCAAATTATTCAATAAACTATAGTTCTCTCTGCTTTTTTGCCCTTTGGTGTTCGGGATTCTTCATTTCTTTACATCTTCCAACTACTCTGGAATTTGCCTTTCAACAAAATAAGGCTCAACTCGTTCATTTGGTGTGAAACCTCACTTTGTTTGCAGTTGTTTGATGTCTGAAAGGCTACAGCCATACAGCAGACATGCTGGTTGTTTGTGTAGAAGGCATGTAGTGAACAGCGAGTTTTGCGGTTACGTCATTTTGTGGAGTTTGTTTATTGTCTGACTCAACTGCCTTTAGTTTAAACTGTTTTCGGTGTTTGTATCAGGCCTGCTGAGGTGGTGGTCCCCCTTCATAAGAAGGGTGACCGGAGGGTGTGTTCCATCTACAGGGCGATCACACTTCTCAGCCTCCCTGGTAAGGCCTATGCCAGGGGATTGGAGAGGAGAGTCCGGCCGATAGTCGAACCTCGGCTTCAGGAGGAACAGTGTGGTTTTTGTCCCGGCCGTGGAACACTGGACCAGCTCTATACCCTCTACAGGGTACTTGAGGGATCATGGGAGTTTGCCCAACCGGTCCACATGTGTTTTGTGGACCTGGACAAAGCATTTGACTGCGTCCCTCGTGATGCCCTGTGGGGGGTGCTCCACGAGTATGGAATCGGGGGCTCTTTATTAGGGGCCATCCGGTCCCTGTACAAGCAGAGCAGGAGTTTGGTCCGCATTGCCGGCACTAAGTCGGACTTGTTCCCGGTGCATGTTGGACTCCGGCAGGGCTGCCCTTTGTCACCGGTCCTGTTCATAACTTTTATGGACAGGATTTCTAGGCGCAGCCAAGGGCCGGAGGGGGTCTGGTTTGGGGACCAGTGGATTTCGTCTCTTCTTTTTGCAGATGACGTGGTCCTGCTGGCCTCCTCTAGCCAAGACCTACAGCATGCGCTGGGGCGGTTCACAGCCGAGTGTGAAGCGGCTGGGAAGAAGATCAGCTCCTCCGAGTCAGAGGCCATGGTACCCGACCGGAAAAGGGAAAAGCGAAGCTCTCGGTTTACCGGTCAGCCTACAATTCTACCCTCACCTATGGCCATGAACTTTGGGTCATGACCGAAAGAACGAGATCCCGGATACAAGCGGCGGAAATGAGCTTCCTCCGTAGGGTGGCCGGGCACTCCCTTAGAGATAGGGTGAGGAGCTCGGCCATCCGGGAGGGTCTTGGAGTAGAGCCGCTGCTCCTCCACATCGAGAGGAGCCAGTTGAGGTGGCTCGGGCATCTATACGGGATGCCTCCTGGACGCCTTCCTCGGGAGATGTTCCAGGCATGTCCCACCGGAAGGAGGCCCAGGGGAGGACCCAGGACACGCTGGAGGGACTATGTCTCTCGGCTGGCCTGGGAACGCCTTCGGCTCCCCCCGGAGGAGCTGGAGGAGGTGTCTGGGGAGAGGGACGTCTGGATGTCTCTGCTGAGTCTGCTGCCCCTGCAATCCGGTCCTGGACAAGTGGAAGACGACGAGTACGAGTAGAAATGGTTTATATCAGCTTTTAGCCAGCTTTTTAGCCTACCATTTCTGTCGATACCACATATGTGTATGTTTAACTAATGGAACTTGCAGTAAAGAAAGTAGAAGAAAACAAAAGTTAAATTCTGTCCCCAGTACAGGGGATTGGGCGTATGAGGCTAGAGTTTGTATTTATGTATTTATTTTTATTTGAGTTTTTCCAAATGTATTTTTTGAAAGCATTCTACAGTAAGTAAATATTTAAATAATTCTGTACTATATTGTTTGTAATTTTGTTCACATTTTATTCATGGTTGGTTATTATATTTTCTTGCATTAGAGGTGCACCTTTAATGTGTCCTGTCACTGAAACCATTTCATGTGCTCATTGACTCGACTATTATGGGGGTGGGTCACTAGCGTTTTATTAATTCGCTGTTATTCATTGTTTCTCTCGCTCTTTCAACCATCTTCTCTGCTTAAAACACTCAAGCTCACTAAAAGTCCTCCTCACAACTCTTAAAATCTCCTTACGTTAGGAGCTCTCTTAAGGCCTCAGGATTTTTTGTGAATTACTTTTACTGAAGGAAAATTCTAAGAAAAATCTTGAAATTCAAAAAAGAATTTTGTTAGAATGATGTCACTAGGAGCTACATTTAGTCTTAAGTTTCTTTGTAAATACGGGCCCTGATGATTTACAACCACAGAGATCAAACAGTTGGTTATTTCTAGAATAATAGAGGGAGTACTTATTTTCAGGTTTGGTCATTTATATTGCTTTACAAATACACAGCACACAGAACATTTATTTAGGATTTTTCTTACTGGCTAACAAAAAAGAAAAGTATTTTATTTATACGAAAAAAGCTAGAATTCAAAAACCTGTATTAGTAAATTGTCTTTATATG
This sequence comes from Girardinichthys multiradiatus, assembly GCF_021462225.1. Classification (NCBI taxonomy): domain Eukaryota; kingdom Metazoa; phylum Chordata; class Actinopteri; order Cyprinodontiformes; family Goodeidae; genus Girardinichthys; species Girardinichthys multiradiatus. The sequence continues at coordinate 8,639,225 of NC_061795.1, read as the reverse complement.
CTGCCTTAATTTTTTCTGCAGACATTGCGACATAAAATGATGAGGCAGGTGAGAATGTTACAGATTTAGATGTGGAAGGGATTTGAAACACCAAAAAGCAAAAGACACAGTCAGAAAAGATTAAAGGAACAATGAACATGATTTCAAACAGCTCAGGGTCTGTCTTTGCCTTTGCTTTCTGTCTCATTCTTACAAGTCAGAATGGCTTGTTTTTGCTAAACAAACCAATCAAGCTGCTACACATTCCATCATGACCTCAGAGTCAACCAATCAAACAAGGAGCGTCTCCGACTCATCTCACTCTTCACAACCCATCTGGCTGGGAGCAGGAGAGGAAGAAAAAATTTTTTTTGTTGAATGCTTCATTAATGTTTTTAAAACCTCCGCTCCCCTCTTGCCTTCGTCTGAATAGGCACTCTGGTGAAAAAGGGAAAAAATGCAATCAGTACTCAGAGCAACCAGCCTTGACTTTTTGGGCTTTTTCTGTGCAGCTAAAAGAGAAAACAGCCTCTCCAAACGGCACTTGCGGTCGCTGGAGGGGAGAAGCGCGGAGGTTGTCTGTTAATGAGTTGTTCTTATAAAAGCCTTCACTGGTTCAGCCTCTGACCATGGCGCGTTGAGTACCAACAACTGTGCTCAGCTTCTGTTGACGTGTTCCCAACTAACCAAAGTCGAAACTAACAGCAGGACAAAAAAGCAGCAGAAAGTTTGGAACACAGTCAGCTGAATTTAGGAAACTTTCAATTAATCAAAACATGGATAACACATTTACCTCACAGCCTCACCATGTTAAAGAACACAGCAGGAACACACTGTATTAGTACAAATACACTGCTGTTATCTAGTCTGCCAAATTGCTTTACTGATGTATGAATTAATTTGTTGTCTAAATCTGCTCATGTCAGAACAGCCTATGCTTTCTGTGGTGAAAACCAACATCAAGCATTAGAGGTTCACATGGAAAAGAGAAAAAACGTTCTACAGGTTCTTTGGTAGTTTTGAATTCCAAGATTATTACTATTTAGGAATCAACACAGATGTCTCTGACCTTCACCCGATTTCTATCAAACAAAAAAATGTACATCAAAGCACAGGTTATGTTTTTTATAGACTGGGAACGATGGAAGTTCTTAGTTTTGATACATTTAAGGAAGATGAACAAAGTAAATCTGGTTGTTGATTACTGAGTCAGCTGGTTAGAGCTGATAGAGGGAAAACTGATGGATTCTGACCTCTGGCAGACAAATTTGTGGATTTGTGGAAGTATGATAAACTACATAACATGTAGCAGCAAAATAAATCTATCACAAACACTGTAGTTTATTAGAGATGAAGAATATAAAATACCAAACTGAATCAAATCACCACTTTCAGCAAAACAGTAACGAAACCAATTTATACAAAAAATATTTCAACTAGGACAGAATTCTATTAATTACATAGGTTAAAACTGCATATTCATTAAAAATATTTCTTAAATACATTCTGCAAAATTACAACAAATTAGGCCTTTGCAACGCTTCAGTTTTATTGGAAGATTCCAGCAGGTCATCATGCATTGTGTGAAATAATCACCACTGCTCCTCATCTTCATTCTTCATTTTTACATTATGACAGCAGGATTTTCGGCACATAAGCGCAATTTCTAAAACCAGTGGTTCCCTAAATCTGTCAGTGCATTACCACTCACTCAGCAAGGCAATTATTTAACAAGCGCTGCTTAATCCCGAGGGGACAAGGGAAGTGGGTGTGTGTGTGCTTACCTTTTCTGATTTTAATGTGGAAAGAGCTTAATTCACTCTATAAACCCCCACCATTTGACTGGCAAATGAAGACATGATGGGTGTGCGATCGGTGAGAAGAGCTTGGTGGTTGGGTAGATGGAGAGCTGGCCCCGGGCACCAAACCCTCGGTGTTAACGCCAGCTGTACTGTAATCCGAGTTGTTCCTATTCATTAAATGATCAGTCTGCAGCCCGGGGTCAGATGTCAAAATGAAAACTGACTGATCAGTTTTACAGCCCTTCTTACTTCTAAATGAAAACAAATTCGAATGGATTTTGAAAGTAATGTAAGCCAATCAATTTCAGCTGTTGGATAAAATTCTGTTTAAACGAATCCAACAGCATACACTACATTTAATGTATACACATAAATAGACTGTGGATCCATTTTATGCCTGAGACGCCAAAGGGATGTTTTCTAGCATACTGTTTGCGTGGATCACTCCACACCCACACATGCTAATAGCCAAATGCTGGTTCATATTTATCAGTATTTGTCTGTTTTGCTTGGATAGTGATGCCAGGTACAAAAGCTTCAGAGAAAAAGTAACTCATCAACCAACTGTAATTTTATGTAACTAAAAAACTGAAAATGTAGAGAGCATTAATTTATTAATTATTTTGACTTTTTCTGTAAATATTTGTAAATAAATAAATTACAGCAACACGTTCTCACTAAATTTTCATGTCAATGCTAAGCCTGTTTGGTACCAAACAGGCTTGCAAAACAGTTGCAAAAACGCTTCTCAACATGAGTGCTGGCCTCCTTGAGTGATTTGCTTTTTTATTTTATAACTGACTAAATGTTGCTAAGAATAATAGTCAATAAATCAGATTTAAAAAAGGTTTGACAAGCCACTTTGTCTGGGTCCCACAGCTTCCTTTAAAAACTTAACTAAGGAGAAATGAACACAAAAGCTCAGGGAAATCTCCTAAAGTGTGACAGTAGTGACTCAAAAAAAAATTTAGCAGGTTGGAAGATGAACATTTTTTCTTATTAAGAAAACAAGCTCATCATGAGCTTTCAAATGATACATGAAACTCAATTTGTGCCCCAAATGAGAAGCGGCCTCCACCTCCCAGGAATCGAATTACATCAGAAAATAAATTACTAGGGGAGCATGCTGGCAGGGAGCCAAAGGCAAAGCGGACAGAGCTCGGAGAAACAAAACAGTGCAGTGTTTGGTTTGTTAGCTCTCACAGCAGAGCAGGGAGCGACAGCTTGTTGAGGATCAGACACATTGTTGCTGCTAAATGAAGCGATCATGTTGTAGGCGAGGCTGCTGTCAGCAAGCGGCTCTGGGGCTTTTTAGAAGGAACGGGGGGGTGTCTGTCAGCCTGACATTCAGTGTCTATGGAGACTTCTGTTAGCGTGTTTACACTGGATGCTGCTGGAGTGTAAATGATAAGAACCGCATCCGCCCGCGGCTTCCATCAAACCCTTTGGCCGTTTGTTGCGGATGGCAACTGATTGGAGTCGTCACAAGTCGAGCTCAGTGAGCGCTGTGGCACAGTACTGGGTGTGGATGCCACTTCACCTTAAGAGGTCCAGAACGGAGAAGAAGTTGAGAGACAGGTGATCTTATGTGTCACTTTCCTCCTCCAAATCACCTCTGTGGATACAGCCAGTTCCTGTATGCAAGGCTGTGGGAGGTTAAACCCTTGTCACATCCTGTGTCTGTGTGGTGTGGATGGCTCAGAAAAGAGAAGATCTGACTTGACAAGTGAGAGGGAGGCAAGCACCCTCCTCCTTGCTCTTGTAATGCTCCTTTAACCCTGATTTCAGTTAAAATGCAGCCACCTCACCGAACCTTCACCCAGCAGACAGCTCGCTCAGATGTAGCTGATCAGTCCAAACTGGCAGCTTTAAACTCTTCATGCTTTAATAAACACACTAAATTGACTGCAATTATCCCCTTTCAGCTATGACCAAATAGCATAAGAGACGTGAAGCTTTGTTACTGGAAAGAAACGAAATCTGCTTAGTTAAGTATTGATATTACTTAACTTTTACTTACTGATTTTCAATACTGGAGAAATTTCTTTTCAACATCTGCAATGTTCAGAAGCAGCTTTGTCCCCTTATCAAAATTATGTCTGGAGATGCACAGACTTCCAATTTTCACTGCAGGTTCTGAGGCTGATTTTCTTTCTAAGGATATCAACATGTTAGAACTCAAATGAAGACTAAATGTACCTCAGTTTCCTTGAACACGGTAGTATTGTAAATTTCAAGAGAAAATGAAAGCTGCAAGCAGCATTGGGCGGCCCTCGCAGCTCGTCTCGGGACCAAGGGAGTTCAGCATCACCACCTTCACGTGTTTGGCAAGCCTGCTGACACAAGCTGCATGTGGCCGCTAGGCGCCAATATAAGCAAGCCTTGACATTAAGGCTTGCTAAGGCAGGCTCAGTTCAGCTCTGGCAAGAAGTCTTAAAATTTTGGCAGCAATCCGACCTTCCTGGTGGAAGCTGTGGTCACTTTCTGTTTGGTGGCAAAGGATTACTGGAGACTTTCTGTAGTGTTTTGTAAATGTCATCTGAAATTATATCCGTTATTAGACAAAGTTTGAAACTTCAACATACTTTCATTAAGGGGGCAGTTTGACCTTGTGTGTGGAAGTTAGACATTCATCTTTCATGGCGAGAAGTCATATTTTGAGGCTTGGCCACGCCCAGTGCATCTATTAACAGTCAGTATTAAAATAACCACCTCAGCATCATTAAATAATTTACTCTCTCAAGTAATGATCAGCCTAATGCTTGACACAGCACAAAAATCCATAAGTGTAAAAAAGTCAATTCCTTCCTGAAGTAGCTAACTGCGCTTGCCCTATCTAGTAGAAAAACCTTAAGCAGAGATTCAGTTTGAGACATTTTATTTCTGTCCTCCTCAGGTGGTAATGGGTGCAGCCAGCAAATGCTGAAACAAACTTATAACTAAAAAAATCTTGACAATTAAAGAGAAGTTAAATATGCCTAAATAAATAAATGAAGTCAACAAAGGTCAGTGCAAACTCATTCATGTCATAAATATGTCAGGATCTTCCATTTAATGAAGTTAACAATATTAAACAGAACCCCCTACAGACAGACTAACTCATAATGGGTTCTGCCACAGAGCAACATGATAGCAAAGCTCCTTCTTTATGATTTGTTCATGAAGTTTTAGTAACATGAATAAGGTACAGGTTAACTTTCTTTAAATCCACTAATCTAGTTTTGCACACTGTGAAATAAAAACCTTAATTTCAGGATCCCTCACATTGACATAGAAAACAAACAAATTAGCTCAATTTTGCACATCTCTTAAGAAAAAAGGTGGTCAGAGAAATCGTTATAGGTTTAATTCTTATTCCAATGGTTGGAAGCAACTTCTCCAGCAACAGTTTTCACTGTGAAAATTAAATATAAGTTTCCATTCATGCAGTATTTAGTTGAACATAATGGCCTAGTACTGCTAGTTTCTACAAATCTCCTGTTACCTAGCAGGTAGAAAAATTTGTATAACCTGCTTCCTCTATTTAACCAACTGCTGATCATTAAACTGACCAGTGAACATGGAACAAAATTGTTGCCGTTAAAAGGACCAACAGGGACACCTATCTGTGAATCAGTGGTGATTTACTGTAACCTACACACAAAATGAAGCTTCACTTATTAAATTAGACTAATTTTGAGCCCAACTGGTCGGTTGCAGTACACTATATTCACTTTATTAGAAATATAAAAGTTTTTTTTATATTAGCTGATGCTAATATTACTTACTACATAGCTAATTGAAATGATTAACAATTAATCATGATGACAACTAAGTTTTGGAATCAAAGACAGAACCACGCACAAATTAAGCACAGTATAATATTGCTTGCATGCATTTGTCGAGTTTTTTTTTTTTGTGTGGTTGATTCATTCTGTTTCTCCTCTCAAAAAAGCCCTCCAGGGAGATTTACATTTCTACAATTAATTCTTTTTTCTTGCCACCACTAAGCCTGCCAGCAATCCAAAATCTCTTTCCCCCTTTCTACACCCACTCAGGCGAGTCCTGAATGAACATTTATTCAAATTAGAGCTCCAACTGACAAAAAGCCAGTTCCAGTAATCCCTCCTGCCCTGCGTCGGGTAATATCTGATGATTAACTGAAGAAGCTAATCATTGCACTTTCTAATTGACTAAATGAGTTGACAAAGAGAAAAAGCACATATATCAGTAATTACCTGCCTATTAAGAGCAGAGGGGTGCTGGAAGTGAAGAGGAGATTCAACGAGCTGAAATGATGGTAAACAATGTGACAAGCAACAATTGTAAGTCCTTCTTGGACGGTTTGTTACTTATCAGAGCTGCCATCAGAGGTAGAAAAGTAAAGCTGCAACTTCTAAATTAACATTTTATTTATTACAGCATGATACATTATGACTGACATTGGCACAAGTAGGGAGAGGCTTTCATGAAAACAGCTTTTGTGCCCACCCACCCTTGAATTGTATATTGCCACCATACAAACAGAAGTCCTTAAAATGAGATGCCTAGTCTAATATTTACCAACAATTTTTCCTGTTTGCCTTTGTGAAATGACATCATGATTTCTGATGCAAACCAGATATGGCAGCAGCATTGTGGACACAATTTAATTTAAATAGAAACTTGTAATCCAATTTGCAGAAAAAAGCGAGTCCTTTAGATATTAGATTTAAAAGAGGTGGTGATTAATAGAATCTCAGCTGGTTAACTAGCCTGCAGTCCAGTTTAAACTGTACCATTGCATCACAAAAATTATATGTTGTATTATATGTAATATACAGCTTGTTAGTGTGTTGCATAAACTCACCTCACATGGATGAAAGCATGTGTTGCTCTTAACTCTCTATGTAACCCTTTTGCATTTTGATTGTACAATACATTTGTGATAATGTTGGTGAATGTGGCAACTTGCGATAAATAAACAAACATGTAACTAAACATCCCTAATGTGTTTCTGCTTTGGTTAAGTGTAAAAGTAGCTTAACCAGCTACTAGAAAAAAGCAAAACTTTGTGGTTTCCATTTCAACAAAATAGTTTTATTGAAGATTATGTACTGGACATCTCCTAGTCTGGCAAAGGAACAACTTAGCTGTAGTATCCTAATGACCCCCTGAAACATTTCAACAGGCATGAACAAGTATATTAGTGGCACAGAAAGATTAAATGCATGATACTTATATAAATAGCTAATATATACTGCATTGCAAACAGTTCTTATGATACTGATATTGTATAGAGTACAATAAGCACATTCCACTTTGCAAGAGCTTCACATTGTAAATCCACTAGTAACTGACCTCAGATAAAAAGTAATCATAAACGATGAACTTCTATTTAACTAACCATTCATTAAAAAACTGACCACCATAAAAAGGTTTATAAAATAGTATGAAACGACTTAAAATTTCAAAGTTTCATTTCTTTTAAGAGAGCAGAGATTTGTTTAGATCTATCCACTGCTGGCTACTGACTAGCTGTTTACTGAACCTCACTGTGTAAGTTCCAAAACCAAAGCCAATCAGAATTTACTACAGAATATTCTCTGCAGCAACGTTGCATATATGTTTTCAAAGTGTGGGCCTAAGCCCATCTGCACCAGTAGCTTGTCTAGTGGGATATGCACTGACTGCATCAAATATCCTTAATAGTAAAAAATGTAAATCCTTGTCACCTTGAACTGATGATAGGAAAGTTGGTCAAAGGTTGGCATTAGGTTTTGAGGATAGTATTTCTGAGTAGACCTATAAAAAATATTTGCAGTAACATCTGTGAACAAAGTGTTTGATTCTGGCTCTTATTTTACCTTGACTTTGCGTACAAAAAGATTGTGTAATTTGCCACCCAGATCAATGGGCTTCTATCAATGGAACTATATTGTCTGTGTTTCCCAAGACAAACGGATATTCCTATTTAAGTTTGCTGGATTTCATAGCAAACTGAATTGGTGAAGAGATCTTTTTTTAGTCTAAGATACAAGATGGCAATCGCTGATGGCAACCTCTGATCTTTGCTCCCTCGTTTTCTGCGTGTTTTTGTGGTGTTTCATCCACCATTCGGGGGTCTCATTCAGCAGAGAGGAACTTCTAAACATCAGACAGTCTTCTCTTGGCATTTTTTCACCATCATTCATTGATGAAAGCTTCATAGAGATCCTGGCCAGCAGAGTGGTGGCTCTGTATGGGCTATACCGCTGGAGACGGCGGAGAGGGAAGAGAGCTGGCGTGCTCGTGAAGCTCCGACAGCGGTGACTACGCTCATCCTTGCCTTCAATCCACCTCTCAAATGTGCGTTCCCTGGCCAACAAGATGGATGAACTGCTTCTCCTCACCTGTAAAAACTCGGACCTCCACGGATCAGCTTTCAGTTGTTCAGAGCGGACCACGGACTTATCAGGGAAAAGGCGAGGAGGCGGAATCTGCTTTTATATAAACAAAGGTTGGTGCAGAGATATGAAAGTGTTGAAGAAGACATGTAGTCCTCACCTGGAGTAATTTCTCATAAACTGTAAGCGGTTTCTTTCACAGAGGAAGTTCTCCTTGTTTGTATTGGTTGGCGCTTACAAACCTTCTCAAGACTCCATTTCAGATGCTGAAAACAACTGTCTGAGCTGCTAACAGACACGGAGAAAAAACACCCAGAGTCTCTCATCATTGTTCTTGGGGATTTTAACAGTGCAAACCTCTCCAATGAACTTGCACATTAAGTGTCCCACCAGGGATAAAAACACTCTGGATCACTGCTACGCAACTTTAAAGGATGCATATCATGCTGTCACCAGGGCAGCTTTGGGACTTTCTGACCACTCTCAGGTTCACCTCATTCCAACCTACAGGCAGAAATTTAAGGTTTCAAACCTGTGGTTCAGACTGTTGAGAAGTGGACTGTTGAGTCAAAGTAGATGTCACAGGCCTGATTTGACTTAAAACTTCAGCCACTGATTTAAACCAACTTACTGAGGTTATTACATCATACATCAGTTTCTGTAAGAACGTGTGTGCAGACCAAGACCTTATGCACATCTAATAACAATTAACCTTGGTTCACTTCTCATCTGAGAAAGCTAGACAGGGATAAGGAAATGGGGACTAGGACTGGGCCCTGTGTAAGCAGGCCAGGAACAAACTGACCAAGGAGATCAAAGCAGCGAAGAGAAGATACAGTCAGAAGATAAAGAAATACTTCTCACATGGAGATGCTTCTGCTGTTTGGAATGGTTTGAAAAACCTGACTGATTACAATTAGGTTCCTCTTGCCCTGAGCAGAATCCTTGCCTGGCAAATCAGCTGAATGGCTTCTACTCCAGGTATGAAAAGCAGCTGTTCACACCTCAACTAAACTCCTCCAAATCCCATTCAGACAACTTCTTGCCATACACTAACCACCCCCGTACCTTCAGACCCTCCGCCTGCTCTAAGAATTTCAGAGGAAGTTGTAAATAGGTCCTTCACCGCCTGAAAACAAGGAAGGCCTCAGAATCTTATAATGTCTCTACATCATGCCTGAGAGCCTGCGCAGACCAGGTGGCACCCATCTTCACTGAGACCTTTAACAAGTCACTGGAGCTGTGTGAGGTTCCATCCTGCTTCAAACTATCCACCATTATCCCACTACCCAAGAAACCCACCATCACAGGATAAACAACTACAGGTCTGTCGCTCTGATATCTGAGGTCATAAAATCCTTTGAGCGACTGGTGTTGAAGCACCTGAAGGACATCACAGGCCCCCTGCTAGACCCCATCCAGTTTGTCTACCCGGCAAACAGGTCGGCAGATCAATTTGGGACTACACTTCATCCTGCAACACCTCGACCACCCGGCACGCCAGGATCCTGTTTATGGACTTCAGCTCAGCCTTCAACACCATCAGCCCAGACATCATCAACCAGAAGCTCATCTAGCTCAAGGTGCCGGCTTCCGTCTGTCAGTTGATCACCAGCTTCCTGAAGGACCGGCAGCAGCAGGTGAGGCTGGATTATCAGCACCGTCGCCCCACAGGGGTGTGTTCTCCCCCACTCCTCTTCTCCCTCTACACAAATAACTGCACCTCAGCAGACCCATCTGTGAAACTCCTGAAGTTTTCAGATGACACAACTGTTATTCGACTGATCCAGGACTGATCCAGAACAGTGATGAGTCTGCTCCTGTTCCACATACTTTCCAAGTCTATGTATCAGTATGCTATGATCAACCATGCAAAATGGGTTAGCTACGCATTAGGGATGCCCCGATGCTAGTATCAGTATGGGGTACCAATGCCATGTATGTGTACACGTACTTGTGTTGATATAGGAATCAATACCAGCGTAGTAGGAGCCTTATTTTCCCTCAAACAGCCAGGATTATTGTGCACTCAAATACTTATGCAGAGTAAGCAGTGGCAATAAACCATAAAATGAATGCAAGCCACATAAAAAAGAAGAGGATGAATATGATCAAATTCTTCACTATGTTTAAGTTCCTATCCGTATTGGTACTCTGTATCAGCAAGTACTAAAATGTAAGTACTTGTACTCTGTTAGGAAAAATCTGGTATCAGCACATTCCTCCTAGGGATCAAATGCTTTTGCCTGAAATGGTAGACAATTCCATGACCATAGTTACTCTTTGGCAATATTATTATTATTGTTTAGGTACCTGTTTCCATGGATATGTGAGGCACAGAAAGCATAGCTGTAATGTAGCAGCATGGGGTCAACCAGCACGCTGTTCTCCGCATAGTCCATAAGATCCTTAAGGTAGCTCAGGTGGCGGTGGCAACCTCGGACACCATACCGAGCACAGTACTCATCCAGGACAAACACTTGGCCAGGACTGAACCAACCCTGAGAAGCAAACATAGGTGTGAAGATTAAATTACAAATGGTAAAAATTTGCTGCTACATACTGTATGCATTTGTGGGTCTCTGTAAGGCAGAACTCTTTGTTCCTTGGCCTGGTTTGGAGTTCCTAGTCCATCAAATTTAAAGGACCTAGTTTGAAGGATTATTCAAAGAAACAAAAATAATAACTGTTTTTGTCTGAGATGAACGCAAAAATATAAGTGCCTTCAAAAAAGTATGGCTGGACAAGAGCATTATAGCTCTTAAAACATCATAACACAAATAAACGGAGTAAGGGAGTAAAAGGTTAACCTAACAACTATTTATCCTCTATACAAGTTAAAAAGAATATAAAAGAAAAGGCAGAAAGGTTTGGAACAACTTGAAGATCCTGAGATCTACATTAGTTAATTTATCCTGTGTGTAATCACTAAATTAGGCATGAAGCATACAACGCTAATTAAGATTCTGCTCTGAAGAAACATTAACAAATTAGCACCTCCGCTGAGCTGGTTCCACATACTGCTTCACACACACACACACACACACACACACACACACACACAGCTCCTTCTGCCTGTCAGACCATGGCTCTGCGCCTGGTGACCCAGGAAGGAAGATGAGCAGCTACTGTTTCACCTTTAGAACAGTTGGTTCCCTCAGAAGGCCAAAACGTAATGACTGGTGCACATTTAAATATAAAAAGACATTCTGTAAGCTAAAACAAAAACAGCAGATAAAATAAACCTCAATTTTCATGTTGTCAGACGATTTTGTTTGATTTCAATATTTTTAATTCATTTGTAGGAATCTTTATCCAGGTAATCAGCTTTGACTGCAGAAGCTGTTATAGGAAAAAGGAGTACACACACCGGCACTTCATTCAACCTCATCATGTAAATGTTCTCTCATTTTATGGCCCAACAAATTGTGCAGAGTAGATCTGGTCTTGATGCATACAGGTAGGCACAAAATTATTCCCTGAAAGATTTAAAGTTGATATTTGAACAAGTTCAGTTCTGATTGAAAATGATGCAGGCACCTGCTAACAGATAAGAGGACAATGGGTGTTGTTTAAAGAAATAAATCTGTTTTTATTTATACTCGATTAAAAAATTAATGTTGAAAATTACTTATACCCTCCTCAATTGTCAATGGAAAAGCCTTCATATGAATTATAGCAATCAAAACCTTATTATTGCTGAGCAGCTTTTTGCATGTTTCCAGTCATTTCCGAAAGAAGACCAACTGCATTTACCCTGGTTTTTCAAAACAAATTTTCCCCGAAGGGCAAAAATAAGTCTGGTGTTGGCAGAAATCAGGGTTCTGGGATCTCTCAGGCCTCTCTGAATTAAATAACCAAAGTTTTGGTCAAGAGTGACACTAAAATAAAAATGTTTTCTTTTCTAAGGAACAAGTTAAAACACTAAATTTTGTAATAGTGCAACCCATACAATGAGAGAAGAAAGTAAAAAAACTCCTTTTTAGCTCCCTAGTGTTTGAGAAGAAAAATGTTCAGAAAAACAAAAATGACAATGGACAGTTTAACAATTATAACTTCAAGTAAATTGAAAGTAATTGTTATAAAGATTATATAAAAACTTGAAATGAGTTATTTTTAGAAAATGTATTTATAGTTTTATTGCCATGCTGCTTTCTATCTCGTTTAACTAAATGTGTCAGATTCCTTCTCTGTAGGTCTTTTGTTGACCCTCCTCCCTCCATCACTTCACGTACGTTCTTCAGTTTCTTTCTTGATTTTTCTCGGTCTGTGGGCATGAGCTATTAATATCACACCACAGAGAGAGAAAGGGGCTCACTGATGGGCGTGAAGCGACAAGATGTTCCTCTGTGACAAACAGATGGCGCACTCCAGTCTTGGCTCTGACCGCTCAATTAGCAGCTAACAAGCAGACTGCCTCGTTAGGTTTCCATCAGCTGTGGCTGAGCGTCTCCGTGTCAGAGCAACAGCGTCTGCTGCCCCCCTCTGAGGGACAGCACAACCCAAGAACAGTCAAAGCAGCGTGGCAGCTCTGAAGCTACAAGAACCTCTGCTTATTTCCTTTTGTCAATTTTATTTTATTTTATTATTCTTTTTTGACCAAGAAGTTGTGACCCAAGCAATTTCGGCATTTTCTGGTGCCAAATTATTTCTCTAATAATCACTGAAGCCAGCTGTTGCCTCAATTCCTATCAAGTCAGAGCTCTGGAAATGAATGCAAGAATGCAATGTAAAAAAAACTAAATGCACTTTTTTGGACCTTATGAGCACTCTGGAAGGTAGTCTTTTAATAATTTCCCACACTTGAACCAGAAGTGATAAAGTGGAACTAGAATGGACACCAGGAGCCTAACAGTTCAGAGATCATAATCTAACCAAAAGCATGAGAAAGAGGGTTGCTTCAAGCTGGCAAGGGCTGTAAGCTTCTGGTAGCCTGTTAGGATTAAGCTCAGAAAGCTGCTCTCCATCAGAGTGACACTATTTGTCACTGTGGAAATGTTGATTATTATTCAAAACATTTTAATGCACATTTAGCCCAAACCTCTCCTGTATGAGGATTCTGTGTTACCATCTTTAAATCTGGAGGAAAATATCTGCAGAAAGGGCTGCTAGTCAGTAAGAACAAATCATCTGAATTCATGTTGACAAATGCTTAAATAGAAAACATCACTAGGTTAATAAATGTGATGAGCTGCAGCCATAAATTAAACTTTTGGTATGGTTATGTTCTCAAAAAGGTTCAATGTCTTATTTCATATTTCAGAAACTGATCCATGATCCAGTTCAACAAAGACATGACCAAGTCCATGCTAACGCTTCCATAACTATCTGATTTTAGTGCAAAACATGAAACGAACTGTGTGGAACCGTAGCAGACAGAAAAAAACTCAGCAGATTATGGGTTATACCCCTCTGAATGATCTTTACATTAGAGTCATGAAGCATTCCCATAGGCTTATTACAGTCACAACTATTATCAACTGGAATTGCACTCTAATTAGATCAAATTAAGGAAGGGTAATAAAGTAAAAGTAAGGAATATAAAATAAGGACTTTTTTTTACAGCAAACGCACAATAACTCTGTCCTGACGTAAAACAGCTATTGGAAAGAACACATTACAAAGCATTAAGCTTCAAGAAATTTTGTGCAACTTGTGTCATGTTAAACTGGAACTAAAAAATTACATTGACATACTTAAGACTGGAAATACACTTAATTGCAGACTGTTTTGTCTAACTCACAAAATGCATTTTAACACAGGTTAATGACAAAAACCCATGGATAAAGTTCACTCTTGCTACATAAAGGCTAGTTTATAAGGCAAAAGGAAGAAAATAATAAATAAAATGTGGCATAGAAACAATATTGTCATACTATCCAACCCTGAATTAGATTGGACTCTGAAATTGGATTGGATGTCTTTATGACTAAATTTGGCCTATTTGTTTTAATGTAAAATGAGTCAGGGTGGCTGTTTTGCGTGACTTTGTACCATATAGACAAAAATGACTAGAATTGAAAATAAACCAACCAGAGATGCATTAGAGTAAAAAAAACAAGTGGTTCTGGGTATATGAACCCCAAAACTACAGCAACAATTAATACTCAGTTCTGATTGGGTTTCTGAGGGAAAGCTGGAATGAGTATCTCACTCTGTGGATCTGTGTTCCACTTCCACAGCAGCGTTTAAATTGTTGTTGCACCACTAAACTTATACTGTTAATTTCATCATCTGAACATAGAGAGAGGATGGATGTCCACCTAAACTGACAGGCTGGCCAAGGAGACCGTTGATCAGAGAATCATGTGAATTTTGGATGCAGTGACCCACAGCTCAGGTGGAAGAATCTGTTGACAGATGAACAAATCTGGCCTTTGTGATAAGAAGAAAGCCAGGTCCTGTTTGCAGTTTGCCACAAGCCATGTAGAAGACACAGCAAACATGTGAAAAAAGATGCTCAACTCAGATGAGACCAAAATGATGTATGTTGGTCTACATGCAAAATACTAGATGTGACTAATGAATAACACTAACTAGCACATTACCCTGAACACACCATCCTGCTATGGGGATGCTTCTCTTCACCAGGGACAGGGAAGCTGGTCACAGTTGATGGAAAGATGGATGGAGCTAAATCCAGGACAATCCTAGAATAAAACCTGTTAGAGGCTGCAGAAGACAAGTGACTAAAGTGGAGATTCACCTTGCACCAGGAAAACCACCTTAAACGTAAAGCTTTTTGTAGTGGTTTTAGTTCAAAGCAGATTGGTGAGTTAGAATGGCCTAGCCAAAGTCCAAACCTGAGAATCTGTGGGAAGACTAGAATACTGACGTTTACAGATGCTCTCCATCCAGTCTGACTGAGCCTGAGCTGTTTTGCAATGAAGAATGAGCAAAACTGTCCCTCTGTAAATTTTCCAAGCCAGTAGAAACAAACCCCAAAAACCTGCAGCCTGATGTGCAGTAAAAGGTGATTCTACAGAGTGGTTCTACACAGTATTGAGTCAGGTGGCCTGAATGTAAAAAAAAACAAACAAAAGAAATCTTTACAGATATTGAAAAAAAAAAAACTAACACTAAAGCTTGCAGACTTTTCTTCAACAATTATGCACTGCATTATGTTGGTCCATCACATAAAATCCCAATCAAATACATTGATGTTTGTGGTTGTGCTGTGACAAAATGGGGGTCGAGGGGTGTAAATATGTCTGCAGGGCACTGCAAGCTGCATAATACTGCAAGTAAAGACAAAGTCAAATAGAAACAAGGTACAAGTTGTTTACCAAACACACATATAAGTAAATATAGTTCAACATCTAGTGACCACTGCGTGTATATGGAGCCATCCTCCTCATCTTCAGGAGAGTCCTCTGATGAGCAGAAGTGCACCTGAATCACTTAAATGGGCTTCAGATTTGAAGAAGGGGTGCTTGAATCATGTGCATGCATAGCCCTATCTAATTATTTCAGGGTCTGTAATACAAGATGGGAGGTTTCTGGGATCAGGATACTTAAGCTGACTGGTCTGAAAGGAGGTGAGAACACATGTCATAGTCTCTCAGAAGCATACGCATGAATGTGGTACAGACATGTATTGAGGTTGTAAAATAAAAGGTTGACAAGAGGCTAAAGTAGGTCAGATTCTTGCAAATTAGAGTAAATATTGGTTTTTAGATATTGTCCACTTCAATGATCACTCTCAATGATCAATCATATTCTGCTTCAACAGCTGAAGGTTAAAGATAGGGGCAACGTTCGGACAGTGACAAGTCACTAAAGGTCAAAGTCAGCTCCTAAAAATGCTCATAGTTTTATTTCTTAAACTAAGGTCAACATCAGACAAAAATGCATTTAAAATGAGAGAAAAAGTACTGCATACATCTAAAGAGTCAGCTCCTTCTCTTTTAAATTTAAGAATTATCAGGATTGTGGGAACAGCTTCATTCTGGTCCTAAAGTTAAGCCCAAATCTATACATACCTCGGTCAGGTTTAGGTTTAAAATAACTTTCATTCAACAAAAAGAAAATGAGACAGGCATCTCTCAAAACAGAATAAAACAAAGTAAAAGAAGAAGAAATATTTCTATTTTTATTTACAAAATGGCAAAAAAAAAATGGCTAAAAATGTGTTACACCCAATTTTTATAATAATAGAAATATTTTTAATGGAATCACAGCAATCAAACCTTTCTTCTAACAGGTGAGTAGCTTTCTCCATATTTTTTCTGGTGTTTTGATGATTAATGTTTGGTGGTGAGCTGCAGGTCTTCAAGTATGGAAGGTCTCCTTGCCATCACCCTAATCTTTAGGTCTTATCACAAATTCGATATTAGATTCAAAGCAAGAATCTTGCTGATCCACTCCAAAATGTTAATATCAGGTCCAGCCAGAAGACGTATGCTGGTAAAAGGAAAATATTCCTTTAAATCTATGCTATCCCTCCACCAACATTCTTAACCGCAGGACCTGCACATCCAGGTGTGAACAACAATAAGGTGTACAGATATGATACTAGATTTGGACTGGATGGGTCTCGGCTTACTCTGCCAGTACCATCACTGGCTGTGTTTAACCTTTCTCTCATCAGTGGGAGCCACACTTGTGCTTTGGCAGCACTGTGGACTCCAGCGACATCCCAAACTTCTGCCTAATTACCGTTGTTGTCGTTGGGTTCAACTCGTTTTCAATAAAGTATGACCTGGTCTGTGACATGAATCCAAGGCACTTCTCAACAGATGTCTCCCACGTCTAGGCCCAGGCCTTTTCTAAGAGTGCTTAGTGAAAAGAGGCTCAAGCTGGAACAAAACACCCTGCGGTGTTCACAAAAGGCTGAGCAATGAAGAGCTGGATTGACTGTGAATGGACCAGTCTAATTGCAGTGCTGGAAGGAGTCCTGGTGAGGTAGGTAGAAAAACCAAAGAGGCCCAGATGTCACTCCGCTGAACATCTCGTTTGACTTAAAATGCAAGACAAGCCAGCATGACTCCTCAGCATCAGAGTTAGTGTTGAGAGGAAATCTTTGTCTACATTTTTTTCAAGAACATGTTTTACTAACGGGGCCTTACAGATTTTTAACATATCTGTAACACATACTCTTTATTGGATTCCACTCATACCTCATTATAGCAGCATTAGCCCAGGATACCTGCTTACCCAATTGTTTTCCAGTCATTTCTGGACTGTACATGCTGAGTTCTTGTCAACAGTGAAAAAAGACATTCAGAGATTGTCGAAGACCAGGCCTTTCATTGTAAAACACACACCCAGAAACATGTGACTAATTCAGTAAGACCACTGACAAAACCTCTGCAATCAGAGTCTGTTCACTCAGCTATTTTATTATGTAGCATAGAACTATTTGGCTTTGTTGGTTGATGTTGTTTTTGTTTCCAGATCTAGAGAAGAAAATAATCTAATCTGCTAATAATGGAGACAAAACAATTAGACATTAAAACAAAACAATAAATTACAGTTTGTATTGTTTAGAGGTCAAATGTTTATTCTGCCAGCTTGAATTCTTTGAGATATGGACTTCATCGATGAGCCATGATATTCTTTATTAATCAGATTCCAGTATTTATTTAAAACAGATCAACATTGCAGCAGATGGAAATCAACCAAGAACCGTTTGTAGGCCATGGTGATGAGTTGGTATGTTTAATGTTCTCTACTCAGGAGCAGGATGAATGATCATACAGAAATAGCTGTTATTTATCACCCAACCCACTTTCTATCCAAACTGACAGTCTCTATCTTCTACTATACACCTGGCTCCATTTCACCAGTAACTGTGAAAACTCTCAGTCATCTTCTTGTGTTCATTGAGCAAAGCAACTGATGCAGGAATAAACAATAAAAGATGAAATATGAATCTGATCTGTATTTAAATAAAGTGCAGACATCTGTGTGCTGCATCAAATAGGATGGTAGCAGGGCCCTTTTAGTTTAATGTTGCCCAATATTTTATCCCATATTTTATTTCGCTTGTTTAAATTAAATGGAGAAAACAAAAAATGAAGTCAGTTCATGTAAAATTTCCTGATAGTTGAGAGTGTTTGGATGCAAAGTCAACCATCCATAGACTAGAACAGACAAACAAGCTAAAACAGCTTCAGTCATTGTTCACCTCAGTTTTGTATGTATGACACTGGGGTAATTTCAGGAGGAACCTTACATAAAAAACAGGGATCATATCCACACAGTCTGGGATGTTCATAAATCCTGCTTAGTTAAACACAACACAAAACCCTTGAGTTTATTCCCTCCTTTCAAACTCTTATTTATAATTAGTTCCCCCTCCTGCCTCCTTTTCCTCCAGTGAGTCGGCACAGCAGTTGTCCATAAGGGCCATGTTCCTATTTGGAAAGTATTGATTAGAACGTTTATCTCTTCAATCATTGTGAGAGTGCCTCCAGGGTTTAACACTCTAGCACACACACAGAAAGAGACTGAAAGCTTGCATGTCTTTTTAAAATGTTCTCCAATGTGTTTCAGTTTCAGCACAAACTTCTTCCGCTTCAGTATTAAGCTTCTACAAGAAACTGGCAGGGATTTAGGTCTGGATGAACTCTTTAAATCAGCTCTATATATGAAATAAAGTCACACACTTAGCTCATCTGACCATGAATATTAAAAAACGTACTGTATGTAAAAAGTATTAAAAAAAATTTGTTCATAACAGAAGTATTAATAAATTAATTCTACAATTGCACCAATCAGGGTGGCAGCATATTGGAGTAGCTCTGCTGCTTTTTATTCCATCATGGGAGAAGAAGTGGAGATGGTGGAGGAGTATAAATACCTCTGTGTTCATCTGGACAACAGACTGGAGTGGAGATGCAACTGTGAAGCCATCTACAAGAAGAGACAGAACAGACTGTACTTCCTGAGGAAGCTTAGGTCCTTTGGTGTTTGCAGCAAGATGCTGCATATCTTCTATACGTCTGTTGTAGAGAGTGTGATCTCTTCTACCATCATCTGCTGGGGAAGCAGCATCAGAGCCAGGGACTTAAAAACGCTTAACAAGCGGATAAAGAAAGCTGTCACTGTTCTGGGGACTCCTCTGGAACCTCTGGAGATCATTGTACAAAGAAGGATTCTTCAAAAAATTAACAACATTATGGAGAACCCTGAGCATCCTCTTCACGAGAGTGTCCTACAACAACAGAGTGTCTTCAGTCAGAGGCTTCTTCAGATCTGCTGTAAGACAGACCGCTACAGGAGACCCTTCCTGCCCACAGCCATCAGCATCTACAACAACTCTTTGAAGAAACCTGGATAATATAAACTAATATACATTTAATTTCCCTTTCAGATTAATAGAGTATTTTTTAATTGAATCGAATTTGAATTGTCTGCTTCAGTGGGCTTAGCAGCTGTTTTATCTAAAGGAAAAAGCCTGTTGGGTGATGTCTAGAGATGAACCACTGATGGAGGACATGAGCAGTATGGATTATGGCATGGCAGGTAAATGGGGACTTATCACTTTGAGAAAACCCAGTGGCTTTTATGTCTGTGATGCGTTTACACCTTCCTGAATCATCAGTTGTGGTTACTGTTGTGGTTCTGATAGGATGTCCAGATTGTGGATGACACACCTGTAGCTTTAAAGGCCATGCTATTGATGCTTTGGTAAACCACTCAATTACTTTACACTAGAGCCACATTCACCCAATTGCACTCACTAATGCACACACTTTTACAAAGATTGGTAGCAACTTGGGGTTAAATACCTCACCCAGGGGCATACTGACATATGGCAGGAGAAAGCTGATATTAAACCCACACTCAGATTGCAAGATAACAGCTCCCTCCACTGAGCCACAGTCGCCTATTTGGTATCTCACATTGTACAGAAATGGGAGAGGCTGCATATGTTGTGGTGAACAGAGATGACTCGACTGGAGACTAAAGGTCATACGTACTCTGCAAGAACAGATAAATTTGTACTTTTACTCTAGACCGAACAAGAAAGGTCTTACTGGCAAGAATAAATCATAATTCACAAGAACTGAAGTGCAAAACTCAGACGAAGTCTTCATAGGTCTCTTCATAGCATACCCACTTCAAATGTTTGGACACCATGCAAGAAAAAAGATCTGTCCAGACTGTGTGTCAAGATCAAGCTGGAAGAACTTCCAAAGCAGAGCTCGAAGAACAGAATGACATAATTTCTTTCATGCAGTTCTGAGAGAGAGAACACAATTCTTTGTTTTGGCAGTGTACACATTGATCTTTAATAGGTCTCTCCCACTGCAGTATACCTTACTTTTTTTTAGACATCACACAAGAAACAGGTTCTGCCCAGATTATGCATCAAGGAAGAAGCTGCAAGAACACCCAAACCAGGACTGCAAGAACACAATTCATTTTGTTGTTACGCCCCTGGTAGACAGAACATCTGTCTCTGTTTTTGTGGAGTACGTTTAGGCCTAGAAGTGTAAACCTGAACAAAACCTTTCTTGGTTTTGCTGCCTCCTAAAAATTTTTTCTTTGCAATATCTTGTTTTAGTTATGTAACATTTGCCTGCCATAATTTCAGTAAGTCCACTGATTCGATCTGGGTACGAGGGTCTAAATGAAAGGATTCAGCAGTAAATGCTGGTTTGCTGTGGTAGATGTTTCAAACAGAAACAATTTATATTCATTAAGATGGATCCTGTGCCCCAGCTACCTAGTACAAGTACAAAACAATGAAAACATCAAATTGCCGGTTGAAATCCACAGATTTTTTTTTTCCTGTCTTTATAAACACCTCTTCCAAACTGAATAACTTCCACACCCATTGCTGGTCTTCCATATTACACGCAAACAGGATCTATTGGATACTTCTTGTTTTTTTTTTTTTTTGCGGCACTGGAGGCCTTTATTTTTCATTTTTCGATAGTAGGTAGACAGCAAAGAGGGCAAAGAGAGGGTGAGACATTCGGCAAAGGTTGCCAGGTCTGGGACTTGAACCCGGGATGGCTGCATCGAGGTCTATAGCCTCTGCACATGGTCATGTGCTTAACCCCATACACCACCAGCGCCGGGCCTCTGGATGCTTCCATTAATAATTTTTTTTGTCAGAGACTAGATAAAATTATTTTAACCATTTACAAACCATCAGCAGAGAGAAATACTGTTTTTAGTAACCTTGTCTGTTTCCAACAAAATGCAGCTCACACAGTGGAACTGACAAATGCCCCTGGAGAAATATGTTCAGTCTCTTAATGACACACTGTAATTAGAAGTACATGTTCAAGCAAACGTACCAGGCAGGAGAAAGAGTCGTTCATGCGGTGCTGCAAAGTGTGTTTCTGTAAGACGGTGAACAGAGCAGCATGGTCAAAGCTACTTGGAGCTGCAGAGATCAAGTCCTCCACACCCTGACACTGAGATGGATCCAGACCTGAAAAGCAAAGACAAACCAATTAAGAGCAGCACCTTAACATTGTTACACACAAATACAGAACTTTAGATTTTTACATTTCAAACAGCAAAGTTTGTTATGGATGAGAAAACACCGTTTGAAAAATTACCTTGCTTCAGTTAAAACAGAATATTTAGCAGCTGGTATTTGTAGCTCTTGGGTGTTAACCCAGACATTTAGGTTAAGGCTTGAAGCTTTTCTTGCTCCTTTACACCGATGCTTCTATAGCCTGGTAGATGTTTTTATTTAAATGGCTGTTTCAGTCAACTAATAATCTGTGTTCTATAAAACTGTATGCTATAGCCAGCAGAATGAAAACAACTGGAACGATGCATGAACCTGGCTTTATTTAAGCACACTGCTCTTACGTAGCAAACGTATCAGCAGAAAGTATGCACCTGTTGCCAGAAGTTGGTATTTACCCTCATGTGCAGATCAATTCTAAAAGGTTTAGCATTCATGAATACTGTTAAAAAGTCCTTCAATGAAGGGCCCCCTCGGGAGGCTCAACAGCTAATGTAATTTAACATTCTGGATTATTAGTTGACTTTGTAATGGAATGTCTATATAAAGTGTACATGAACCTGATTTGACCTAGGATCTGATGTTGGCATGGTGGATTCTGGTATAAAGACAAAATGCTGAGATATGCTTAAACAATTAAAGCGAAAGAAAAGGTTTTCCACCCTGAGGAAGATTCATCTATAAAACCCTCAGCAGTAAATGATGTTTGCAGATTTATGCACCAGAACTAGGCCAAGTGATAATATTCCAGACAAATCCAAGTAGATGCAGCTTATTTCGAGTCTTTTGTCTCACCTTCTGCCAATAACGTGGAAATCTAGTGTCCCTGCCCCTTAAACAACATTTTGTCATGTTCTAAACACAAACTACAATGTGTTGTTATGGGGCAAACCCAAAGAAGCATTTTTGTGATGTGAAAGAAAACAATACATTGCTCACAAAAGGTTTACAAACAAATATCTGAAAAGTGTGGAGTCTATTTGCAGTCACCCCATTGTATCAATACAGCTGCAGATCTTCTGGGGTATGTCTTTACCAGCTTTGCGCATCTACAGACTGAAATGTTTGCCTATTCTTCTTTACAAAGCTCAGTGAGATTGCATGGGAAGCATCTGTGAACATCAGTTTCTAGGTTTTGCCACAGATTTGCAGTTGTATTTACATCTAGACTTTGAGCGTTTTTTAACAAACATGTGCTTTGAACTAAAACCATCTGTGGCTTTATTTTAAGGTGGTTGTCCTGCTGGAAGGTGAACCTCCACCTTAGTCTCTAGTCTTCGGCCGCCACTAAAAGTATTTCTAGGATTGTCCTGGATTTACCTCCACCCATCTTCCCATCAATTTTGACCAGCTTCCCTGTCCCTGCTAAGGAGAAGCATTCCTCACAGCATGATGAGGTCTTCAGGGTTATTTTCTGTTTGAGTAATTTCATAACATATTTTGTGCATCTTCTTGTATTTGTGCTTTAATGCTTATATATGATATCTATTTAGCACTTTGGTCAGGTGTGCTGTTTTTAAAATGCTTAGATAAAGTTGGCTTGGCTTTCTTCTTGCCACTCTTCCACAAAGGCCAGATTTGTGAAGTGTATGATCAATAGTTTACCTATCAACGGATTTTCCCACCAAAGCTGTGGGTCTCTGCAGAGTTCCCTTGAACATTATGGCTACTTCTCTTTGGACAATAGAAATGATACTTAGATCATGGTCTTTTAGCTTAATAGGGCAACTCCTAGGAGTTGCAGACGATATCAAGTGTTTGATGCATTACCACCAAACAAGGGTGGTAAAAGAAGCAGACTAGTCACATGGTAACCCAGCCTAAGCAAACCTGGGTTCATTTCCAGTCCTTTCAGACCCTCTCGTTAATGGCCCCAGCAAATAAAAAGCCTAACACTTCCCACTCTGCTGTTATTGTGGGAGTACATTTGGAGATGGGTTGGTTTGTGAGTATGACACATGGCTCCACAAAAGACCACGAGTCACTGAAGAATGCCAGCGATGTACCCACGCTTGTGACGCCTGCGGCCTGCTGCCGGGGAAAAGCATTAGTGATTGCTTTTTATTAACACTGCCATTTTGTTTTTGTTTGGATGCAGAGATGCCCACAAGGTTTCCCTTCCTCGTTCCCCTTTTCACTCATTCACCTAGCCACATTTCTGTGTGGCTTTTGTCCAATAGAAAAAAAAGACAGCAAAAGTGAAATCTTTACAATCAACTTCCAATCAAGAGTCATTTTCTTTTCTTCTAGTCTTTTCTTCAGACTCTCACTTTCTGTCTACGCTTGGCCTTCAATTCATGTGGCCTAGTTTCACTTCATCTAATTCTGATGTAGGTCATTTTATATTTGTTACTATCACATCCTTGGGATTGTCCTTAATGTAATTTGGAGAAAAGGCCGGGACTAAAGGAGGCGACTCTAAAGAAAACGAGACAAAGAGATATAGATTAGTGCTAATAATAAGAAGAGGGGAGAGGGGAGGGGGGGGGGAGTATTGATTGATGGACTAACAGCAAAAGAGTGTTGATGATCTGTGTCAAATCCAACTTTAAGAGGGGGAGGTGTGTGTGTGAGTGTGTGTGTGTGTGTGTGTCCATGGAGATGGTAGGGGCAAATGGTTCTGTAGCAGCAACGACTGAAATATGAAAAGACGTCAAGGATTAAAAGAGAGGACTGCTTTACTCCATGGCACAGTTGATGCATTTGGTTCATGCTGTCTGTAAGCCTGGCCACTCTGCTTTCAGAACAGGTTATCCTGGACAAAAAGTTATAGGCTCCAGGTTTACTTTGCCACTTAATTTCTACCACCATATCTCACTGACCTATTTGCCATTTTATGAACCAACCATTTTATTTCTCATGTCCATACAACTGCCTGAAATGCTTATACAACCAGCATAATGTTTTTCTTACCAATGCTCCTTCCTATAAAATACAATATTGTTTATTATGCAGCTGCAGTCATAGCTCATTAGTTGTTATTGTGTTAGATTTTGACTGAAACACCTGGCATCATTCAATTCAATTTAAATAAAAAAATTATTTTGTTGTAGCTCATTATGAAGGTTTCTTCAAAGAGCCGTTGTAGATGCTGATGGCTGTGGGCAGGAAGGATTTCCTGTAGCGGTCTGTCTTACAGCACATCTGAAGAAGCCTATGACTGAAGACACTCTGTTGTTGTAGGACAGTCTCATGAAGAGGATGCTCAGGGTTCTCCATAATGTTCTTCATTTTATGAACAATCCGTCTTTCCACAATGATCTTCAGAGGTTCCAGAGGAGTCCCCAGAAAAGGGCCAGTCTTCTTTATCAGCTTGTTAAGCTTTTTTAAGTCCCTGGCTCTGATGCTGCTTCCCCAGCAGATTATGGCAGAAGAGATCACACTTTCCACAACAGACTTATAGAAGATATGCAGCATCTTGCTGCAAACACCAAAGGACCTAAGCAGACTGTACTTCTTAAGGACCTAAGCTTCCTCAAGAAGTACAGTCTGCTCTATCCCTTCTTGTAGATGGCTTCACAGTTGCATCTCCACTCTAGTCTGTTGTCCAGGTGAACACCGAGGTATTTATACTCCTCCACCACCTCCACTTCTTGATAGAAATAGTTTTTGACTTATTCCTGTTTCTCTTAAAATCTACAATCATCTCCTTTGTTTTAGTCACGTTCAAAATGAAATTATTGTTTCCACATCATGCCACAAAGCGGTCCACCACCTTCCCGTACTCAGCTTCTTGTCCATCTCTGATCCACACCACGACTGCAGAATCATCTGAGTATTTCTGCAGATGACAGGAGTCTGTCTTGTACTGGAAGTCTGAGGTGTACAGAGTGAAAAGAAATGGTGAGAGTACAGTCCTCTGTGGTGCTCCTGTGCTGCTGACTACCCTTCACTCTCACAATCTGTGGTCTGTTTGTCAGGTAGTCTTTGATCCAGGAGATTGTTGAGGCCTCCACCTGAGTCTTCTGCAGTTTCTGACAAAGCAAATCAGGTTGGATTGTATTAAATGCACTGGAGAAATCAAAGAACATGATCCTCACAGTGCTGCTGGCTTTGTCCAGATGACAGTGGGTTTGTTGAAGCAGGTGTATGATGGCATCTTCAACTCCAACTCCACAGCGATAAGCAAACTGAAGGGGATCCTGATGGTTTACTGTTTGCTTACTCTTGTGGGCCAACAGGAGTCTCTCTAGGACCTTCATGATGTGGGATGTCAGGGCAACAGGTCCATAGTC
The DNA here is from genome assembly GCF_021462225.1 of Girardinichthys multiradiatus. Taxonomy (NCBI): domain Eukaryota; kingdom Metazoa; phylum Chordata; class Actinopteri; order Cyprinodontiformes; family Goodeidae; genus Girardinichthys; species Girardinichthys multiradiatus. The sequence goes on along the minus strand of NC_061795.1, from coordinate 8,613,427 downwards.
ATTGAGGACTGATGGGTGAGTTTTCTTTGGTACCAAAACAAGTCAGGAGGTCTTCCACAACACCGGAACCTTCTTCTGGGCCAGGCTAAGGTTGAAGAGGTGCTGCAGAATACCACAGAGCTGCTCTGCACAGGCCTTCGGGACTCTAGGGCTGACATGATCTGGACCTGCAGCCTTATTTCGATTCAGTCTCTCCAGTTGCATCTTCACTTGACTTCTTGAGACACACAAGTGGAAGGGGGAAGCAAAGGAAGCATCAGCATCTTCCGATATGGTTGAAGGCAAACATGTAGAAGCAGAAGGGCTGAGGTGAAAGCTAAAAAAATTGAGGTGTTACTGGACAGCTGTGGGTCCTGTGGATCAAAGGAGGGTGGAATGTCTGTTTGGCTGTGAGCAGGAGAGGAGGATGCGAAGCTTGTTTCTGAACTGAACCTATTGAAGAATGTGTTCAGTTCATTGGCTCTGTCCAGACCTTCATCGGTCCGATCATCCCTCTGCCTGAAGCCCGTGATCTTCTTCATCCCTGACCACACATCTCTGATATGGTTTTGCTGGAGCTTGCTCTCCAGCTTCTTCTTGTACACCTCCTTGCTGTCTCTTATCTTGACTTTAAGTTGCTTCTGTAAACCCCTCAATAATTATCTGTCTCCCTCTCTGAAGGTTCTTTTTTTCTTGTTAAGCAGGTCCTTCAGGTCACTGGTGATCCAAGGTTTGTTATTTGGGAAGCATCTCACGGTTCTGGTGGGGATGATCAGAATCAGAATCAGAATCAGAATCAGAAAAGCTTTATTGCCAAGTACGTTTTTGGACATACAAGGAATTTGTTTTGGCGTAGTCGGTGCAATACAATACAAATTAAACAGTATAAACATATCTACAATATAATATAAATATATGTGCACAGTTTTAAGTGAGTGAGAGTAAATATAGAGCACTATAAGATGCAAGAGCAGTACAACAGTGCAGGTGATCATTGTGCAAGTAAAGCAGTGCAAGTAAAGCTGGAGTCCAAGCTGAGCGTTAATGTAACGCATAGAGTTACAGGTTACAGGTGTCCTGTCAGCAAAAAAAGGGGGGGTGTGGGGGAAAGGGAGAGTGTCAGGGTGGTTTCCGGGCTTTGTTAACCAGGCTGGTGGCAGATGGGAAAAAACTGTTCTTGTGGCGTGAGGTTTTGGTCCGGATGGACCGCAGCCTCCTGCCAGAGGGGAGAGTCTCAAAGAGTCTGTGACCGGGGTGGGAGGGATCAGCCAGAATCTTCCCTGCCCGCTTCAGGGTCCTGGAGGTGTACAGTTCCTGGAGCGACAGTAGACTGCAGCCAATCACCTTCTCAGCAGACCGAATGACACGCTGCAGCCTGCCCTTATCCTTGGCTGTAGCAGCGGCGTACCAGATGGTGATGGAGGAGGTGAGGATGGACTCAATGATGGCTGTGTAGAAGTGCACCATCATAGTCTTCGGCAGGTTGAATTTCTTCAGCTGCCGCAGGAAGAACATCCTCTGCTGGGCTTTCTTGATGAGGGAGCTGATGTTTGGCTCCCACTTGAGATCCTGGGAGATGATGGTTCCCAGGAAGCGGAAAGATTCCACAGTGTCAATTGTGGAGTCACAGAGGGTGATGGGGGCAGGTGGGGCTGGGTTCTGCCTGAAGTTCACAACCATCTCCACTGTCTTTAGAGCGTTGAGCTCAAGGTTGTTCTGGCTGCACCAGTCCAACAGATGGTCCACCTCCCATCTGTACGCAGACTCATCACCATCAGAGATGAGTCCGATCAGGGTGGTGTCGTCCGCAAACTTCAGAAGCTTGACAGACTGGTGACTGGAGGTGCAGCTGTTGGTGTATGATGTTATCCCCACAGAAGTTTATATACTCGGTTACACACTCAGTCATGCCATTGATGTCCTCTTCATGTGGCTGGCACAGTGCGTCCCAGTCTGTAGCCTCAAAGCAACCTTGCAGAGCTTCTTCAGCTTCCTGTGACCATTTTCTCACAGTCCTCTTCATTACAAGTTGCCTCTGAACAAGGAGCTTATATTTCGAGCAGGGAAAAACAAGATTGTGATCTGATTTGCCTAGAGGAGGTCTTGCTGTAGAGATGTATGAGTCCTTGACATTTGCATACAACAAATCCGATGTTTTGTTTTCTCTGGTAGAGCAGCTGACAAACTGTTGAAACGTTGGAAGTGTAGCAGAGAGTGAAGCATGGTTAAAATCTCCAGAAATTGCCACAAAAGCATTGGGGTTTTGTGTCTGTAGCTTAGCAACAACTGAGCTGATGGCATGACATGCAGTGTCAGCAACAGCAGAAGGTGGAACGTAAACTGTTGCCAAAATAACACTGGTGAACTCTCTGGGTAAATAATATGGACGAAAACTTACTGCCAACAGTTCAATATCTGGACTGCAGAGATGACACTTCACAATTACATGTCCTGGATTACACCATCTGTTCACAAGTACTGCCAGTCCACCTCCTTTACATTTGCCGCTCCTCTTTAAACCTCGGTCTGCTTGTATGATTAAAAAGCCCGGTAGAGAGACGCTGGAGTCGGGGATATGATCCTGCAGCCATGTCTCAGTAAAACACATAATAGTGCATGCCCGGTACTCTGGCTGGGTCCTTTGTAGGGCTTGGAGTTCATCCAACTTGTTTCCCAACGATCTCACATTGCCCATCATAATCAACAGAAGAGATGGTTTGAACTTCCTCCTTCTCTCTCTTCTCTTAGCTCCTGCTCTGCATCCACAGCATCTCATTTTCAACTCATCAGGGATTTGGGGTTGTAGTTGAAGTATTATTTGAGCTTTTGAGAGATTAATCAGCTGCTCCCAGTTATAAAAAACAACCCTGTTGCCATGGCAATACATCATAACAAATGTCAAAAAATAGAAAGTATTAGGAAAAATCCCCCAGGCTGCACAGCATCTGACACCGAAGAGGACAGTTTTCCAAAAAAAAAAATATATATATATCAACTGTATCCACCACAAGAGGAATAGTTCCCAAAAAAGAATAAATCAGAATCAAAAGTAACAGAGCTACTCCAACCTGCTGCCACCTTGAGCGGCACAATTCTAGTAATGTCTCTGATTCAGCAAACCATTTATATAGGCTTAAATCCGTACATGCATAGAAAAGGACAGAAACTTCAGCAATTCCAAACCAGTGGACTTTGTACAAAAAGTGTGGTGGAGAAAATCTTCAGAACTGTTGTGAAATGAAAACCCTTCCACCAGCCACTCTGATAGTAGCTGGGTACCTTCGTCCACTGCTACAACCCTGGAGCCTCTCTACAAGCCGTTTACTGCTTGTTCCAGATATTTAGATTGTAGTTTCTAGAGATTTCAGTAATGCAAACCTTAAAATGATCGTCTCCAAATATCACCAGTTTGTCAACCTTCCAACCACAGGAACTAACATGGACCAGTTTGGATAGGTCACTAATGCCTCTATCCAAGGGACATGTAGAAATTATTCTATGGCAGGTCTAATACATTGAATGAAAAATCAAAGAATAAAAATGCCCACTCATTGGTGAACAGGTGCTGATGTGAGGAGGAGGAGAAGCAGGGTTAACCTGAAAAAGCTGCAGATCTGTAGGAAGTTTATAGCCACTCTTATTGAGAACAAAGGTCATTTGAATTTAGCTCTTCCAGTTTTTCATTTCTTTTCAGAACCTGGAATTATCATACAAACAAACAACTTCAGATATTTCAAAAGAAAAGAATTGGATGCATGTCGGAATTTATTGTTGATTTTATTTGATCGATAAAGGGTCAAAATATACATACAGTTTCAACTATGTACATACACTTCCAACATTTACTATATTTATTTGGTTAAATGTCCCTCAATAAGTTGGAGGGAAAACAGAAACCTTTTTGCAGGCATGAACAAGTTCTTGACAAAACCTTGGCTGGACATTTAACCACTCTTCTAGGCAGAATTGGTAGAATTAATTTCAATTGGGAGATTTTCTAGCACAGACTGGCCTTTAAATGGACATCAGAGCTCTGAGGTCCACTGATCAGGCTCTATTGTTAGTCCCAAGAACAAGGTTTAGGACCCGCAGGGATCAGGCATCCATGCCGTCGCAACCCGATCGTGGAATTCCCTTGCATTGTTTTTACGTTGTGTCAACTCCGTTGATCAAATCAAAATGCAGCTAAAAACATATTTGTACAGACAGGCTTTTAATTATTGCAATATTTATAAATGTGATGTTTATATTTACTTAGCTTTTTTTATGTGTTTTGTGAAGCACTCTGTGATTTTATCTCTGAAAGGGGCTATGCAAATAACATTTTTCTTACTTAAGTATAACCTATAATTTATCTGATAATGTTCAAGGTTCTCCTGCTTCATCCATTCCAAACAGTTCTAGTGGATGTTTGGAATAACTGTCTTCCTAGAAAACCCAATTGTCTGAAAACTTCAGCCAAGCAGAATCTGTCAATTTTGGAGCGGGACTTCTTTCTTAAGTTAAGTTGATTTACCTGGTTTTTGAACGGATAAAGCAGGCCAAAATATGAAGCCTTGGAAAATGACCTGAAATCAACCATAGTTGAGCCTGTGCCAGTAACCATCCATCCATCATCTTGTTAGATTTATGATTATTGATTATAAATACTTATCAAAAATTATAATTAAAAAATAATAGTTTAGAAGAAATAACTTCTAACCAAAAATAATTTCTTACAAATAAAGATCAGAGATACACTCTGGTGGTGTGATTATTGAGCTCACGGCACTTAATAATTACAATTAGTTAATCATCATTAATAATTGATCATTATTAACCAAAACCATGGTAAATGTGTTATCAACGGTTTCACTGAATAGTGGGATTCTAACCTTATCTTGACAGATATTCACTCTTACACAAAATAAACACAAAGCTGTCTTTTTATCTATGTGAAAATGTATTAAACCAATAGTCTCTCTTACAAACAAGCTATTCTGGTCCAACAACGTTCACCTAACTAAGCATGCACTATTCTACAAAAGAGCATTCACTAATAATCAAAAATAAGGATATGTGTTGAGGGTAGATGGAGATCAAACCAGCAGTTTATGGACAAACTTCAAAGGTAATAAAATGATGGAACGAACAATGTAGTGGCCAGGCCACGAGGTCCAGACTGAAGTGTGTTTTTAATGAAAAACTTCCAAAGTTCAGCTTTATCTCCTGGCTGATTGGCAATCAGAAGGACAAACGCATCCAACTTGAAAGCAACCGCTCGTTGTGGCTCCACAGAATTCAGACAGTAAATCAACAGAGTTCAACATAAAACACTTCAACCAACATTGCATGCAACAAGATAACACCTTGGATTAACTACTGGTGATCCTAACTCACCTTAACTATGCCTCACCCTGCCCAGACCTCTAAATACACCTATCTGTTTTAATATAAAATGAATGAAATGACTTTGACGTCAATTTCTTCTCTTCACCAGCTTGAGGATGGGTTGTGGGTTTGAAGAAAAACAGAGGGGAAGCAGAGGGGAGCCAGAGTGTCACGCGTCCATGATCGACTCAAAAACGGTAAAATTCTCATCCATCCGCTGCGACGTGCAGAGAATGCGGACATAGCTCATACTTTGGGCATACAAGTATATAAGGCTGGTTCTTGACATAGTCATGTCAACTCAAACTTATTTATATAGCGCATGTAAAAAAGAACCACAGTTTACCCAAGGTGCATTACATAATAAAAGTGCATAGGCCATATAGGTGGTGCCCTGCTGTAACAACTAAACAAAGTAATAGATGCAGAATAAACAGAAAAAAGTATTAATGTCCAGCCCTGACAGGTGCTATATTACCATGCTCTGTACAAAAAACATATACAAACAACAACATGGATACTGTAGTTGCTGTGTATCTCTGTAAGTGTAGTAAAAGCCCCATTTTATAAATCCAGAATCTCAACTAAATTGTTTGTTATGTTGAACAAATCAAGTAGTCTTTTTACTTCAGCTGCATGATTTTCTTGTACTGTATAGCAACTGTTAAATCTTGACTACAATCCATCATGGACAGATGCACAGGCCAACTTTTTGCCAGGCCTAAAAGTCAATTTTTACCATGCCTATAAAATAGCTAAACTTTCAAACCTTTTTAAACCTCCATAGAGACAGAATACCATATGAACTGTAACTTCCAAATGGATTCTCATTTTCTTTTCAATATATTTTTCCCACACATTTGACCTTTTTCAATAGGACATCATTTTAGAAAACCAACCGTATCATCTATTAACAACTGTCCCACAACCTTCTCCTATGATGCTATATGTTGTGAAACGAAATACGTTTGATAACACATAGTTTACACAGCTAACACAGACTGCAAACACCAATATTCAAGTTTTCTATATAACATATTAAAACTTGAATAGCTTGTCAGCATTATTAAACCTTGAATAAATAAAGCTGCTGTGCCCAGATCTACAAAATACCGGAGAAGCATACTCCCATGACCACCTCAGCGATTCCACAGGTGTAAAGATCTGGTCCTCCTGTCAGAACCTCCTCTCAAACACCCCAACATAAAAATTTTCAGGGAGGCTGAGAAGCATGAACCCTCCATAAATGGAACACACCCAACGGTCCCCTTTCTCAAAAATTGGGACCACCACCCCAGTCTTCAACTCCACACCTGGTGCCCTGCCACAAGGGAGCTTTTACATTACCTTGTCTACCTCTGCCACAGCGATAAAATTAGATTTTCCCAAGTGATAAGCATACACAGCTTGGAACCGCCCCTTGTTCCTCTTTCAGTGTTGTTAAACAGTTTCCCAGAACGTCCCTGAGGCCAGCTGAAAGTCTCTCTATATAGCTTCTCAAAATTCCTCTCATCCCTGAGATTTTGCTTCCGAAACCACAGAAGCATCAGTCAATCACATAATCAATTGTTGACCTTTGGTCCAGGGTGGCCTGGTACCAAGAATACTTATGAATATCATTGTGCTTGGACATGGTGTTCATTATGGACAATCCTCTTTTGACTTCTGTGCCTCACACAGAAGTCAACTAACAAACACAGCTTGGGTTAAGTTTGGAGAGGCAGTTCCTCCCAATCACATTTCTCTAGGTAATACCGTTGTTGCCTACATGGACATTGAAGTTCCCCAGATGGTACTCCTTCCAGGACTCCATCCTGAGAATCCAGGAATAGAGAAAGAGACATCAGCTCTTTCCACTTCAATGGGTCAGTTTTCACAAGAAGCTGCAGATTAATTTCTATGTATTAGCATTTTCTATGTGCCATGCTATACAGGTACTTCAGAGTGAGCAGCAAATTACCAATTACTGAAGGATATGATGCTTTTATTAAAGTAAAGTTGTGTGACATTTACACTGCATCAATGTAGTATGTGTGGTTAATGCAGTCACTGGATTGCTTGACATTAGATAATACAAAACAAAGTTTCAGGGAAGTCATTTAGCAGCTTAGCATTATTACATATCTGCCTATTAGAATATAGATTTACAGAATGAAATTTCCAACACTATGAAATCAGACAAACAAAGCTTATAAATGTAATGGTTCTCTGTGGGGGATGAAGATCGTGATTTAATATAAAATTGTGGCTATAAATTTGTGATGATGATATAAATTTAACATCTTTGTGGTCTACAAAGGAATTAACTGCTGGAATCAGTTACAGTAAAGTACAAGGGTAATTTGGCAGTGCACCAAACCATCCCAAACAAGCTATGGTGTCAACAACTGTATTAAGTCAGGTAGGTATTGGGAGTGGGAAGAAATCTTGCTATATTGACAATGTCTGACATAACGTCATAAAAGAATTGAAGAAACCCTCGCCAGTTTGAAATCATTGGTTATATGGACAAGTCAAACCTGGGCTCAATTATTGATTTGATTACAGACACTAATTGGAGTTTTTAAAAATACAATTTTATTTTTCTAAGCTCTAAGTAAACAAAGATCATTAATAACGAATTTTAGTATTGAAAAAGATATTGCTAAAAGTTGTGTATTGTCTTATCTTGTGACTTGGATCTAGCAAAACCAGGACAATAAAATTGTCTAGGTGAGGGGACTAGAACCACAGGCACATGTAAGCCTGAAAGAAAATCCGAAGTCTTCACCTCACAATGTCATATCATTGTTTTAATTAAATATTGGTGATATATTTCTATTTTTGGTGACTTAATATCTTATGTTGTTTTAGCTAACAGAATATTTTCCACTGGAGTCCTGGTCTCTTGGAGTAACCATCTCTTAAAAAATGTGTGTGAGAAACAACCTGCTTGATTAACCATTTACATTTAGCAATGCTTATACAATTCTTTGATAAATAAAATCTAACAAAACTCAATTAAATATTTCTATCTTGTCATTTTATCCACCTTCTCTGTGCATGTGTGCGTGTGTGTGTTTGTGTATCTGTGTGAGGAGGTGGGACAGTGGTGGTGGGTTTCTCTACTTAATCTCTCCATAACCATGTGGTCTAGGCTTCATTGGCATTGTCACACCAACAGTCACATCTATGTGACATCCTTGTCTGAAAGATAGTAGCAGCAACTGATGGCAGGTTATTGATGCAGAGCAGGAGGAAGAAGAGGACAAGGAGCGCTTCAGAAGCAGGTGCAAAATGCTGAAAGATGTGACATGATCTGCCTGTCGGACCAAAACAGCTCTGGTGATGTCAGGGCAAGCCAGGATGAAGATGCGGGCAGACAAGTCTATCAGCGTCATTCTGGCTGAGCATAGATTCTCCTCATGAGTGCGCAAACAGACAAACTCAACCGACATAAAAGTTTCAAAAGGCCACATGAACATGTCCTCAGCTGCCGAGAGTCTGAGAGGTTGAGAAGAATGGACAGCTTTTATGTTTTGCCTCAGGGCCACCTGCATTTTCTAAAATAATAATTAAAAAAACACATCAATGACAGCGGTGATGTACATGAAAACAAACTGGGGAGCCAGTCTTTCTTTATCTGGTAACATTGAAGACAAAGCTTAAGGTCTGTAGTGGGAAAGGTGGTCAGAGACAAAGATCTCTGAAGGTTTTGATGGAAACTTGATTGGACTTTGCAGGTCGCTTCAGTGCTCGACCATTTCATAATTTTAACTGTCCAAAAACATATTTGCTGAAATTTCATCGCAACCTTAAGTCTCAACATATTGTCTTTTCTAAATTCCTCACTTAAAAAATAAAGAAAACCTGTTGCTGGGGTGTGTTATAGTGTTTTACTTACGTACAAATTAAAATGCGATTGATGGCTGTAAGAAATAGTTTTTCTATCTTAAAACCACATCTCCATCACTTAAAGTTTAGCGAATCTGATCGCAAAATGTATTTGCTTGTTTTCTCAATTGGGTAATAATCAATATTTCACTGTAACTGATATCAAAAGAATTTTTAGATACCCATGGTCACAGTTAGGGCTGCACCTAATGATTATTTTAGTAATCAAGTTTTCTATCGATAATTTTGATGATTAATCGAGTAATCAGACAAAAAAATTGCCACATTTTGCAGAGTTTTTTAAACTACTTGAGCTTATTTTAAGAGTAATGGAAATACATGAAACAGAAAATGTAAGTAAACAAATAATTAAATTACTTTAAAAAAATATATAAATGTATTGTTTAAAGTGCAATTACATACCATGTCTTTAGCATACGCACACAAAAGCTACAACAAATGTTCTAACATTTATCATGCAAAAAGCTCAGCCCTTTCTAGTTGACCTAACATCAGTACGGTGCTAGATGCCCCTGAAGTGAAAATACCAGACACAAACAAAGAAGTGCAGAAAGTGTCATTTGTATATTCCATTCTGGATTTTATATCAAAAAACATGATGTTATCCAGATAAAATAGAACCCTTGTAAGTGCACAAAAAAATACTTTATTGTTTTTTGTGCAAAACCAGACAGGAAATAAAAACTAATTACACATTACTTATCAAAAAGGTAAACAGCAAATTCAAATTCAGGCATAATAAACAAGCCTTTTATATATCCAACCTCACATTCACTTTCTTTGCGAATTATTACTTGTCACACAATAGGTCAAACAGATCTTATCAAAACAGGAAAGTATACACAGTGCAATGTTATCAGTGCAATTTTTGCTGAATCTTTATAGTTTTTTTTTTTTTTGCCAACTGCCATAAAATAACACAGCAAAAAGCTTCGTCGCACATACGAGTGGTCTCGTTCTACAGACATGTGCTGTGTTCCATCAGTAAAATATGTCTTTCTGGTGTGCTGTCAAAGTGTGGGTTGGTAATAAATGCACCAACTTACTCTCGAAGTGACACATGGGGGGACTGGGTGTATTGTCCCGTGGGGGTTGAGAGAGAGGAGAGGGTCTCCACCACTGCAGCTGATGTTTCCTGCTCAGGTGTTGCAGCATCGAGGACGTGTGTGTCTGTGTGTGTGTTTGTGTGTGTGTGTGTGTGTATGTACGTGCGTGCGTGCGTACGTACGTGAGGTCACTTTTCCTACGATACATATTTCAAAGGCTTTACTTAATTAAAAACTGCTTTAAATACAGTTGCAGAGCTCTAAAAACAAAAAGTGGAATGGCAGTACATGGCTTTTAAGCCATAAATGCTCTGAAACAAGAATAATGCAGTACTGGTCTGATTTCACAGTTTTTACAGCACATGTTTTAGATCCACAGTAAAAATGTAGACAAAAAAATGAGCTTAGATGTTTACGTTCTGGGGAAAAAACTGATACTGGGAGGAAAATGTAAAGTATATTTGAAACTATTCTTTTAGTGATAAAGAAACATTTCTGCAGGGTACTCAACTTCTTTGACTTTGACAGGAGATCTTTTAAGGATGGGAGCTAAACCTCGCAAAACAAAAAACAAACGTCTTGATCACCAGATTAATAAAAACAAACAAAGAAAGAAAAATAAGCTACTGTTCTATCCGGCTCACTTTGGCCTAAGTATTGTTTGTCTTTAATTGTGGTTTGCTTTACCCTTTGTTCCTTTATTTTCCTGGAAAGCAATTACCCCAAAATATGAATAGTAATATTCAAATAAACTTGTGCCTTAAATGTTAGGGCTACTGTGTTTGAAAAATGTGTGTTTGCTCCAAAATTATCCAGGGCAGTGGTAAATCACTGGTGAGACCTTAGCTGGTAATTATCTTATTTCAACATAGCAAGAAAGACTTTTAGTGTGGCAACAATAATGGTCAGGGTCTTAGTTCAATTCTTGCATAATTTAACGTGTAAACAGTTTTCATTATGCTTGTTCATTCATGCTTGTAATGGCTTCTTTATCTAAATCCAATCTTAAACAGTAGAAAAATTAAAGATGTACTGATCATACACCGAACAAATATCATCTGAATTTGATAAACAGTTATGTTAATAAACGTGTGCAAACTTGTAGTCATCATTGGTATTTAACAGTCATATTTCATTCTGATGAACACACACCTATAGGCTTTACAGAGGAGCTGAGGGTTTCACAGAAACAACAATTATTCCAGTGAACGACTTTCTGTCAAACCCAATAAGCAATGATATAAAGAACAGCAGCTAGCACCTAGTTAGGAGCTATTTTAGGGACATCACCTATTTCCTCCATCAAACAGCATGTCAGCACTTGTCGCCACTGACACTTCAATCTCTTCTATTAAACACTAATGAGTGGTGGTGAGAATGGAAAGCTATTACAGCAAATTACACATATACGGCAATAATCAGCTCTCAGCATGAAACTCTCATGCAGCCAGGCCTAGCTTGGCAGGAAGCAAGAATTCAGACAAAATCTACTGCAAACATGGAACAAATAAAATAATTTGCAAATAATGTGCATGTGTGTGTGTGAGAGAGGAGACAAATAAAAATTTAGGAAATAATGGTTAATACAGGGAAGAGAAATAAAAAAGGAAATTAATTGGAGCTATCAAAATATCGAGAGGAAGCTCCACAGTTTCTGACTACAGATTAGATATTATTTATATACACAGAAGAAAGAATATGAAAGACAGGAGGAGAGTAACAAGAAATGGAGATAAGGTATCATCTGACAAGGAATGTATTCAATAGTAAAAAGGACAAACTGAACAAAAACTGCCAGAAACCTGGAGAATACAGGACTGTAAAATAAGACGTAACATGCCCATTTGGCAGTATGAAGACAGACTGTCTGGAGTAATAAAAAGTGGTAGAGATTCAGAGGCAAGAAAAGTCTGGCAGGAAAAAAAAAAATGGAAGATGTTTTTATGGAGCAATTTTAGGTAATTTTTGAGAATGGCTTTCACTATTTAACCCCATATTGTCCTGTAGGGGTCCCACATGGCTCCATACTTGGACCAGTGTTTTTCAGGTATTTGTTACTGATTTATCTGATGTCTCTTCAAATCTTAATCTCTAAATGTATGCAGAGGACACGGTGGTTTTTACACATGCAAAAAATTATCAAAGAATGTAATAAAATGTCACATTAGCTTTTGAATCAACTGGATTGGTTTTTTTTAAATCTTTCCCTTTGTCGACTACTACAAAAAAATTAGGAACAGTGTTCTTCAAACAACTAAGTTTTAATTTTGATATTTTTGGGAGGGGGGAAAGGCTTAGTTATGAGTAAATTCCATAACTATAAACTCCACAACTGGACTCCAGAAAAGTTGGCAAACTGTTAAATATCATGTTTAAAATTTTAAATAATGAAGAACATATTTAATGGTTGTGCTATGTAGCTTCTAGGGTTGGGACGATACTGAAATTTCTAACTCAATACAGATATTAAGAAAAATACTTTATATTGTTTTTGATACTGCATCAACATTTTTTTTGAAGACACAGAGTTATTTCTATTAAAGTGCAGGAAATGTTATTAACAGCAGTATGTGGATATTTTCAAATATTTTCACTGCTTTATTTAGGACAAAACCATTTAGAAAAAGTATATATTTTAAACGTGTTACTTCCCGGTTTTGTAAATCAGTAAAGGACATAACAGTAAGTTATTATTTATTTTTGTATACATGGGCTTTCTTTTATCCGTCAATTTGCTGCAGATACACAGAAATGTTCCAATTGAGGGAAAAAAATAAGGGATTATTTTAGTCTTCAACAAATTTTCTTTTCATTGTAAACATTAATCTGGTGCATGTCAAACATGTTTTAAAGTGTAAGTAAGGATCAGGTCCATCCAAATATTTTCAGCAGCAGCACTGTACAGTTTGTGTTTCAGGTTATTTTACATTATATTGCTTTTGGTGATCAACTCCAGTCAGCATTACGGGATCTGACTAGTTTCAGCTCTAATTTTCAGTGTTTTTTAGTGAAAACGTCAAGGTTTTGTTGTTTTTCTACTTTTCATCTACACAACAGCAGAGCTTTTTTTCTCTGAAAATGGCACGATTTGAAGCGTTCCAGAGGCCCTGTTTATACGACAAAGATTCATTGAAAACTGATTTTTTTTTCATTTCTGTTAACAGATCTAGATGAAAATGTTTTTTATTACAATTTCCATACACATGGCACTAGTAGAAATGTAAAAACAGAGCAATTCCCCTGCCATGTCAATAGTAATGGGTATGTTTTTGAAACTCAACAAAATGCACAAACACTTCCAGCTTAAAAAAAGGGAAAAAGGAAAAAACGTTGATGGAGAACCATGGTCAGATTCAAAAAGATTCAGCCAGACAAGTACTTTTATTTCTTCATCTTGTGTGGGTTTTGAACTGGTCAGCATCTGTTATATTGTGCTCGTGCACATTAGTTTATATTGATTTTAATCATACTGCTTATGTCCCAGGGCTTCCCCATACAGGAAAATTCTGTTTTCCCTGTCTACACAAAAACAGTGACTGGGATGTTTTTGAACTTTAAAACTCTAGAACATGTTTTCAAATCATGCAATTTTTAGAGAATAAAAATCGACCTTGTCATGTAGACGAACCGCAGAAACCCAAAAAAACGTATGTTTTCATCAAAAAACATTAAAACAGGGCCAGAGTATAACAGTTTCAAAACATTCCGGTCTCAATTGCCAAGTAGAGAGGATGACAATGGAGGGAATAATGCAAAGGGAAGACCAGGCACATCCGCAGTATGACTGAAATCAGTAGAAATTAATGCACACTCGTACAACATAACTGCTGCCGACCAATTTAAAACCCACAAAAGATGAAGATATCAACAATAAAAATGGCAGATTGCAGAGTACTTACTTCTGCTGCTGACTCATTTGACTCTAACGGTTCTCCATCAAAGTTATAAGTTTTCTTCTGGGTCCACAGTTTGTTAAATTATACTCGCATTAATGTTAGCCACATTAGCCATTAATTCCTTAACCACTAACCAGGGGTTTTCAGTGGTAGGTCACTGGTGACTTTATCTCTTCATTATTTTGTTGCAAACTAAGCTGTCCACTGATGAGCATTTATCTCCATTTAATGTGCCGTGCAGTGTGGATGCAGCACCGACTCTGTACCTAGAAAACACATCTCAACGGGGAAGCTCAGACTGACTCAAAACCCTAGCAGTGATTTAAATGTTAGCTTATGTCAGTTGGAACGCTTAACTGTTGCAGATACCAGGAGCTTTATTGACATTTTTAAGTTGCTCTGAAACATTGGAGTGTTAGTTGTAGCGTTAGAACAGCTAGCATCTAAGTTTATCAGCATCTTGTCCGCACATTGTCCGTCTGCCTCATAGATGAAGGACCTCCCAACTACACTATTGCATTTGGTTCATCGGCTAATGGGTCCCACAAGCTCTTGTCCAGATGTAGTTTCCATGTTAGCGGAGTTTTAAACTTTCAGCAGGATCTCAGTTTTATTCTCAGCCATTATTATTCAGGTGAGCCGCGGGGAGGGGCTAAGTGTCTTGTGTTACGACAGCGCTCCTGTCTTATGAAGGGGGACAACTTTGGGGGAAGAAGGAGGGTTTGTTTATATCAATTTTGACCCGAGAGAGTCTCTACCAGCCAGGTCCCAAAACCCCGGAATCCAGTCTAAGACCAGACCCAGAAAGTATTTTGTCTGGATCACAAAGCATTTTCTCATTTATTATATAGGTACAGACATATTCCTGCCAGCTGCCACTTCTGACTTTTGAACAGACGCGACGGGCAGCTATTTGGGTCAGCAACGTTCTGGTCCACACTCCAACCCAACTGGTGATGGTAATGCACCACATCGTTGTATGCCAACCGGCAGAAAACAACAAAGAAGCTATGCGGGATCTATGGACTTATAATGAGTGGAAATCTAAAGAGACAGTATGAAACCAAATATAAGAACCTCAACCAAAGCTATCCACCTGGGTCTGACGATAAGGAGAATAAATGAACTGAGGGGACAATATGAGCGAGCTACACAGCTGATAACATAGTCTCTTACAGCACAACAGCAAGCAAAATCTTATTTGTCAAACAGAGTCCAGTTTTTTCATGTTTATGATAACAGTTTTTCACAATCCAGGATTACTTGTGGTATACTGCAGGGTTGGTGACTGGGCCAATTGTCTTTACCATATATATGCTTTCACTTTGTAAAATTATCACATAGGATGGGATACATTTCCACTACTATGCTGTTGATAGACAGCTATATTTATCCATAAATCCTGATAAAATGAGATTTGATAAAATTGAAAAAGAGATCATATTTTCAATATGTCTGCAATTCAACCCCTTTCAAAAAAAAATCTAATTTAAAATATTTCTTCTCTAAAGCACTTAATAATCAAGCTGCATCATACATCAGATATCTGATTGTTCCATAAATTCCTAACAGAGCAATTTGTTCTCAGACTGCGGTTTACTGGTGGTTTTTAGTGTCTAGAAGTAGAATGGGAGGCAGATCCTTTAGGAGGCAGTCCATGAGGCAGACACCCTGTCTACTTTTAAGACTAGGTTTAAACCTTTCCTTTTTGATTAAGCTTATAGTTAGAGGGGCTTAGGTTATCCTGAGCTATCTCTGTAGTTATGGTGCTGTAGGCTTAGTCGGCTGGAGGACATACTATTATTATTTATTTATTTATACTGACTCCTAACTCTGCTACTTTCTTCTATAACTCTCCAGTTATGAATTATTTGCTGTTGTCTAATATTAATTTTATGTTCTCTCATTGTCTGTTCTCCTCATAAAAGTTATACCTGTCTGTTTTTATTTTATTCTCTCCTGCCAGGGACTACAAAAGAAACTCAGCCTAGCCTGGCTTGTTTACAGGACCTAACCATAATTATTGGTGTTAATTTTCCCATTATAAATAAATAAATACATTCATTCAGTTTCTGGGAATCTTTCAGGTTTTACTCTGAACAAAAAATTTGAGCCTTACTTAAATGAAAACCTTTCTTCTCATCTATTGAATCAATAAATAAAACCCACTGATACCTACTGATAGCTGATGGCTTCATGTTTTCTTCTTTGTAGTTTGTACTTTTGTTGTGTATTGGTGGGATTGGTTTATACGACTGTCCAGTGGCTCTGTATATAGCCTGAACCCACAGCACTCTGTCCTGCTCGTCATCACAGGCAAACGTCACCAGGTCACCCTCCTTTACTGCATTAAAAAACACCCGACCACCCTGCAGACCTAAAAATTGCAAAAACAAAGAAGAAATTAGGGAAAATTTTGTTAGTTTGATGAACTAGTCTCTGTGGTGGCTGGTTTTAGCAGACACTTCTCTGTAGCCCCACCTGAAGGTAAAAGCCTAAACAGTTAATGTGCAGGGTGTGTGGGGTCTGCAGAGGTTTTAGGCACCCTTTTCTTGACCCTAGACCTGTATAAGTCCTGGATAGAGGGAAGGTCAGCCCTGATGATTCTCTCTGCAGACCTGATTGATTGTTGCCGTCTAGACCTGTCCTGTTTTGTGGATGAGCCAAAGCACAATGAGATGGGCGAAGACAGGACAGACTGAATGATGGCAGTGTAGAAGATGACCAGCAGCTCCTGTGGAAGGTTGTACTTGTTGAGTTGCCTCAGGAAGTACAGTCTCTGCTGGGCCTTCTTCCAAGTACTGTCTATGTATAAGGACCATCTCAGGTTTGGAGAAATAGTGCTTGCCAGGAAGCGGACGTGGTAAACAGCAGACACAGTGTTGTTGAGTATGGTGAGGGGGGTATGTGGGAGTGGTGCTCTTTGAAAGTCATCATCTCCACAGTCTTGAGTGGGTTAAGTTCCAAGTGGTTCTGACCAGACCAGCGTACCAGCCAATCCACCTCCTGTCTGTATGCAGACTCATCACAGTCCTGGATCAGTCCAATAACAGTGGTGTCATCTGCAAACTTCAGGAGTTTCACAGACGGGTCCGCTGAGGTGCAGTCATTTGTGTAGCGTTAGAAGAGGAGTGGGGGGAGAACACACACCTGCGGGGTGCTGGTGCTGATGATCCAGCCTCAAATGCTGCTGCAGGTCCTTCGGCCTCAGGCATAATGGAGAGACATTATCAGGTCCGGAGGCCCTTTTTGTTTTCAGGCCCTGAAAGAGCCTATTTACACCTTCCTCTGAGATCATAAGTGCAGGTAAGGGTGTGGTTGGCAAGAATTTGTGTCTGAAAGGGATGTGGAGGAGTTGGGTTGAGGTGTGAACTGCTGCTTTTCATACCTGCAGAAGCCATTCAGTTGATTCTAACTGAATTTCATAATGTTGAAGTCCAGCAACCAGATTGTTAAATGGTAAATGGACTGAACTTATATAGCACTTTTCCAGTCATACAGACTGCTCAAAGCGCTTTACACTAGAGCCACATTCACCCAATCGCTCACACATTTATACTGTAGGCAACGGTAGGCAACTTGAGGTTAAGTGCCTTGCCCAGGGGTACATCGACATATGGCAGGAGGAAGCTGGAATCGAACCCACAACCTTCTGATTGCAAGACGACTACTCTTCCTACTGAGCCACAGTTGCCTTGTTCGGTCTTTAATTAAGCATTTTAAAGTTAAACAGCTTTAAAAGGTTTAAACACAGCCCTCACAACAGTATTATTAGCCCACATATGCCAGTCTTCATCCTGTAAAAACAGAGGTTCTTTTTTCTAGAGCGTCGAAGATTTGGTACCAGGGATACAACCAATTTTTCCATGTTAGAGTCAAGTGAAAATAAACTAGTAAAATAAAATAAATAAATGATCATGTTTGGTAAGAAGTTTAATTTAGTGTTTCTTTTTTGATATTTTCATCTAACAAAAAGTCCCTGAAAAGTCTGTCATTGGATCTTTATCACCTGAATTCATCAAAAATCTTCCTAATGTTCAGGATCCTTTCAATGTATCTTTCAAGAGCAGGCAGGTTAAGCAATGGCAGATCCTAAGGGATTTTGGTACAGGTGAGATCATATTTGGAAATATAAAAAAACAAAAGAGGAACATGGGAAGCTTCTGTAAAAACGCCATTGATGTTACCATATGAAAACAACTAAAAGAATCCCATGAATCAAATTTAACATGACTTCACAAATTTGGTTTATTATTGGTTTAAATAGTCCAAACAAAAACAAAAGATGGGATATATTAAAGAGCATTTCTTCAGTGTTAGAGGAAGGTGCACTCAAATAAAACCTGAATGTTTGCTCAATTAACCCATATTTATCATTAGTACTTATACTATTTATCAGTACTTGGACTTTTCCATATACAGGTCCTTCTCAAAATATTAGCATATTGTGATAAAGTTCATTATTTTCCATAATGTCATGATGAAAATTTAACATTCATATATTTTAGATTCATTGCACACTAACTGAAATATTTCAGGTCTTTTATTGTCTTAATACGGATGATTTTGGCATACAGCTCATGAAAACCCAAAATTCCTATCTCACAAAATTAGCATATTTCATCCAACCAATAAAAGAAGTGTTTTTAATACAAAAAACGTCAACCTTCAAATAATCATGTACAGTTATGCACTCAATACTTGGTCGGGAATCCTTTGGCAGAAATGACTGCTTCAATGCAGCGTGGCATGGAGGCAATCAGCCTGTGGCACTGCTGAGGTCTTATGCAGGCCCAGGATGCTTCGATAGCGGCCTTTAGCTCATCCAAAGTGTTGGGTCTTGAGTCTCTCAACGTTCTCTTCACAATATCCCACAGATTATCTATGGGGTTCAGGTCAGGAGAGTTGGCAGGCCAATTGAGCACAGTGATACCATGGTCAGTAAACTATTTACCAGTGGTTTTGGCACTGTGAGCAGGTGCCAGGTCGTGCTGAAAAATGAAATCTTCATCTCCATAAAGCTTTTCAGCAGATGGAAGCATGAAGTGCTGCAAAATCTCCTGATAGCTAGCTGCAATTGACCCTGCCCTTGATAAAACACAGTGGACCAACACCAGCAGCTGACACGGCACCCCAGACCATCACTGACTGTGGGTACTTGACACTGGACTTCTGGCATTTTGGCATTTCCTTCTCCCCAGTCTTCCTCCAGACTCCTTGATTTCCGAATGACATGCAGAATTTGCTTTCATCCGATAAAAGTACTTTGGACCACTGAGCAACAGTCCAGTGCTGCTTCTCTGTAGCCCAGGTCAGGCGCTTCTGCCGCTGTTTCTGGTTCAAAAGTGGCTTGACCTGGGGAATGCGGCACCTGTAGCCCATTTCCTGCACACACCTGTGCACGGTGGCTCTGGATGTTTCTACTCCAGACTCAGTCCACTGCTTCCGCAGGTCCCCCAAGGTCTGGAATCGGCCCTTCTCCACAATCTTCCTCAGGGTCCGGTCACCTCTTCTCGTTGTGCAGCGTTTTCTGCCACACTTTTTCCTCCCCACAGACTTCCCACTGAGGTGCCTTGATACAGCACTCTGGGAACAGCCTATTCGTTCAGAAATTTATTTCTGTGTCTTACCCTCTTGCTTGAGGGTGTCAATAGTGGCCTTCTGGACAGCAGTCAGGTCGGCAGTCTTACCCATGATTGGGTTTTTGAGTGATGAATCAGGCTGGGAGTTTTAAAGGCCTCAGGAATCTTTTGCAGGTGTTTAGAGTTAACTCGTTGATTCAGATGATTAGGTTCATAGCTCGTTTAGAGACCCTTTTAATGATATGCTAATTTTGTGAGATAGGAATTTTGGGTTTTCGTGAGCTGTATGCTAAAATCATCCGTATTAAGACAATAAAAGACCTGAAATATTTCAGTTAGTGTGGAATGAATCTAAAATATATGAATGTTAAATTTTCATCATGACATTATGGAAAATAATGAACTTTATCACAATATGCTAATATTTTGAGAAGGACCTGTACACCACCTGACTGGGCCAGATCATCCAATCACTTCTCATACCACTGCTATGCTGATGGTACCCAGCTCTATCTGTCATTCCTATTTGATGACCACACGGTCTAAGAACGATTCTTGGTCTGTCTCTCTGACATATTGACATGGATGAAAGGCCCATCACCTCCAACTAAACTTCTACAGATGAACTGCTTGCCTTCTTGGCCAGCCAGACCATACACCACAATATCTGCATCCAAACTGAATCCCTACCTCTTGCTCAATCAAACGTAATTAGAAACTTGGGTGTCATGATCGATGATCAGCTGACCTTTATTGATCATGATGCTGCCGTTGCTGGATTTATTTCTTTATTTATTAAATTTTTATTTGACAGATACAATAAACAAAGATCATTACCCAAAATAAATCTGATGCCTGCATCACACTGTTTATTGCCACAACTAGTATGCAACACCAGTCCCTAGAAGGGCCTTTAACAATTAAATTCAATAAAATAGAAAGTAAAACTTAACAATAAATACAATAAAAACCCAGAAGGTGATATAAAACAATGCCTTTAGAACCCTTAAAACAATATTTAAAAATGAGATGCTTCATCTTTATTCAAATCTTAAGCCTAGAAGTGAACATTTTAACATCAGTCTTGAAGTCAGATGGCAGTGAGTTCCAGAGCTTACAACTCTTAACAGAGAAGGCAGTCTGTGCAAAGATGGTCCTGGAGTTTGGTATTTTACAGTCCTGATTTATGTTGCTTCTGGTGACTCTATTACTGTTCTGTCTCTCAACAAAGTTTCTTAAAGACATCTTTAAGAAACAGGAATATCTGTAGATGGATCAGCATTATTTCATAGTGGCCTGGCCTACCTGTCTGAGGGTCGCAGTAGTCCACAGTGTACCCCTCCAGCTGCATCAGCTCCTGAGGCTCAGCTTTCCTCTCTCTGTAGCTGCACATTGCAAATGTGTATTGACTCACCTGAGGGAAGTAGACACATAGTGACTATATGTACAATATGCTGCTAACACCTCAGAAACTAACACCTGTCAAGCAATAAGACACGTTTTGTATCTCTCTTTAGTACTAAAATAGTAGGAAGCAATAGTTCTGGCAGCACTGGCACAATGATATCAAACACAATGATTTATTTCAGCAATACAGTTAAATACGGTGCCTTGCAAAGTATTCACAACCCTATATTTCACATCTATAGATACACAATATTAAGAATCAATAAACAATGTGTCCAATAAGTACTCAAAACAAGTATATAAATGTATAAGTAGCAAATAAAAAAAAATAAAAAAATGAATCAGTCAATACATAACTAAAGACAAATAAACAAAATATGTTGATGGGGAGTCTCAGAGGTTTCTATGTGTGGAGGAAAACTAACACTGCACACCACCCTGAACAGAAACATGGTGGTGGCAGCATCATGCTGTAGGTATGCTTTTCTTCAGCAGGGACAAAGAAGCTAGCCAGAGATGATGTGAAGATGGATGTAGCTGAATCCAGGACAACCCTGGAAGAAAACCTGTTTGAGGCTGCAAAATACTTGAGACTGGGGAGGAGGCTGACGTTCCAGTGATAGAATTATCCTATCCGAGTCCAATCTTCGAGAGTTACCACTATGCAACTTTAAGAAGTATCCCTCCTCCAACACACTGGAATCAAATGGCTGAATTCCCTGTGACGTAGTCATTCAGCTCTGCAGAGGTCTGGTAGGGAGCCATTCATTTGATTTAGGTGTGCTGGAGGAGATATGACTAGTAATTGCAGGATGGTAGCCTTGAAGGACTGGACTTGGGCACCTGCGGTTTATATCAGAGCATATCTATGCGTTAGAATCCAAATGGGAATGTGTGGCAAGTCTTGAAAATGAATGTTTACAGACTTTCTCCCTCTGGTGTGACTGGATTTGAGCTATTTAAAAAAGGCAAAATTTAAGTCTTAGTAAACTCCAGCTGTTGTGCAAAGCTGTGAGAGACATGCCCTAAAAGCACCTCAAGTGAAGCGAAATGTTCCATGAAGGATTGTATTAAAGGAGGGCCAATTATAAATGCATGGCACACTTTTCAGACATCATTTTACTTCCACTTCACATTTCCGATCTACATGTAGAGTAGCATGACAACATGTGACAAGGTTCAGAGAGTATGAATACATTTTACAACCAGCAATAAAACATCAATATACACTATGGTCAAAATGTATAGATACACTTTCTCACTTAATGGATCTCTTTATTTTCATGACTATTTACATTGTAGATTCTCACCAAAGGCATCAAAACTATAAATAACACACATGGTATTATATAGTAAACAAAACGTGTGAAATAACTCTAAACCTTTTTATATTTTAGATTCTTCTAAATATCCACCCTTTGTTTTGATGACTGCTTTGTTCTCTCCATGAGCTTCATGAGGTAGTCAGCTGCAATGGTTTTCCAAAGAGTCTTGAAAGAACTTCCCAGAGATTCATTGAGAGACAGCCAAAGGGTAATATTTCAGTCATTACAGGACGGCTACTTTAAGGAATCTAAAATATAAAACATAGTTAAAGTTCTTTTACAATTTTTCGTTTGCTACATTATTGCATATGTGTTCATTCAGTTTTGATGCCTACAGTGAGAATCTACGTACAATGTAAATAGTCATTAACATAAAGAAAATCATTAAATGAAAACGTGTCTAAAACCTTTGGCCAGTAGTGTATCTTAGTTGTATCACTGCTTTTGGTGTCTAATTTTTGTCTTTATATTTTGTAAAAAGCCATGTTTCTGTGCACTCCGTTATCCTTGTGAACCATAACATAATGGTAGCTCTACTCTGAAATACTAGACCATCAAAATCCTGATGCATCAGTGACTGTAGCAGATCCTCACACCAAAGATTTAATTTATTTAGCCTTTAAATGACTTTCAATACAAAAACCCAAAAACATGAAATGATTCTTCTCCCATCTTCCCTTGACCTACAGAGATCCCGAGTGAGCTGTAAGTGCTCTGAAAGTAAATGAAGAATGTACAGTACAGATTAATCAACTTGATTTTGTGTTTAGATGAGAAGGTAAAAACCTTTCAACAGATGAGATCACTATGGGGGATTTCTTTTTCTTTTCTTTCAATTATCAACTTTTTAGCAAATAAGCAATAAAAATGTTTAAAACAGATTTTACAGTAAGAGAATAAGGGTACTACTGCAAGACCTGACTAAAAACTGCATTCTGTTCAGGAAAAAAAGAATTAGGATAAATATGAATCCTTGTCTTTAGTTATACGTGTAAATCAGCTTTTGTATTAAGTTCTCCCTCTTCAACCTAGAAAACCTGACCTCAGGATCCCTGATCATGGGGTGGAGGGTTCTACAATTATTGAACTCATCCCAAATTTGTCTCATGAGCATCTTACCTGAACAAGAACAAAATATCTTTTTTTCCAGCGTTTCCAGACTCTGTGTCCTAGACCATACAGGTACCTGAAGCCCAAACAGCAGAAAAATATCATAAAACATACAGTAGTTAACTTGGTTTAATGAGAATCATCCTCTAAGAAATAATGATTGTTTTGAATTAAGTGGTTTCAATCAAATTATACAAAAATACTTACTTTCATGCTAAAGTTGTAAACTAAAATGCTTTGATCTTGCTTTCTTTTTCTTATTGGCCCCGGATTTCCAGCAGATGTTTTATAGGAAAAATAACAAACTATTTTATTTGTCATTTAATATTTCTAAGAAAAAGGCATAGAGACAAAATTGTCTCTCTCTGCTTCCTGATGAGAATACCTGGTATCTGGCAATGCTTTCCTTGATGAATTAGGTTCTGGTACATTCTGGACTGTTTATAATCTTCTAGATGTCAGGAGATCAGACATTTGACAAAAGTATAATTAGACATAGTTTAAAAAAACAACTGTTGTTACCATTTATAGAAATATTAATGCTCTCATAGTAATTGTCTTCTGGGAAATTCTTTGTGGGTTGAATGCTGGTAAATGTTTTCAGATTTGTCACTGACTCATACCAATCAACAGCCATCCTATACAACAGAGTTACCCATACACATTATTAAATGCTAAACCATACAAGCCATAGGAGAAGGTACACCTACTGACAGACATATTGCAGCAGACAGAAGGAATGGTCTGATCTGGAGGTCCACTTGCAGACCAGTGATGGGAAGCGCTTTGAGTGCCTTGTTGCTGAAAAGCGCTATATAAATAAACTTAACTTGACTTAAATGCTTCATTTTGCAATGAGCTAACATGTCTATTTAACAGGGACCAGAAGGAAAACAAATGATGTCGCATAATAATAATAATAATATTAATAATTTACACTTTATAGATCTAACAAAGGAGAAATTATCTTCTGCATTTAACCCATCCCTTAGGGAGCAGTGGGCTGCCATTGTACGGCACCCGGGGAGCATTCAGGGGCTAAAGGTTTTGCTCAGGGAATGGCAGGCTGTGGGATTTGAACCAGGGTACTGGTGGCCTCTCCAGGATGCAAATGCCTTGCTCTCTAATCACTAGGCCACCACTCCCCAAAATTTTACATATTAAGGGAAAGTGTTACAGGCGTTTGCCGGAGCACCTAACAGTCAGTCAAATTAGCAAGTGAAGGGTACCCTGCATGAGGTCTTGTGGTCATCCTCTGTAGCATGTAACTGACTGTCTGATGCTCTGGTAAACGCCTGTAACTCCTGAAACACTCCACTAGTGATGCCTCCGCCCTCTGGCTCCTTGTTAAAGTACCCAAAACTGGTCTACAAGTCAACCAAGTTACAGCTAGGTCAGACTCATTCCCTCTGATCTTGGTACTCCACTGTGTCTCTCACATAATAACTACTAAAAACACCAAATAATTTAAAACAGGGCAGAAAAGGTTTATGAAACATACACCATACTGCCAGAAGTATTTGTCCTGTTAGATCTCTGTGCTGCATTTGATACAGTCGATCACAATATTCTCTTAGAAAGGCTGCAACATGCTGTAGGGATCAGGGAAACAGCACTAGGCTGGTTTAAATCTTATTTGTCTGACAGATTCCAGTTTGTTCATGTAAATGATAAATCATATTTAAACTCCAGGGTTAATTGTGGAGTACCACAGGGATCAGTGCTTGGGCCAATTCTCTTTACTATATATATGCTTCCAATAGGTAAAATTATCAGGCAGCATGGGATACATTTTCACTGTTACGCTGATGATACTCAGCTTTACTTATCCATGAATCCTGATGAGCCCAACCAGTTAGATAGACTACAAGCATGTCTTGAAGACATAAAAACTTAGATGACTTTAAATTTTCTGCTTCTAAATTCAGACAAGACAGAAGTTGTCCTCTTTGGACCGGAGACTGAAAAAGAAACCTTAACCTGGATGGCATTAAATTGAACTGTGGTAATAAAGTAAAAAAACCTTGGTGTTATTTTTGACCAGGACAGATAATTTAAATTCCATATTAAACAAATTTTTAGGATTTCCTTCTTTCACCTTTGGAATATTCCCAAAATTAGAAATATCCTATCCAGGAGTGACGCTGAAAAACTAGTCCATGCATTTGTTACTTCAAGGATGGACTATTGTAACTCTTTACTATCAGGATGTCCAAAAAATGCAGTTAAAAGCCTTCAGCTAATTCAAAATGCTGCAGCAAGAGTTCTGATGAAAATTAAAAAGAGAGATTATATTTCTCCTATTTTAGCTTCCCTTCATTGGCTCCCTGTTAAATCCAGAATAGAATTTAAAATTCTCCTACTCACATATAAAGCCCTTAATGATCTAGCTCCATCATACATCAGAGATCCATATGTTCCTAACAGAGCACTTCGTTTTCCAACTGCAGGTTTACTGGTGGTTCCTACAGTCTCTAGAAGTAGAATGGGAGGCAGATCCTTTAGTTATCAGGCTCCTCTTCTGTGGAACCAGCTCCCAGTTTTAGTCCGTGAGGCAGACACCCTGTCTACTTTTAATGCTAGGCTAAAAACTTTCTTTTTTGATAAAGCTTAGAGTGGCTGAGGTTATCCTGAACTTTCTCAGTGACTGCTACAAGTCACTGACTCGATGCAATCTGCTGGGTTTTCTTAGATAGAGAAACTTTTTCACCAATTCGAATAAATAACTGAATCTGACTCCACTGTTCAATGGTTAAGATTAATTGGAATGTATGAACCTGACTTGAAATCTATATGATTCCATTAAATTGACTTAGTCCATTTTAAAGTTACCCACCTTTCACACAATGCAACAGGAAACAACACTCTCCAATTATTTTTACCTCTGCCTTCCTCCCTCCCTGTTGGACGGAGTAAGGGGGAGTCAGGTTCAGTTATGGTTGAGGTGCAAACACACCCTCCATTTCTGCTACCTGTGCAACCCCTTCTCTTTTCCAATGGTTATAATCAGTCTGACAGAGAGAGGTACCCCCAATCCTTGTGGTGTTTAGTATAATAATAGCCACCAGAATCAGATTCAGAATCAGAATCAGAAAAGCTTTATTGCCAAGTACGTTTTTGGACATACAAGGAATTTGTTTTGGCGTAGTCGGTGCAATACAATACAAATTAAACAGTATAAACATATCTACAATATAATATAAATATATGTGCACAGTTTTAAGTGAGTGAGAGTAAGTATAGAGCAGTATAAGATGCAAGAGCAATACAACAGTGCAGGAGAGTCAGCAAAAAAAAAATGGCGGGGGGGGGGGGGGAGGAGAAGGGAGAGTGTCAGGGTGGTTTCCGGGCTTTGTTAACAAGGCTGGTGGCAGATGGGAAAAAACTGTTCTTGTGGCGTGAGGTTTTGGTCCGGATGGACCGCAGCCTCCTGCCAGAGGGGAGAGTCTCAAAGAGTCTGTGACCGGGGTGGGAGGGATCAGCCAGAATCTTCCCTGCCCGCTTCAGGGTCCTGGAGGTGTACAGTTCCTGGAGCGACAGTAGACTGCAGCCAATCACCTTCTCAGCAGACCGAATGACACGCTGCAGCCTGCCCTTATCCTTGGCTGTAGCAGCGGCGTACCAGATGGTGATGGAGGAGGTGAGGATGGACTCAATGATGGCTGTGTAGAAGTGCACCATCATAGTCTTTGGCAGGTTGAATTTCTTCAGCTGCCGCAGGAAGAACATCCTCTGCTGGGCTTTCTTGATGAGGGAGCTGATGTTTGGCTCCCACTTGAGATCCTGGGAGATGATGGTTCCCAGGAAGCGGAAAGATTCCACAGTGTCAATTGTGGAGTCACAGAGGGTGATGGGGGCAGGTGGGGCTGGGTTCTGCCTGAAGTCCACAACCATCTCCACTGTCTTTAGAGCGTTGAGCTCAAGGTTGTTCTGGCTGCACCAGTCCAACAGATGGTCCACCTCCCATCTGTACGCGGACTCGTCACCATCCCATCAGAGATGAGTCCGATCAGGGTGGTGTCGTCCGCAAACTTCAGAAGCTTGACAGACTGGTGACTGGAGGTGCAGCTGTTGGTGTACAGGGAGAAGAGCAGAGGAGAGAGAACACAGCCTTGGGGGGAACCGGTGCTGATGGTCAGGGAGTCAGAGACGTGTTTCCCCAGCCTCACGCGCTGCTTCCTGTCAGACAGGAAGTCAGTGATCCACCTGCAGGTGGAGTCGGGCACACTCAGCTGGGAGAGCTTCTCCTGTAGCAGAAGTGGGCTCTACATGGACAAACTTTATTAGTTTATTATTTTACTTAGCACCCCTACACATAGCCCATTCTAAAATGGCCAAACTCTAACACTCAGTAGTTCATTCTAACCTCCCCAACAACCCCGCATCATTCCAAACCCTTTGTGAAGTGCCTTGAGACGACATGTGTTGTTGGTGCTATATAAATAAAACTGAAAACTGAACTTCTACATGTACATGAACTTTCATCACACCCTATTCTTAATCTACAGGTCCTTCTCAAAATATTAGCATATTGTGATAAAGTTCATTATTTTCCATAATGTAATGATGAAAATTTAACATTCATATATTTTAGATTCATTGCACAATAACTGAAATATTTCAGGTCTTTTATTGTCTTAATACGGATGATTTTGGCATACAGCTCATGAAAACCCAAAATTCCTATCTCACAAAATTAGCATATCATTAAAAGGGTCTCTAAACAAGCTATGAACCTAATCATCTGAATCAACAAGTTAACTCTAAACACCTGCAAAAGATTCCTGAGGCCTTTAAAACTCCCAGCCTGGTTCATCACTCAAAACCCCAATCATGGGTAAGACTGCCGACCTGACTGCTGTCCAGAAGGCCACTATTGACACCCTCAAGCAAGAGGGTAAGACACAGAAAGAAATTTCTGAACGAATAGGCTGTTCCCAGAGTGCTGTATCAAGGCACCTCAGTGGGAAGTCTGTGGGAAGGAAAAAGTGGGGCAGAAAACGCTGCACAACGAGAAGAGGTGACTGGACCCTGAGGAAGATTGTGGAGAAGGGCCGATTCCAGACCTTGGGGGACTTGCGGAAGCAGTGGACTGAGTCTGGAGTAGAAACATCCAGAGCCACCGTGCACAGGTGTGTGCAGGAAATGGGCTACAGGTGCCGCATTCCCCAGGTCAAGCCACTTTTGTACCAGAAACAGCGGCAGAAGTGCCTGACCTGGGCTACAGAGAAGCAGCACTGGACTGTTGCTCAGTGGTCCAAAGTACTTTTTTCGGATGAAAGCAAATTCTGCATGTCATTCGGAAATCAAGGTGCCAGAGTCTGGAGGAAGACTAGGGAGAAGGAAATGCCAAAATGCCAGAAGTCCAGTGTCAAGTACCCACAGTCAGTGATGGTCTGGGGTGCCATGTCAGCTGCTGGTGTTGGTCCACTGTGTTTTATCAAGGGCAGGGTCAATGCAGCTAGCTATCAGGAGATTTTGGAGCACTTCATGCTTCCATCTGCTGAAAAGCTTTATGGAAATGAAGATTTCATTTTTCAGCACGACCTGGCACCTGCTCACAGTGCCAAAACCACTGGTAAATGGTTTAAAGAAAATGAGAGCAAACTGGAGACGCTGCGGGGACAAACTCTGTCTGTGATCTAGCGATTGTAAATCCATCTAAATATGATAACATTGCATAAACAATAAGAACAAATACAAAAGCTTGGCTGAATTTTGATTTTACAACTTGTTTTATTCTTTTTTCAATCACTTCTGAATTCTATAGTGGGAATTTGTGTTAGAGTAGTTATCTGTAATAGTATAATTCCATAATTTAGAAGCTTGGAACAATAATGTGTTCAGACTAAGACTTTCTACATACTACTTATAAAGGGAAATTTAAAAACTGCAGGAAGACTTCTATGGCTTTTGGAATGCTGTTTCACAAACAAAATTAAGGTTCACACTGTGAGACAAAGTTTTTATTTTCAGAATTTTGGAAATGCTTAAAAAGACATTTTAGATCTCTAAAATTATTTTTATCACACTAACAGTGTGCAAATGCACCTTTTTATTTACAGGTCCTTCTCAAAAAATTAGCATATTGTGATAAAGTTCATTATTTTCTATAATGTAATGATGAAAATTTCACATTCATATATTTTAGATTCATTGCACACTAACTGAAATATTTCAGGTCTTTTATTGTCTTAATACGGATGATTTTGGCATACAGCTCATGAAAACCCAAAATTCCTATCTCACAAAATTAGCATATTTCATCCGACCAATAAAAGAAAAGTGTTTTTAATACAAAAAACGTCAACCTTCAAATAATCATGTACAGTTATGCGCTCAATACTTGGTCGGGAATCCTTTTGCAGAAATGACTGCTTCAATGCGGCGTGGCATGGAGGCAATCAGCCTGTGGCACTGCTGAGGTCTTATGGAGGCCCAGGATGCTTCGATAGCGGCCTTTAGCTCATCCAGAGTGTTGGGTCTTGAGTCTCTCAACGTTCTCTTCACAATATCCCACAGATTCTCTATGGGGTTCAGGTCAGGAGAGTTGGCAGGCCAATTGAGCACAGTGATACCATGGTCAGTAAACCATTTACCAGTGGTTTTGGCACTGTGAGCAGGTGCCAGGTCTTGCGGAAAAACGAAATCTTCATCTCCATAAAGCTTTTCAGCAGATGGAAGCATGAAGTGCTCCAAAATCTCCTGATAGCTAGCTGCATTGACCCTGCCCTTGATAAAACACAGTGGACCAACACCAGCAGCTGACATGGCACCCCAGACCATCACTGACTGTGGGTACTTGACACTGGACTTCTGGCATTTTGGCATTTCCTTCTCCCTAGTCTTCCTCCAGACTCTGGCACCTTGATTTCCGAATGACATGCAGAATTTGCTTTCATCCGAAAAAAGTACTTTGGACCACTGAGCAACAGTCCAGTGCTGCTTCTCTGTAGCCCAGGTCAGGCACTTCTGCCGCTGTTTCTGGTTCAAAAGTGGCTTGACCTGGGGAATGCGGCACCTGTAGCCCATTTCCTGCACACGCCTGTGCACGGTGGATCTGGATGTTTCTACTCCAGACTCAGTCCACTGCTTCCGCAGGTCCCCCAAGGTCTGGAATCGGCCCTTCTCCACAATCTTCCTCAAGGTCCGGTCACCTCTTATCGTTGTGCAGCGTTTTCTGCCACACTTTTTCCTTCCCACAGACTTCCCACTGAGGTGCCTTGATACAGCACTCTGGGAACAGCCTATTTGTTCAGAAATTTCTTTCTGAGTCTTACCCTCTTGCTTGAGGGTGTCAATAGTGGCCTTCTGGACACCAGTCAGGTCGGCAGTCTTACCCATGATTGAGGTTTTGAGTGATAAACCAGGCTGGGAGTTTTAAAGGCCTCAGGAATCTTTTGCAGGTGTTTAGAGTTAACTCGTTGATTCAGATGATTAGGTTCATAGCTCGTTTAGAGACCCTTTTAGTGATATGCTAATTTTGTGAGATAGGAATTTTGGGTTTTCATGATCTGTATGCCAAAATCGTCCGTATTAAGACAATAAAGACCTGAAATATTTCAGTTAGTGTGCAATGAATCTAAAATATAGGAATGTTAAATTTTCATCATGACATTATGGAAAATAATGAACTTTATCACAATATGCTAATTTTTAAGAAGGACCTGTATATTTGTGTATATTTGTATATTGTATATATGTATATTCTTTAATGCAAAAAACAAAAACCAGGGAGAAAAGTGTACCGGGGTCAAATTCCTTGTTTGTATGTACGAACTTGGCAATAAAGCTGATTCTGATTCTAACCAATTTTGTTGCTGGTTTATATGTTTTTACCTGTGTAAAAAGCTCAGCTTCCCAGAGCCTATTTACCCTCGCCTAGATCCTGCAAACCATAGCTACACTCTTTTTGCTGACTCAACCATTCATACATGCTTATACACTCATTTTATGACAGAATTATTTGCTGTGTATGATAGGTGGATTAATCATCCACTGATCAGAATTTGGGGGGAAATAAACGGGTTCTCTTATTTAAGGAAATTTTGGCATGCTGCAGGGTGGGAAACTGGGCCCCTGATCTTTGAACTGGAAGATGAACAGCCTGCTTCCAGGTTACAGCTTACATCATGATTTTCATTCAGGTAAACACAACCTAATTTAAGTCATTTAAAATGCTCAGATAAGAAAATAAAACTGTACTTCAAGCCCTCTCAGGGATACAATCTCAACACATCTCAAATGCCACTGTTAAGATCTAAAGTAAAGCTTCAACTCTCATGTAAAACTAAGAGAAGTGAGGATCCCCCGGGCTCAAAGAGGCCTTGACGCACACAGAAGGAAGTCTGGGGGAAAATGGAATAATGAGTAGTATGGCTTCTAGATCAATGGGTGCTCCCGGCCCCCCTGAAGCATATGATGCAGGAAAGTGCAACAGAGTAAAATAGATCGATGGTAAGACCTCTTTCTTCAGCTCTGCTGCCCACCTTTAAAGAAAAGGCCTACAGTCAAGGCTGCAGTGCATTTGGACGGATAATCTGGGCCATTCCATACGTCTGTGGGTTAACATGTGGCAGCACTCGCCATCCACTTCTGAAAATTATTTTGTTGCTTTGTCCTCTTCCTCCTGTAGTTTAACATGTCAGTTCTGCTGCCGTGTGGCAGAGCAACAAGGACTGATGCCAAAGAGCTCAGTGCAGGTATCTGAGCAGAAAAATAACCGTTTTTAGTTGGCCTCTAAGCAAGAAACTCGGACTTTTAACAGTGATAATAAGATCCTGGAAAAACCATGCTGACTTATCACTTATAATCATTATAAGTGATAAGTGTACATAAGTATATATTTCTGATATTTCAAGTCAAACAGACTACAAGCAGCTGCTTTTGTCAAATGTTCATGTTAAAGCATATGATACATAACAGAAAGAAATATGAGACTTAATGTTGTCCTTATTTAAAACAAAACCATATAGAAAAAAAATCTAAACATGGTTAAATTAAGAACCTTACTCATGCTCATTTAAGCAAATTCTGTGAAAATAGTTCTTGTTCAGAAATGTTCTTAATCTGTGATTTATTTCCTTGAAAAAAATCTTATATCGATATCCTATATCTTTATCTCAACTGAATTTTATTTTGTTTATTTGTTTTTTGCATTTTTAGTTTCAAAATACGGCAAACAAAAATTATAAGCACTCATTTCTGCAAGACGAAGCATCTCCTGGTATCCACTTATTTGGTAATTTATTTAAAATATACATACAGTACACAGCATACTTTTATTGTAAAACATGAGACACGGAGTTTCATTAACCTCTAACATCAAGGGGTTTGCAAAGTAAAGCCTCACAGGAACACTCATACTGCCCCCTTGTGGAGCATCCAAAAAACATATTTCCAGTATTTTGTTTGTTTTACAATAACCTCTGCAGTTAACTACTGATATCAGTAAACTGCATTTAATCCATCAATTCATGGTTCATGTACCACACAATAATCTGTGCAGTCAAGTAATCTGTGCAGTGAAGTATTCGGGACAAAACAGACTTCAGCAAGAGCAGAATTAAACACTAAGCCACCTCAATCAACATGAAAAAGAGGGAGACGCTCCTCTCATGTAGTGCTCACAGGAAAAACAAGTCAACACTCCACATCATTTCCGAAAACGGTCTGTTCAACTGCTTAGAATATAAAAATGAAAAATAAATGCAAAAAAACCAAATCGTATGGGGACATATATTTGGTTAAAAAAAGGACTGAGAGTCCAGCTAAATAAGCAAAGATAAAACAGAAATGACTTGCTTGTGTTTCTCCTTGGCTGATGAGAATTGGGTGGTGAGTGGAACATTGATAAACTTATTGTTTTACTTTTTTTTTTTTTTTTTTTTTGCTGCAGCAGCTTTTCTTCCTTATTCCACAAACACAAAATAAACATCACAATAAACATCTGCAAAATTCAATAAAAAATACCTACTTATTTAATTAAAATTAAGCACAGATTAATAATGTAAATGTGATTTAAAGCATCCTTCTCCCTTAAGTTCCTATTCAAACTTCCTGTTCAATAATTTTATTCATTCCCTTTTTGTAAACATTGAGGAGTTTACTTGTGATTAATATAACTGATTCTTTAAACATAAAAATAAAAAATTCAACATAGGTTTTCATAAAACTGAACAGGCCGTCTTTTTGAAAAGTTATTCAGGTTTTTATGGCCTAAGACAAATAGTACTTTGTATGATTGTGGGCAGAAATGGCTTACTGGATTGTTAAGGTTTCCAACCCCTGCTCTAAATACTCAAGCAGGCACAGTCTGTGAAAAATCTAATTTCTAATTTCCCCTCGGGGATCAATAAAGTATCTTTGAATTGAATTGAATTTTCTTTCTCTCCTCATGCAAACAGGGGCTCTCCTTCCTCTTAAAATTCACAGCCAAGGAGACATTCTGAAAGAAAAGATTTCCCTTTGGACCATGTGTCCTCAACCACTGGGTTCTGGACTGGTACCAGGCTTTAGGTCTATTGGTTCTGGGCTGCAGAGCAATCAAAGAATATGTGTGGGAATTTGGGTGGTACTGACAAGCGGAGTGTGTAAGCGGGTTTATTTTGAACAACCCAGAAGCATTTTGATTGATTAGGTTGGTACATTTGGGAAGTATTAAGATACAGAGTGAAAGGGAGCAGGAAAAAGCATGTGAGCTGACACAATGTAGAGACCATCTGGTTAGGCCCAGTGATTTGTTGTAGTTTAGGGGTTGTATGGAGAAATTTATGGAATATGTGAACCCCCTCCTGGGTCCCCACAGACATCCGGGAGAGTAAGTCTGGTCTTCAAAAGACCATGATAAAATAAGGTTGGGGAAGACTGCTTTAGACACAGCTGTATGCTCAGATTTTTAATTTCAAGGTGAACAACAAGAGAACAGAGGGTAACATACTGAAAGCTGAAGATGTGGTCTGTAACAGCAGCTACTGCAGCATAAGAGGGCAGGAAACATTTTTCCCTTGAATAATAATAGGTTTAAAAGTTAGATTTGCTGCCACCATGTGGTTACAATGAAGTGCTACACAACATACTTATCTCCGAAGAACACTACAGGTCCTTCTCAAAATATTAGCATATTGTGATAAAGTTCATTATTTTCCATAATGTCATGATGAAAATTTAACATTCATATATTTTAGATTCATTGCACACTAACTGAAATATTTCAGGGGTTTTATTGTCTTAATACGGATGATTTTGGCATACAGCTCATGAAAACCCAAAATTCCTATCTCACAAAATTAGCATATTTAATCCGACCAATAAAAGAAAAGTGTTTTTAATACAAAAAACGTCAACCTTCAAATAA
Source organism: Girardinichthys multiradiatus (assembly GCF_021462225.1). Lineage (NCBI taxonomy): Eukaryota > Metazoa > Chordata > Actinopteri > Cyprinodontiformes > Goodeidae > Girardinichthys > Girardinichthys multiradiatus. The sequence continues at coordinate 8,578,462 of NC_061795.1, read as the reverse complement.
TCATGTACAGTTATGCACTCAATACTTGGTCGGGAATCCTTTTGCAGAAATGACAGCTTCAATGCGGCGTGGCATGGAGGCAATCAGCCTGTGGCACTGCTGAGGTCTTATGGAGGCCCAGGATGCTTCGATAGCGGCCTTTAGCTCATCCAGAGTGTTGGGTCTTGAGTCTCTCAACGTTCTCTTCACAATATCCCACAGATTCTCCATGGGGTTCAGGTCAGGAGAGTTGGCAGGCCAATTGAGCACAGTGATACCATGGTCAGTAAACCATTTACCAGTGGTTTTGGCACTGTGAGCAGGTGCCAGGTCGTGCTGAAAAATGAAATCTTCATCTCCATAAAGCTTTTCAGCAGATGGAAGCATGAAGTGCTCCAAAATCTCCTGATAGCTAGCTGCATTGACCCTGCCCTTGATAAAACACAGTGGACCAACACCAGCAGCTGACACGGCACCCCAGACCATCACTGACTGTGGGTACTTGACACTGGACTTCTGGCATTTTGGCATTTCCTTCTCCCCAGTCTTCCTCCAGACTCCTTGATTTCCGAATGACATGCAGAATTTGCTTTCATCCGAAAAAAGTACTTTGGACCACTGAGCAACAGTCCAGTGCTGCTTCTCTGTAGCCCGGGTCAGGCGCTTCTGCCGCTGTTTCTGGTTCAAAAGTGGCTTGACCTGGGGAATGCGGCACCTGTAGCCCATTTCCTGCACACGCCTGTGCACGGTGGATCTGGATGTTTCTACTCCAGACTCAGTCCACTGCTTCCGCAGGTCCCCCAAGGTCTGGAATCGGCCCTTCTCCACAATCTTCCTCAGGGTCCGGTCACCTCTTCTCGTTGTGCAGCGTTTTCTGCCACACTTTTTCCTTCCCACATACTTCCCACTGAGGTGCCTTGATACAGCACTCTGGGAACAGCCTATTCGTTCAGAAATTTATTTCTGTGTCTTACCCTCTTGCTTGAGGGTGTCAATAGTGGCCTTCTGGACAGCAGTCAGGTCGGCAGTCTTACCCATTATTGTGGTTTTGAGTGATGAACCAGGCTGGGAGTTTTAAAGGCCTCAGGAATCTTTTGCAGGTGTTTAGAGTTAACTCGTTGATTCAGATGATTAGGTTCATAGCAAAGTTTAGAGACCCTTTTAATGATATGCTAATTTTGTGAGATAGGAATTTTGGGTTTTCATGAGCTGTATGCCAAAATCATCCATATTAAGACAATAAAAGACCTGAAATATTTCAGTTAGTGTGCAATGAATCTAAAATATATGAATGTTAAATTTTCATCATGACATTATGGAAAATAATTAACTTTATCACAATATGCTAATATTTTGAGAAGGACCTGTATACTGCCAAAAGTATTTCTCTACTTCTACATGGACATAAACTTTGATGACACCCTATTCTTAATCTATGAGGTCCAGTTTGTTGATGGACCCACCGTTTCCAGCAATAGCAACTTTAACTACTCTGTAAAGATCTTCCTCAAGGTTTAGGAGTGTGTTCATAGTTAGATGAGAAAACCAGAACTGCAGCCTCCGCTGCACTCTGTTTCTCCACATCAAACTTCCTGCAGCCATGAAAGTGATTGGAACACCAGAATTCAATGATCTGGTGCTGCGACCTAATACCTTTGGCAACAGAGTGGATGTTGTGCAGCCCTTATAAGTCTGATCTGTGTCTTATGGTTTCTGTTTGTGCTCTTATCATATTTCATGCTGTAACAAAGGCACAGATCAGAAGAAACGTGAACTGTTTCTGTGGTGATATTAAAGCTAGGTGGCATTAAAATTGTGTATCAGATGTTATCTTTTCATCTTCAGATCCTGCAGCACACTTCTCCCTTTATTTAAACAGCAGGTAACGCTATTGGTGTTCTAAACAAAAGCCAAGAATTATGTTTTCATTGCCTTGAAAGAGTTCTGATGTCCTTAAAGTTCTGAACTGTACTTTTTAATACTGCAGTATTAAAAAGTGGAAGAAGAAGACAACATTTTCAAAATTCTTTATAGAAAATCTGTGTATAATTTAACCTCAGTATAAATTCAGCTGTTCTGTTTCTGGCTTCAGGTTTGTTAGAGAACATTAGAGAACACAAACACCATCATGAAGACCAAGGAACACAGCAGACAGGTCAGGGGGAAAGTTGTGGATACGTTTTAAACCCGGGTTAGGTTCTAGAGCAATATCCGACGTTTTACAGAGCTCTGTTCAGTCCATCATCTTAACATGAAGAGAGGATGGACCAACTGCAGACATGGACATCCACCTAAACTGACAGGTTGGTCAAGGAGATAATTTATCAGAAAAAAAGCAAGCAGGCCCATAGTAGGAGGAGGCTACTGCAAATTGACAGTAGCCTATGGAGGAGCTACAAAGATTCACAGTTAAGGTGGAAAAATGTGTCAACAGGACATCTAATAATCATGTATATTGCTGTGAAATGTTCACGTCATACAGATGTCTTCTGATGCTTTTTTGTCACACGTAAATGTTTCAGATCATCAAACAAATTTTAATATTGGATCAAGAGAACTTGTGTAGATACAAAAAGAAACTCAAAAATAAATGATCTAAAAAATTTCAAAAACTGTAGACAAACAATGCCACACTGTTATTCAGTTCAAAATAGCACTAAGTACTGTGAGTCCAGTGGTCAAAAGCTAAACTATCCAGATTTAGACCAGTTCTGGATCCCACTTGGAAAAAGCGTAAACAGGCCCCTGCTACCCTTCTACATATGTTCTGAACATGTTCAATGTTGCATTACCTTTGGTAGTTAGTCTTCTTTTGCTTACTAAAATTTTAGAAGAGCCATGTGATCTATGTCCCTAGTTGCTGTCTTCAGCATTGTTCACAGAGTGGGAAATTGAATGGTCATAAGTTAAATATGCTAGCCGCCTGTACCCTGCTAGCCAGACGCCTTGTGTTGTTGTATTGGAAAAATTCCTCGCCTTCATGATTTTCACAGTGGATCACAGAAGTTATGCAGTACCTCAAACTGGAAAAGATGAGACGCTCCCTCAAAGGTTCTGGGTCTTGCTTCTATGCCACTTAGCAACCCTTTCTGACATGTACTGAAAAATGGACAGTAGCTGTCTTGCTTGTGTACAATAACGTGTACGTAACCTTCCCAGAAGAGGCTGATTAACCAAAATTATTTTAAGCTCTGCAGGGATCACGTGTCTCAGTTAAGATCAATGTTCGTGATAAAACAATGAGAAAGAGACCACGCAAAATGGCCTACATGGGAGTTCCAAAGTTAAAAGCACTGCTGACCAAAAAGAACATAAAGACCCATTTCAGGTTTGCAAAAAAGCATCTTGATGTCTTTAAGAGCTTTAGGAAAACTATCTGTGGACTGATGAGACAAAAGTGGGACATTTTGGAAGATGTTTGTCCCGTTACAGAGGTCCAGGTTGGTTTGCATAGCATTTTGCTATTATTAAATGAAATCATAATTTAAAATTGCTTTTTGCATTTACTCCAATTATTTTTATCTAATACTGAAATTTGCAAAAAAAAAAAAAAAGCAAAAACACAAGAGATTTGTGAGGGGGGACACACATTCACAATGCTTCACAAATATGGCAATATGGAAGAAGAAGAGTACGAAGAAAGCCATAAGAAAGCGGTGCTCCTGGAGTAGTGGTCCTCTCCAATCTGGTTCCGTCTCTGGTGAACCCAGGGATATCGATGCCATTGGCAAAAGCGGCTTTCCATAAATAACGCACCGTGACTCGCTCCATGTTGAGTTGAACCCGGCAAGCAGCAGATAGAAGCTCCTCCTGTTTGATGACGCGGTGAATGGAGTGGAGCGAGTGGAGTGTTGTTGCTTGTTCACCACGTGAATTGCTGGCAAAATGTCAGGCGAGCGACAGCACGCGAATGAGTTGAAAAATCCACTGAAATCGCGCTCGGTTGGAATGCACCTTTAGAGGCTGCAGAAGACTTGAGACTGGGGTGGAAGTTCACCTTCCAGCAGGATAACCACCATGTACATAAAGCCAGAGATGACATGGGATCGTTAAGATCAAACCTTATTTATGTGACAGAAAGCCCGCCAAAAAATAAGCAGTTTTAGATATGCAAAATCTTTAGACTTGCAGATAAAAGTGCTTTGTGAATGTTTTTATTCAAATAGGCTATTATTTGAACAGAAATCTGAAATAATGCATTTGCTCTCCTGCTCTTTACAATTATGTCCAACTACTAAAGCGCCAATAAACCACAATAAAGTTTGGAGATGTAAAATGAAAAAGTTAAAAGGGTATGAATAATTTTGCAGGACACTGCACTGTATGCCAAATTACAATAAATGATTTTGTTTTTTTGTCGTTCTTTTCTTTTTCCTCTTACAACCCAAAGCACAAGGTGACAGTAAATCAATGGGGAAAGTAACAGTCTGGCAACTGGAAGATTTCAAGTTCAACTCCAGCTTTAATGATGCCTAATCTCCTTGAGCAAGACACTGAACCTCAAGTTACATTTCCATATTTTGTATCGGTACAATTGTATGAACAGTGTGTGAGCGGATGTGACTTTAATTGGACAATACAACAAAAAAAAGTGCTTATGTCATTTCCGTCCCTGTATCCATTCATCACAACTGGATCCCTGAGGGAATGTAGAAAGGAGCCTCAGCACAGATTTAAGTGAATGTACAGGAAGCTGACCCTTAAAACAGGGCATGCGAATTGGAAACTCAACTTTACATACAGCAGCAATGATTTGATCATTATGTTGCTTTGCTATAATGTCCACTCTGCCATACATTATCTAAAACACTGCAAAAACTTAAAAAGGTTACAGTATGTGAACATCCTATGTTCTGTATGATTTTTAGGAACCTATGTAGCTAAACTCTCTCTTTCCCTTATCAATCCAACATGGACACTAAAACAAAGAACTAACGGCAAACTCACCCACTATGCTTCATGTTGGGAGGTTTGCCCATGCGGACTGCTAGTTTGATCCTCAGATCTGTGTCCTGGCTGTTTTTTGGGACCACCATCCTATGGAACTCTGCTTGCTTTGGTCCACTCGTGGTGGGGTTCAGGACCACCTGAAAGGTGTGAAAACATACATGCTGGGGCTGGAAATGATCATTCCAATCATTTTTCTTGTACTGTATAGTAACAACTAAATACCTAGCTAAACCCATCAACACTTTAGCATGATGGCAGCTCTAAGATAATTTCTGCCATTAATTAAATCAGTCTCCTCCACTCTTTTAGCCCACTTAATTTAACTTCTGCACCCAGCTTCTGCATCACACATTTTATTATTTTGTTTTGGTTTTTGCACATATTTCAAACTTAACTTTGGAAAAACGTTTGCCCACTGCAAACTTCATTTTTAAAATTTTGTTTAAGTTGAACATTGAATTTTTCTTGTGTTTCAAAAGTGCTAGAGAACCCAGAGATAGAAATAACATCTAAATCAGTCATTTGTTTTCTGTACAACACACACATGCCCCTTTTCCACTGGCTCATTTTAGGCGGCGCGGCCCCGCTCTACTGACGGCTGGAGCTATGACTTGAAAACAGACTCCACCTCCAGCTGTCAGTGTAAGACTTTAAAAAACAAAACCGCGGACTTATGACCACGGTGAGGTTAGTATTAGGTTGGATTTTGGATATTCGATTCAGCGGGGTCTTTCTGCCGCTTGACCCGATGCAGGCAGTCTGATTACGGCCAGCTGCTCTCTGTCTACTCCCTCCTCCTGCAGATGGTGGTTTGCTGAAGGACTGTCAATAAAGTTCCAAACCAAACATACTGTTTCATGGTGGTATTCTTCTGTGTGTTTTGGGAGAAATGTTTGTGCGGCTGAACAGCTGATTTTATGTGTGATCAGCTGGTTTATGATGTTATTTAATAGAGAGCCCCCTAACTGTGTAATTCAGAAAGCTGACATGGGGTCCTTTTTCTTTTCTATCAGCCTTCAGGCATGGTTTATAATTTGTAAATAGTACAATTATATTTTGGTTTTACTTGCTCCGGCCATTGTGGTCCTTAATATTATTGTAGTCGCTCTTGAGTTTTATTAACTTTTCTCTCCACTACCTCAGCGAAAACCTTCTCGTTTCTCCTGGTCCAATGGCCAATTAGTAAACAGCAGTCTGTTCACGTCACATATAGTCCCGACTCAGCCCCGGTCGTACCTGCTCAGGAACAGGGACCAAAAACCTAGGTACCAGTACTGAAAAAACAGTAATGGAAACGCTCGAATAGCCAGCCGAGTGGAGTCGAGTAGGGCCAAATCGATTCAGTGGAAAAGGGGCAATAAAGACAAATACAAAGCCTGTTTACAGTTTAAAGGAAATATGAGATTTTTTTACAGTCAGGTACTGTGAAGTTATTATCTGTGATCACTCCCTCATAGAAAGATGACACATCACCATGAGCTTATTTGAAAGTTAACACATTCAGAGATTTCTGAAGGCAAATTTTTCTATCAGTGGGCTACAATACTATATTAGAGGATTTTCTTTTTATTTACAATGATTCTAAGTACATTAATTATGAGCTACATGACAATTTCACTTTCCCTTATAGGGGAATAATAAGTAATTCATCAGATCAGCTGATTACTCAAACTCTCAGGAACAAAATAAACGTAGATTTTTGTCCCTTTTTGATTTCAGCAAACCACCATCTGCAGGAGGAGGGAGCAAGCAGGGAGCAGCTGGCCATAATCAGACTTCCTGCATCGTGTGAAATGGGAAGAAGTCCCGCTGAATCCATGGAGCACAAATTTCCAACCTAAAACTAATTTCACTGCAGTCAGAAATCCATGGTTTTGCACTTTAGAGTCCTTGTCCTCGTTATTGTCATGGCTGAGACAAAAACTTCCTCATAAAGCCCAGAATTGTAACTTCTTCAGGCAAATTTAGGAGCTTCACCAGTCTCTCCTCTCCACTACTCCAGCCACACACCCTCACATCAAAACCCCTGAGCCTTATTTTAGAAGTTCTGGCTGGGCTGTGGTCCAGATAATTATCCCAGTGGATCATTTTAAAAAGGAAAAAAATATATATGACACTTTTGCATATAGAATAATACAAACATTATTAGTATTTAGCTCATTTATGTTTTTATTTTCTATTTATTTTTTTAATGGTTTCACGCAGATTACTTTAATATGACAATGTCACAGTAATGTTAATGGCAGCACAGTGCACTACAATGAAGGCTGGAGGTGGGGTTTCAGCCGTCAGTGGGTCAGAGAAAACACTAAAACTAAAACTAGCCAGTGGAAAAGGGGCAAATCTGTCAGTTGTCCGGCAGCACTGCAGATGGTATGGTTCTGTGCTTTCCAGGTAGCTGATCAGCCAAGTCAACTAATGAGGAGGAATATTCAGTATTTTATAAACATACTACTGAGTGACCCTGTTGGGTCACTCAATAGTTCCTCTTGCTTGACTAAACATTTTTATATTTTAGATTAATACAAAATAGTCACCCCGGCCGGGCCAAGCCCGAACGAGAGACGCGAGGCCATCCCCCAGTGGGCCCACCACCTGCAGGGGGAACTGTGAGGGACCGGTGCAAAGAGGATTGGGTGGCGGACGAAGGTGGAGACCTCAGCGGCCCGATCCCCGGATGCTTAGGCTGGCTCTAGGGACGTGGAATGTCACCTCGCTGGGGGGGAAGGAGCCTGAGCTTGTGCGGGAGGTGGAGAGATATCGACTAGAAATAGTCGGGCTCGCCTCCACGCACAGCGTGGGCTCTGGAACTCATCTCCTTGAGAGGGGTTGGACTCTCTTCTACTCTGGAGTGGCCCACGGGGAGAGGCGGCGGGCTGGTGTGGGTTTGCTTGTTGCCCCCCAGCTCAGCCGTCTCGTGTTGGGGTTTACCCCAGTGGATGAGAGGGTCGTATCCCTGCGCCTTCGGGTTGGGGAGAGGTCTCTGACTATTATTTCAGCCTACGGGCTGAGTGGTAGTGCAGAGTACCCGGCCTTCTTGGCGTCCCTGTCGGGGGTGCTGGATAGTGCCCCTCCCGGGGACTCCATTATTCTGCTGGGGGACTTCAACGCCCACGTGGGGAACGACAGTGACACCTGGAGAGGCGTGATTTGGACGGCCTCCCCGATCTGAATCCGAGTGGTGTTTTGTTATTGGACTTCTGTGCTAGTCACGGATTGTCCATAACGAACACCATGTTAAAACATAAGGGTGTCCATCAGTGCACTTGGCACCAGGACACCCTAGGCAGGACTTTGTTGTCGTATCATCAGACCTTCGGCCGCATGTTTTGGACACTCGGGTGAAGAGAGGGGCTGAGCTGTCCACTGATCATCACCTGGTGGTGAGTTGGATCCGCTGGAGTAGGAGAAAGCCAGACAGACTTGGCAGGCCCAAGCGCATAGTGAGGGTCTGCTGGGAACGCCTGGCGGAGCCCTCGGCCAGGGATGTATTCAACTCCCACCTCCGGGAGAGCTTCGACCAGATCCCGGGGGATGTTGGAGACATAGAGTCCGAGTGGAACATGTTCTCCGCATCTATTGTCGATGCTGCTGCCCATAGCTCCGGCCGTAAGGTCTGCGGTGCCTGTCGTGGCGGCAATCCCAGAACCCAGTGGTGGACACCGGCAGTAAGGGATGCTGTTAAGCTGAAGAAGGAGTCCTATCGGCTGTGGTTGGCTTGTGGGACTCCTGAGGCGGCTGACGGGTACCGTGAGGCCAAGCGTGCTGCGGCCCGGGCTGTGGCAGAGGCAAAAACTCGGGCCTGGGAAGAGTTCGGTGAGGCCATGGAGAAGGACTACCGGTTGGCCTCGAAGCGATTCTGGCAAACCGTCCGGCGCCTCAGGAGGGGGAAGCAGTGCTTTGCCAACACTGTTTACAGTGGGGGCGGGAGACTGCTGACCTCGACTGAGGACATTATCGGGCGGTGGAAGGAGTACTTCGAGGATCTACTCAATCCTGCCATCACGCATTCCTTGGTGGAAACAGAGGCTGGGGACTCGGGGTTGGACTCTTTCATCACCCAGGCTGAAGTCACCGAGGTGGTTAAAAAGCTCCGCGGTGGCAAGGCTTCGGGGGTGGATGAGATCCGCCCTGAGTACCTCAAGTCTCTGGATGTTGTAGGGCTGTCATGGCTGACATGCCTCTTCAACATTGCGTGGCAGTCGGGGACAGTGCCTCTGGACTGGCAGACTGGGCTGGTGGTCCCCCTTTATAAGAAGGGGGACCGGAGGGTGTGTTCCAACTACAGGGGGATCACACTCCTCAGCCTCCCTGGTAAAGCCTACGCCAGGGTATTGGAGAGGAGAGTCCGACCGATAGTCGAACCTCGGCTTCAGGAGGAGCAGTGTGGTTTTCGTCCCAGCCGTGGAACACTGGACCCGCTCTATACCCTCTACAGGGTGCTCGAGGGTTCGTGGGAGTTTGCCCAACCGGTTCACATGTGTTTTGTGGACCTGGAGAAGGCATTCGACTGTGTCCCTCGTGATGCCCTGTGGGGGGTGCTCCAGGAGTATGGAATCGGGGGCCCTTTATTAGGGGCCATCCGGTCCCTGTACGAGCGGAGCAGGAGTTTGGTCCGCATTGCCGGCACTAAGTCGGACCTGTTCCCAGTGCATGTTGGACTCCGGCAGGGCTGCCCTTTGTCACCGGTCCTGTTCATAACTTTTATGGACAGGATTTCTAGACGCAGCCAAGGGCCGGAGGGGGTCTGGTTTGGGGACCAGTGGATTTTGTCTCTTCTTTTTGCGGATGACGTGGTCCTGCTGGCACCCTCTAGCCAAGACCTACAGCATGCGCTGTGGCGGTTCGCAGCCGAGTGTGAAGCGGCTGGGATGAGGATCAGCTCCTCCAAGTCCGAGACCATGGTACTCGACCGGAAAAGGGTGGCTTGTCCTCTTCAGGTTGGAGGGGAGTTCCTGCCTCAAGTGGAGGAGTTTAAGTATCTTGGGGTCTTGTTCACGAGTGAGGGAAGAATGGAGCGGGAGATCGACAGACGGATCGGTGCGGCTGCCACAGTAATGGGGGCGCTGTGCCGGTCCATTGTGGTGAAGAGAGAGCTGAGCCGAAAAGCAAAGCTCTCAATTTACTGGTCGGTCTACGTTCCTACCCTCACCTATGGCCATGAACTTTGGGTCATGACCGAAAGAACGAGATTACGGATACAAGCGGCTGAAATGAGCTTCCTCCGTAGGGTGGCCGGGCACTCCCTTAGAGATAGGGTGAGTAGCTCGGCCATCCGGGAGGGGCTCGGAGTAGAGCCGCTGCTCCTCCACATCGAGAGGAGCCAGTTGAGGTGGCTCGGGCATCTATACCGGATGCCTCCTGGACGCCTTCCTCGGGAGGTGTTCCAGGCACGTCCCACCGGGAGGAGGCCCAGAACACGCTGGAGGGACTATGTCTCTCGGCTGGCCTGGGAACGCCTTGGGCTCCCCCTGGAGGAACTGGAGGAGGTGTCTGGAGAGAGGGACGTCTGGGCGTCTCTGCTGAGTCTGCTGCCCCCGCCACCCGGTCCTGGATAAGCGGAAGACGACGAACGAACGAACAAAATAGTCACTTTGCTCTGATGACTGCTTTGATCTCTTGGCCTTCTCTCCATGAACTTCATGAGGTGGTCACCTGAATTAGTTTTACAAAGAGTCTTGCAAGAACTTCCCAGAGGTTCATAGAGAGTCGGCCAAAGGTTAATATTTCAGTCATCACAGCAAAGGACGGCTACTTCAAGGAATCTAAAATATAAAACATACATGAAGTTAGTTTGCTACATAATTCCACATGTGTTCATTCACAATTCTGATGCCTTCAGTGAAGAAGTCAGTAAGGATCTAAGTACAATGTAAAAAGTACTGAAAATAAAGAAAACCATTAAATGAGAAAGTGTTTCTTAAACTTTTCACTGGTAGTGTACATCACAATCGACTGCTTGGGTACGATACTTGCTGGGCAAACACTCTGCAGGCCAGTGAATAAGTGTGGGTTAATCAGAACTGATACTGCTATCGGAATATATCCCAGTAATATTGCAACTCCATATTTTACTAATATTGTACTGCCCTCCTAAATGGTGTGGAAAAATTCTTCTAATAATATTTTTAGTCTTCAGAAGAAGCAACTGATCCAATTCAGTCATCAGTGAATAACACACAAATATTTATTTTAGGATTCCTTTTGCATTTATACTGCACACTTACCCTGCCCAGTTCCTTGTCCTCCAGAGCCAAGACACCAGTGCTTTCTGTAAAGAACTTTACTTTGACCAAAGGCAGGGGATGAGTCGTAGTGAAGTCTCCCTGAGTACCCCACCTAGAAGACACCAAGGTCAGAAACTATAAAAGCAGCAATAAACCGTAAATTAGATGATGAAGAATCTAGCAATGATAAAAACAGTTACATCACAAAAATATGTAGCACACATTTCTTTAAAAAACAGGACTACACTGGAATTATAAGAACCTAAACATTTTACCAAAGGGGTGTGTCTATTAGTTCATATAAACTTTATGAATTTCAAAGGAAAATTAAAGCTGCAAGTAGCAATGGGCGCCTCTTGCAACTCAGCGCTGCTCGGCCTGTGTTGCGACCATTGGGGTTGCACATCGCCACCTTCATGCCACTGCAGGAAGTGCTCAAAATTGGATGAAATCCAACCTTCCTGATGGAAACTGTATTCACTTCCTGTTTGGTGGCAAAGTATTTATGAAGACTTTCTGTTGGGCTTTAAAATTGTCGTCTAAAATTGTTGTTTCTTATTAGACAAAGTTTGGAATATCTGAAGACTGTCAAAAAAGGTCAAAACCTTTATTTGTTTGTCAGTGGGCTGTATTAAAGTGATGCGAAATTGTTAAGCATTCATCCACAATTATGCACATGAACGTTGGTGTGGATCCACTCATGTATGAGGAATATAAAGCATTTAAAATTTCCCAGGGGGCGCTGTTGATCCAAATTCTAATGTTATCCTATAGAGCTGTTTGGGGGTTGACAAAAATCAACTATTTTCAGTTTGGAGTAAATCGGATGATGCACTTGTAATTTAGAGGCAAACGAATGCCAGTGGAAAGATATAATAATTCACCACACCGCTACAACCACACAGTCCAACCAGCAGTAAGTGTTCCTAGTGCATCTAACATCAGCTTGTTCTGTGTGATCACACTGTGCTTGAAGCTTGTAAGAGCCGGAGTGTTTAGGAAGGACATCCACCACAGATGCAGTTGACCTCCTGTTGTAAGTGGGTGGGGCTAAAGTGATGTCATCAAATGAGCATGTGAATATGATGTGTGTTGGTCTAAGATGACAACCATAAAGTTTGGTGGTGCTGTGAGCTTCTGTGTTGAAGTTATTACAGTTTCGTCTTCTATGGCGAGAAGTCAGATTTTGAGGCTTGGCCACACCCACATCCTTTCATGTAGAGAAAAGCTTTTGATGACTTTTGATCCCCCACGCCTTTAGACTATGCTGAGTCATTTTGAAGTCTGTAAGTGAAAAGCTGCTATGTTCGGGTTCAGTCTCTCCAGCTGGCTCCTCAGCTGACTTCGAGAAACAGCCAAACAGGAGGGAGAGGTGCGGGGCAACCAGCATCTTCCAATTTGCTTAAATACAAAGACGCAGAACTAGAAGGATCCATTGCCGAAGTGGAAGATAAAACATTTGTGGTGTGACTGGAAAGCTGTGGGTCAAAGGAGGGTACGATGTCTGTTTGGCTGCAGGCAGGAGAGGAAAATGCGGAGCTTGTTCCCGAACTGTATCTATGTGCTATGTGTGGTTCGCTTTGGTTAATTGGCTCTGTCCAGACCTCCATCTGATTTTCCTTCTGTTTGAAGCCTTTGATATTCTTCATCCATGAACACACAACTCTTATATTGTTCTGCTGGAACTTGCTCTCCAGCTTTTTCCTGTACACCTCCTTGCTGTCTCTTATCTTGACTTTAAGATGTTTTTATATGCTTCTTTGGCATTGCCGACAGCCAATACTGGAATGTAAACTGTTTCTAAGACAACACTAGGTGTTATTTGGGCCCTTGAGATGTTCGTAACCTTTGCAATGGGAAGATATCATACGTAACAAAGGTTACATATGATAATGTCTTCAAAAAAGTACAAAACACACCAGCAAAAACCAGAACAAAGATTAAAAAAGGCAATGATTCTGAAAAAAAACGAAAATATGTCTTGAAAAATACATCAGAAGTAATGTTACTGGGCTACTCCAACAAGCTAAAACTTTCATTGTTCATCGTTATTATAGAATAAATATTAGGATAGGATAAAAATTCTAAGATTGTACTTCATATTTGCAAACAAACGACACAAAGTCAGTGATCAAGGTTTAAAAGTCTGAAGATACCTTGATCAACATAGAAAGTCAAGTATGCACTAAAAACTGCTCCAGTTACATTTACTATAAGGGAATCATCAAGTGTGTCAGCAATTTTATAACAAAACAAAAAGCAATTTAGTTTCTAACCTTGAATTGGTTTTTATCCTAATAAAAGGGATTTTCTTTCTAACATTTTCAGGCTGAGGTTATACAGCTTTAATTAAATAAGATTCTTTTTTAAAGAGAAGGCTTTTTCACATTTTTACCAGTGGTACCACTAAGTATGGAGGAAGTTGTGATAATATATACTGACAAGCTAATCACAGATCTAGAGGCAGCATTCAGTTCTGTTAATGCTCACCATCAACAACAATCAGCTCTTATTCATGTGACAAAAACTCTAATAGTACACAGTGACACCTTCTGCCCAGACACACTGTGATAAAAGCAGCAATTTTAAGTGTGCGTGTCCATTCTACAAATAACAAGTGACCCAATCAGGAGTTAAGGGCAAAACACAAATAAGTGTTTTATTCACTTCCTTCAGTTTCCAAGGTAACACTTTGTAAAAAGGTGTGTTTATTTCATGGTACAAAAATAACCATTTGGAGGACTGCTGCGTATAAAACTGGAAGGATAGTGTACAGTATCAGAGCTTTTCCTAATTCCATTATTTCCTAAGCTTTTCTTAATATGGGAGGAAGCAGTGGAGATGGTTACTTTTTTTAAATATCTGGATCTGATGTTTTTATATAACCTCAAGGTAACAAACAACACAGCCAGCATCATAAGGCCCAGCAATCACATACTTTTTGAGAGAGCTGAGGAAGACTGAGTTTGGTCCTCAATGTGTGGTGGACAGCACACACATAATCCATTACTGTCTGGTATAGAAACTCCTCTGCTCCTGATGAGAAGAGCTTGAACAAATTGTTTAAATAAGGTACATAACAGCCAACAGAAGCATTTTTACACAGCTGGCCCACCAAGGATTCATGATTATCTATGATCTACCCTCTGCATGCACTGATGCACAACTACCCAGCTAAATTTGTGAATTCACTGAATAAAACCTGACAAAATCACACTGCTTTTAAAAACCCTTATGAATAGATCAGGGGGGAATTCAATTTCAAAAGAACCACGTTAGTAATTTTGACTGCTGGGGATGGTTATGCCAACAAGTTGAACTCAGTTATTCCAGACATCGTCCAGTTAATCAGAAAATTAGATCCCGTCAGAATTAATCAGTGATTGATCAGTGGATAGCAGGCCAAATACAGAAAAATCAGATTTTTGATTCAATAAAAGTAGAACTCCCACCATTTTCACCTAATAAACCATCAGCAATTTCTTTAATGCACTTCTTTTAAACAAAAGAAAAGAATTAAGGTTAGGGAATTAAGATTTTTCTTTTTGTGGGCCATATTGATAAAATAGTAACCTCTGCTTGTATGAGCTTCAGCCATTTGGATTATTTGTATATCGGTGCATTGGTGTGTGTGTGTGTGTGTGTGTGTGTGTGAGCGTATGTGTAGAAGCAGGTGTGTTTGTGTTGATTGGGTGAATGTGAGCTAATTTGCCACATGGAGATGTACAGTTGTTAGAGTGATGAGAACAAAAGAAAGCATGCAACACAAAGCAACCAAGAGCAGCAAAGAACAGGTGGACATGGCTCCAGAAGGCTGCAAAGGCTCCAGGCAGACAGACACAAGGCGTCCCTCCAGAGCAGCCAAAAGCCCCACACAGAGGTAGGTTAACAGTAAAGCACAGGAGCAGCAGACCCCAGGCCAAAGAAGACAGGTGAAACGTAGGGCAGAGAATCCCCCAGCTATGCTGCCATCTCACCATGATCACAGCCAGGGACTTAAAAAAAAGCTCAACAAGCTGATAAAGAAGGGTGGCTCTGTTCTGGGGACTCCTCTGGAACCTCTGGAGATCATTGTGCAAAGAAGAATTTTTCATAAAAGGAAGAACATTATGGAGAAGAAGGGATAGAGCAGACTGTACTTCTTGAGGAAGCTTAGGTCCTTAAGAAGTACAGTCTGCTTAGGTCCTTTGGTGTTTGCAGCAAGATGCTGCATATCTTCTATAAGTCTGTTGTGGAAAGTGTGATCTCTTCTGCCATAATCTGCTGGGGAAGCAGCATCAGAGCCAGGGACTTAAAAAAGCTTAACAAGCTGATAAAGAAGACTGGCTCTTTTCTGGGGACTCCTCTGGAACCTCTGA
Organism: Girardinichthys multiradiatus; assembly: GCF_021462225.1. Classification (NCBI taxonomy): domain Eukaryota; kingdom Metazoa; phylum Chordata; class Actinopteri; order Cyprinodontiformes; family Goodeidae; genus Girardinichthys; species Girardinichthys multiradiatus. The sequence continues at coordinate 8,562,948 of NC_061795.1, read as the reverse complement.
AGATCATTGTGGAAAGACGGATTGTTCATAAAATGAAGAACATTATGGAGAACCCTGAGCATCCTCTTCATGAGACTGTCCTACAACAACAGAGAGTTTTCAGTCAGAGGCTTCTTCAGATCTGCTGTAAGACGGAGCGCTACAGGAGATCCTTCCTGCCCACAGCCATCAGCATCTACAACGGCTCTTTGAAGAAACTTGCATAATATGAGCTACAACAACATTTAATTTCCCTTTGGGATTAATAAAGTATTTTTAAATTTAATTGAATTAAACTGAAGGTCAAGTTCGAGAAACTGTCCCAACGGGGGCCTGACACCTGCACAAACCCCAGCATCAAGACCACCCAGCACTGAGCAGGAGAGATCTGCCCAGAGCCCGCAACACGTGCAAAACTAAGAAGGATCAAGGGAGGGAGGGGACATTATCATTACAAATGGTGAGCTTGCCCCTGGGAGTTCAGAAAGGAGGGATGCTCAGATGAGCCCAGCTTGGTCCACTGCTTGCCCGACACATTCCTGAGGGCAGTAGACCACTCAATCAATGGGAGCCCACCACATCAGGACATGGTCCAAGCATCCACGCAAACAACACCACACCAAGGGGAAGCAGCCCCCTTGTCAGACAGCACCACCCTGGTGAAAGCATCCCCACACCCATCAGACCCCGATGCTAAAATCCCTAGAAATAGCATACCAATATACTTTGACTTTAGTAAATAAATAGTAATTGGAAATAAATATTCAGATATTGAGATTCACATTTTATCTCAATTATCCCATCTCTAAAAACGTGTTTAGTAAATCCAAAGTTTGGGAAGTTGGCTATCATAAAATTATTGTGGTAGTTCTGTTAATTTATGTTTCAAAATAAACCATAATATGTTACAATCAGGGAACAAATGTGGTGTCTAAATCAGTGTACCCTGCAAAAATCACGTTGTCAACATCAGTATGTGTAGTAACAGGTAACAAGCTACAAGGAAAAGAAAGATATTAAATCTTGTCTGCTCACCTTTACAAAAGAATTTCCAGCCTTGAATTTGTGGAACAGCTGATTGTCAAAGAAATATTTAAAACACACGCAGACAAAAAGTAAAGGTTCTTTTGTACCAGGGGTGTCCACAGTTTGCTTGAGGGCCGGTCTCTGCCTGTTTTAGATGTGTCCCTCCTTTAACATACCTGATTCAGATAACTGCAGTTCAGCGAAAGCCTGGTAATCAGTGTAAGGATTATGATTATTGATTTTAAATATTTATCATAAATTAGAATTAAAAATCATAATTTAGAAGAAATAATTTCCAACCAAAATCATTTCTTACAAATAAAGATCAGAGATACACTCTGGTGGTGTGATTATTGAGATCACAGCACTTAATAATTACAATTAGTTAATCATCATTAATAATTGATCATTATTAACCAAAACCATGGTAAATGTGTTATAAACCATTTCACTGAATAGTGGGATTCTATTCACTCTTACACAAAATAAACACAAGGCTGTCTTTTTATCTATGTGAAATGTATTAAACCAATAGTCCCTCTTACAAACAAGCTATTCTGGTCCAACAACGTTCACCTAACTAAGCATGCACTATTCTACAAAAGAGCATTCACTAATAATCAAAAATAAGGATATGCGTTGAGGGTAGATGGAGATCAAACCAGCAGTTTATGGACAAATGAGAATAACAAAAAATTGGATTAATTTGGAAGAAATGAACAAAAACCACTACGCTGTGAAACCTTTCTCCGTGTGTGCGTCTATCAGCTGGTAGAACGGTAGGGCCGCGCCCCAGACACACAGCATCTAGCAGCCCCTTAGCCACCAACAGTTGATAGCCCCAAATCTTGAACAAAGGGTTGTAAAACTCTGAGGCGGGAGCTTGATGGAAAAACCCCAAAGGTAATAAAATGATGGAACAAGCAATGGAGTGGCCAGGCCACGAGGTCCAGACTGAAGTCTGTTTTTAATGAAAAACTTCCAAAGTTCAGCTTTACCTCCTGGCTGATTGGCAATCAGAAGGACAAACGTATCCAACTTGAGAGCAACAGCTTGTTGTGGCTCCACAGTAAATCAAAAGAGTTCAGCTTAAAACACTTCAACCAACATTGCATGCAACAAGATAACACCTTGGATTCACTACTGGTGATCCTAACACACCTTAACTGCCCACACCCTGCCCAGACCTCCAAATACACCTATCTGTTTTAATATAAAATGAATGAAATTACTTGGATGTCGGTTTATTTTCTTCACCAGCTTAAGGATGGGTCGTGGGTCTGAAGAAAAAAACAAGAGGGAACCAGAGTGTCACGCGTCCATGATCGACTCAAAAATGGTAAACTTCTCATCTGTCCAAAACAGCAAAAATATGAGGAACCGTTGCAGTTGAATGAAAAAAAAAACCAAGGAGGAAACTCATCTCCTTGGAACAAAACCTTTGTGGGTTTCACCTGCACCTTGCGTCGCGTCAGACATTCTTCAATCGGGATATGGATCTTCTGATCTTGTATCAGACAGATTTCCAACTTTAAAGCTCTTCTGGGAATGGCTACTGTGGAGGAAAAGTAAACCCACCCGTGAGCTTCTATTTCTCCAGAGAGGTGCCTCCGAACGTAGAGTCATGAGCTACGGCTGGAAATGGCTGTTAAAAGTTTGTTTCCTCTGCTGCAACGAATGCTGAGCTGCGTAGTACAGTTGTTAACCTGACCAAACTGGAAGGTGTGACCCCAACATCAACCATCATTGGAAATCAGGTGTGTTGAAGCATGGAAACATGAAGGACACCGGCTCTTGAGGACTGACTTTGGACATCCCTGTTTTAGACAGTCCAAACAATAGTTTAGCCAATTAATGGTTGGTGATTTACAAAAAATATGTTTGATTTTTGTTAAGAAACTAGAAAAAAAGTGTTGCAATTTAACTTTTTATTCTAGTTCCATGATTTGTCTTGCTGCTGTAGTGTCCTGCTTCTTAAGCATGGTTAGAGCCAAATGAAAAAAAAAACATAGGCTACAATCAGGTTCTCATAGTATGATAAACTGGAGCATAAACAAACAGTTTTAGTTTTTAACTGTGCAACTCTTCCTTTAACCTTTCCACCTAGGAGAGCGCCCTGAGTTCAACTATTTTATATCATTTCCCTTATTAGAGGTCTACTTTAAGTTTCCCAATCACACAAACCAACTTTACCCAACTTTACCCTCTTTACCCAACTGCAATAAGCGAGGCAAAATAAACAAACAAGGTCTCTTAACACTCTCTAATTTATAAGGAGGAAGGAAACAATAAAAATACAAAAAATGTAACCCAAAGTAATGCAGTTTGTGTCAGATTGCTTTAACAAAAATGTAAATCTGGCTTTTCCTCAAATTCCCTCTTGAAAACACAACACACCGTTTTTACAGTACCTCTATAAACAAAAGTTACCTTAAACTGTAGATCCACTTCCACCTCTACACTAGCAAATGATTAAAACAAAAAAAATCAATCCCCCAAATCAAAATCAGAGCTGTTACACACAAATTAGCAAATGCAAATTAACCCCAACATTGCCGGCCTGTTTGTTACTTGGGAGCGGTGTGGTCAGAAACAGTATGGCCCATTCACTCTAGTGAGCTTAAACAAGCGAGTCAGTACTCACATAAACTGCAGAATAATGTCCATGTCTTTATGTGTTACCTCCCAACGATATGCAGCAGAGCAACCAATGGTTGCTTCACTTAGGGAGCACATTTTTGTACAGTAAGTTTCAAACAAACTATATCAACAAAAATTAGTAGCCCTCTGCTGGATAGCTAACAAAGTACATACAACAACTCTGAGCAAATAAAAATACTAGAAAAGTCCTGCTTAATACTATCTTTCTTGTCAATAAATGTCAATAAACAGTTTATTGTGTCTCTGTGTTGCACTGGGATGGACTGGGGACCTGGTCAGGTTGTTCCCCGCCTCTCACCCAATAACTAATGGAGATAAGAACCATCCCCCTCAGCCCATTCTGCAACACACTGTTACTTGATTCTATACTATAAAACTATAGAACCATAGGAACAGTATAATCGAATATGTAGCAGTTTTAAAAGCATACCTTTTCAAAACCTTGGCATATTCTGGTAAAGGTACTGTACCTTGCCCAAGCCTATATCAGACTTTACCCAATATTGTACACTTGTCATTTTCCAGTTTAGTCTTTTCATATCACAAACATGATTTCAGTCTTGTTTTGAATAATTCAATGTTACTGAGTTTTGACACAGATGACTAAAGAGAGATCACTGTATCATTAGCCTCATGGCATAATTGCCTTAGTCATATTTTGGCAAATATGACTAAGGCAATTATGCCATGAGGCTTAGATATATTAGGTGCAAAGCGAGTCAGAGGATCTGCACAAATCTCTTGACCAGCAGGGTCTCAAGGTTACTTTAAGCTCATCTAATTGCCTCTGTTTGGTGATTCCAGCAGATGGAGAACTTCAGAGAAAAAAAATCCATTAGCAGCTCAAGCATGTGAAAGGGCAGGCTCATTATTGTACAAACCCCTGCTGTCTGAATAGACAACTGACAACCAGCAACTGCCACCAAGAACGCTAAGCCCTAACTGGCAATCAGTAGCGAACAAACTGACAAAGCAGGATTTTGCTCAACTTACTAGAGTGAGCTGGAGGAAAGCAGATAGTTGGATGGAATAATGTGATTTTCTTTTAACACAGTCCACAGAAGTCCACAACATTAATTTTACTCTCGACAGTGACAATATTTTTCAAGGTTACTATATTTGCTATGCATCTACATTTATGCACCTTATCATTCTTTAATCGCCCCATTTAGAGAGTCTGCTTAACCCTGTCTTTCCAAAACAGTGTTGGGAAATGGTCCTAGTTAATTCTTAGGTATCATAACTGATTCTTAATTGATTCTTAATCAATCCAGGATTCGTGAAGCCTTGTCTAGACCACTCAGAGCCACTGTACACCCTAAAACTGCCCAAATCTCTATTCTGCTCATGGGGAAAAAAAAAAAAAAAAAAAAGAAATAAGGAAAATAATTAATTAAAAAAAGTAAAAATCAAAACCAAAAAAATTATAATAAAACATTTTTTATAATATATAAGAAATGTAAAACTGTAAAACTATTCTATTCGAAACTATTCTGAAATTCAATTTTTTTATATTTAGTTTATTACATTTGTCTACAAACAAGCACTTTTTTTTTTATATATATTACTGGCAAAAACAATAATAATTACTTAATACATTTCAATACTGAAATCTTGATAATATTGGTGCAGACCAAGCTCAATCTCATGATTAATCTTTATCTATGGTTTCTCTGTCATAACTGAACCTTATGGCGTCAAAGATTGAACCTAAATATTTGCAAGATTCCAAGAATCCTTATGAATCCTATTGTAAAATATCTATCAATAGCAGTTTTTTTTTCTTTCAAGTATCTTCTGTGATCACAAAAGGTGAACAGTATATTTTACTTTGCCTTGTGTGTGTACTTGGCTTCTGTGCATGATATTTTCCAAACTCCCAATGAACAGTTGGTAAGTGCTCTGAAAAAGCAACAGCTGTTGGAAGTGGCAGAGCATTTTGGCATTGATTACTCTAGACTAGGGGTATCAAACTCCTCGAGAGCCAGTGTCCTGCAACTTTTAGATGTGGCCCTGGTACAACACACCTCAAACACATGGCTGCATTCCTCCTCAGTATGCAGTCAAATTCTCTAGAGTCCTGCTAATGACCTAATTATTTGATTCAGGTGTATTGAAGCAGGGGAACATCTAAAAGTTGCAGGTTACCGGCCCTCGAGGACTGGAGTTTGACACCTGTGCTCTAGACAATCCAAAAAGGAAGTTGTTTTTTTATTGTAAAACAAAAGCTTATTCAGAAGGGTGTGTTGGTAGATGGTCGCGAGAAAATATTAGCTGTAGAACCCAAGTCTTTCGAGCAAACAACTGAAGTAGTTCCATCTCCATTAACTTTTGAACAGCTGAAAGAGCGGTTAATGTTGCAGGATCAGCACACCTTAGAGCATGAACAAAAGTTCCTAAATAGCAGGAACTTGAATTAAAAAGATTAAAATCAAATGTTTGTCTGTGTGACGTTGTGCTATAGCAACGGCAGGAGAGACACAATATAGAGCGGTACAGACAAGATCTGATTAAGAAGGGTAAACTTACTGATTCCAGTCAGTCTATCTCACCAAATTTTAGGAAACTAGGTCGAAAAACAATTAATCGATTATTTACATAACCGTCAACTAATTTAGTAATCAAATAACTGTTAACTGGAGTATACAAACTCTAAAACATGCCATTTGATCAAATGAACAACCCACTCAGAGCAATAATTAAGCCAAAATTGTACAAAAAATATATATATTTTGCATTTAAGATGAAAAACTTTCTTTGTAAATATGCTCTATCCAAATCTGTCCAAAACTCCTTAAATGGCATAGTTTTCGCTTTCCCTGGTTCTGTAAAAAATCTCCTATTAAGGACCTTTTGCTATCCAATTATTAATCGGTTATTCAAAAAAATAATCAACAAATTGATCAGCAAAATAACAGTTAGTTGCAGCCTTACAGGAAATTAGTTTAAAACCCATACCTATATTTTCTGAGAGAGACCCAGACACATTTTATTTGCATTTTGGGAGGTTGGCTAAAATACAAGTGTTCTGACTCTGAGCAAACTTTGTTAATACTGTGTGTTTTGACTGGAAAAGCTCAAGTATTTTAAACTTTATTAATGGCTGAGTGAGAAAATTAGGCTGTTTTTAAAGTTTACAAACTGGTTCCTGAAGCTTATAGACAAAGGTTTAGAGTTCCCTGAAAATCGAAGAGACAACCTTATGTGGAGTTTGTTTTGGAGCTAACAACCTCGTTTAACCGTTGGTATGCTGCCTTTGGAATAAGTACACATGAACAGTTGAGGTAGCTTTTTTTTCTTCAGCAGTTTACTTTAGCAGTCAGAAAATGACATGCTGCAAACCAACAAGCCAAGAAGATCAAAAAAGAGGCAATGTTTTACAAATACCTATCAACACTGACAATAAGACAGTAAGTTCCAAGGTGATCACATTTCACAGGTTAGTAAAACATTTTAATAGAAAAAAAAACACATTGGAACGTGTGCAGTGGGTGAGTCATGCTAGCTTGATATTGACAACCTTATCATGTACACATCTGTCAAATTTGAACAGATTTACATAATCAATCATCTCAGCAGGAGCTGAACATTGTTTTATGTTGTCCAGGTTCTTCAGAATGTTGGTGGTGATGCTATAGGCACTAGAAGCAGTGTCAGAAAGCCAATAAAGTTCTATGAGTAGAATGCCATATTGCTTTGGAAGTTTGACTTGAATGCAATAGACATGAAATGTAATATGCTAAAAATTTTAGAAAAATAAGCAAAACTTGCTAAAATACTTCTTTTTACTTAATTTCAGAATTTTTTCATGATAAATAATAAAGTTTGAGGTTTTCACATTGTTCTGACTTCATGAACACGCGGAAGCAGAATGGTTGAATGTTGACTGCAGAATGATGGCTTTTGTCTGACCATGGTTTAAATCCTGGGGAATAATACTAAAAATGTTTGTGTCAAATACTTAATCTGAAAAATTCAATTGTACTCCACATCATGATCAAGTAGAATTTTTAAACAGATAATAATAAGGAAGGGTTAGCTTAATAATACATTATCCTTTCTTGTTTTAGCTGTTCAACATCACTGCCAACAAACATTAAAAACACTAAAAAGTAAAGTACAGAGAGACCCTACTCTCAAAACTAACTGCCATTGAGGATGTGTAAGCTTCCCTTGAAACAATTGAAAAAAGGTTTCATCCGTCAGAGTATCTGTTTCTCTGGCTCAAACACAAGATAAGTTGTCTTGACTCGTTGAGGGCTGGTGTCTTACATTTCTAGGTATTTCCCTAACTTAAAGTGATTGGTTTCAGTAAATCTGTGCTCTGCAGAACACAGTCTGAGGAGAAGATCCAATCATTGATGTACAAAGCTGTTTTCAGCCCTCTAGTTTAGCATGCCTGTAGTTTGGAATGTTTTGAGGTTCTACTTTTTGCCACTAGGTGCTCCCTCGAATTCGCAAACACAGTCGAATCCTGTAGACGACGTGTTCAGAGAGGTAGCAGTGAGATAAAGACTTCATTTGATCAGTACTTATTAACAGTGTGCGTCCCTTAAAAGTGATTAACATTATTTGCCCGCTATCCTTGTTTCGTGTTCGCCGCAGCTATATTGCACTGAGATTTGTTTGGGTAATGATCGCTTGAGGTCTTTTTCTGAGTATTTGGGGAAGCTAACTGCTAGCCACTTAGCATCACTTATTGAGGCTTTATAGGCATGTGTATGCCTATATGGGACAGTACATGTTTATGGTTCATATTTTTTAACCAGAATGCCTCAATACGATGCTTGTGTGATGTTGAATGAATTAGTGGTAGATGTGATAGTTTATTTATGTGCATTAATGCTGTACATTTTATAGCTCATAAACAGCCATGTTTTAGTTATGTTTATTCTCTTGTAGACATTTACAGTGCATGATCGTAAGAGAAGTTCTCATAGATCAGTACTTATAATTGCATTTCTTTGATTCTCTTGCAGGAAACCACACAATCCATTAATGCCAATGTTCTTGTACAGGTCTAAGTAAAGACGACTTCAAAGTTAAATCATGGGTCTGGACCAAGGTTACTATCGTTAACGAAAACTAACGAAATAACAAAAACTAGAAGTAAAAAAACATTTTTGTTAACTGAAATTAAAAACAACGAAAACTAACTGTGCAAAAAAACGAAAACAAACCGAATCTGTAATGAGTGTTCACAAACCCAACTAAAATTAACTGAATTTATAGATATAATGTGCTTTGTTTTCATTGTGTGTCTCATGCAAGTATGAAGTCTAGTCTCGAGTTGTTGTCGTTTCTTTTTCTTGCTGTGCCGCATTACGCCAGCAGATGGCGGGTACGTGAGTCAAGTCATCTGAGCGGTCCGTCCACACCTAGCGTCATGTCAGCAAAACTTGGGATAAAGTGTCAGAGTCCAAATAGGGATTACTTTGAATATGACTGCGTTTTAGATAAAACCAAGTGTCTTGTAGTATAGGCTGAGCAGATTTAGACACCCTGTCTCCGGCTAAAGCTGTCCCCGGAAATGTCCCCGATTTTAGCGTTTTGTGAATGAAAAATGTTGTGTAGGCTTACTACGGTAGCCAGGGGTAAAAAGCCCGAGTGAGCATGTTGCGCGCAACAGCTGCTGTTACGGTTGCTGGTCGCGCTGCTGTTGACGGTACAGAGAGTAGAAGAAGAGCTGAGTGCACCGCCTTGGACTAGGCTGATCCTGGCTGTGATGAAGGTTTGTTTCGCGGAAGGAAACATTACTAGTGTGTCAACACTCAAAACCAATTGTAAAAAAAAAGAAAAAAAAATGGCTTGGATGTATTTTGTTTTACTAAAGGTGAGGACACAAATGCTAATAAAACAGGTTTTTATGAAAGAACAGAACAGCAAAAAGGAAGACAAGAGCACAACGCCTGATTTGGGAAATTGGGGCTACAGTGTCAACAAGGATTCGTCTAAAGTAAGATGTTTTAGAATTGATTGGTGACCTTTAGTTTATATTTCCTGAGTTATTAGTTGTTTTGCTAATTTATTCTAGTGATTTGTGAACTCAGGCTGAGGGGTGTTTTCCACTCAGTTTGGACATAAACGTTACTGATAGCAGTCAGTAACAGGGAAAGTGAATGAGGCCAGAACTGCATGAACAGAGAATGATGAGAAGGGAGAGAGAATCACCTGGTTAAATGTGCATTTCTTCTGTTGTATGAGCCTGTAGCTCCAAGTTAAAATAGTTGTTTATTTTCTTTTTGCTAAATATGACAATTTTGGCATTTCAACTAAGGAAAATAGTTAAATAATTAAAGAAAAGTTAATATTTAAAGAATTATCCTAGTTTCTAAAAATATCCAACTACTAAAGAGTATCTGAAACAAAAATCCTATTTTATATGTTAAGTTGTGGGGCTGCACGGTGGGGCTGTTGGTAGTACTGTTGCCTTGCAGCAATAAGGTCCAGGGGTCTTTCTGCATGGAGTTTGCATGTTCTCTCCATGCATGCGTGGGTTCTCTCTGGGTACTCCAGCTTCCTCCCACAGTCCAAAAACATGACTGTTAGGTAAACTGGTCTCTCTAAATTGCCCTTAGGTGTTGCCCTGTGCCCAGACTGGCAACCTGTCCAGGGAGTACCCCGCCTCTGGCCTGTAGACTGCTGGAGATAGGCACCAGCTTCCCTGTGACCCACTATGGAATAAGTGATATAGAAGATGAATGAATGAATATTTGTTAAACTGTAATTTTTCAGTATGTTATACACTTTAATGTTTTTGGAGAGGATTGTGATTATATTATGTCTCTTTTAGAATAGTGAACATCTGATAGAAGAGGAGATAGGAGGAAAAAAGACTGATAGAAAGAAGAGTAAAGCAGGGAAAGAGCAGATGAGTGTTAGAAAAAGGAGGAAAGAAGACAGACATTACTACTGCTATTTATTTGATTTATTACTCTTATGAAATGCTAACAACAGTGTGGATAGACTTTCTTGCTATTACACTTGATTTTTATAGTGTAATTATGAATAAATATTTTTAAGTAAATGAAACTGTAACTGTACCAATGTTTTCATTATATCTTGATAACATTTATTTATTTTAATCTCTGAGCTGGAAATGTCCCCAGATTTGATTTCAGAACAAAGACTAAAACTACAGGTCCTTCTCAAAATATTAGCATATTGTGATAAAGTTCATTATTTTCCATAATGTCATGATGAAAATTTAACATTCATATATTTTAGATTCATTGCACACTAACTGAAATATTTCAGGTCTTTTATTGTCTTAATACAGATGATTTTGGCATACAGCTCATGAAAACCCAAAATTCCTATCTCACAAAATTAGCATATTTCATCCGCCCAATAAAAGAAAAGTGTTTTTAATACAAAAAACGTCAACCTTCAAATGATCGTGCACAGTTATGCACTCAATACTTGGTCGGGAATCCTTTGGCAGAAATGACTGCTTCAATGCGGCGTGGCATGGAGGCAATCAGCCTGTGGCACAGCTGAGGTCTTATGGAGGCCCAGGATGCTTCGATAGCGTCCTTTAGCTCATCCAGAGTGTTGGGTCTTGAGTTTCTCAACGTTCTCTTCACAATATCCCACAGATTCTCTATGGGGTTCAGGTCAGGAGAGTTGACAGGCCAATTGAGCACAGTGATACCATGGTCAGTAAACCATTTACCAGTGGTTTTGGCACTGTGATCAGGTGCCAGGACGTGCTGAAAAATGAAATCTTCATCTCCATAAAGCTTTTCAGCAGATGGAAGCATGAAGTGCTCCAAAATCTCCTGATAGCTAGCTGCATTGACCCTGCCCTTGATAAAACACAGTGGACCAACACCAGCAGCTGACACGGCACCCTGGGCCATCACTGACTGTGGGTACTTGACACTGGACTTCTGGCATTTTGGCATTTCCTTCTCCCCAGTCTTCCTCCAGACTCTGGCACCTTGATTTCCGAATGACATGCAGAATTTGCTTTCATCCGAAAAAAGTACTTTGGACCACTGAGCAACAGTCCAGTGCTGCTTCTCTGTAGCCCAGGTCAGGCGCTTCTGCCACTGTTTCTGGTTCAAAAGTGGCTTGACCTGGGGAATGTGGCACCTGTAGCCCATTTCCTGCACACGTCTGTGCACGGTGGCTCTGGATGTTTCTACTCCAGACTCAGTCCACTGCTTCCGCAGGTCCCCAAAGGTCTGGAATCGGCCCTTCTCCACAATCTTCCTCAGGGTCCGGTCACCTCTTCTCGTTGTGCAGCGTTTTCTGCCACATTTTTTCCTTCCCACAGACTTCCCACTGAGGTGCCTTGATACAGCACTCTGGGAACAGCCTATTTGTTCAGAAATGTCTTTCTGTGTCTTACCCTCTTGCTTGAGGGTGTCAATAGTGGCCTTCTGGACAGCAGTCAGGTCGGCAGTCTTACCCATGATCGGGGTTTTGAGTGATGAACCAGGCTGGGAGTTTTAAAGGCCTCAGGAATCTTTTGCAGGTGTTTAGAGTTAACTCGTTGATTCAGATGATTAGGTTTATAGCTCGTTTAGAGACCCTTTTAATGATATGCTAATTTTGTGAGATAGGAATTTTGGGTTTTCATGAGCTGTATGCCAAAATCATCCGTATTAAGACAATAAAAGACCTGAAATATTTCAGTTAGTGTGCAATGAATCTAAAATGTATGAATGTTAAATTTTCATCATTACATTATGGAAAATAATGAACTTTATCACAATATGCTAATATTTTGAGAAGGACCTGTATAACTGAAACTAATAAAAACTAAACTGAAACTAAGCATTTTCAAAAATGAAAAACTAAACTAGCAAACAAATGCTAAAAACTAATTAAAACAAAAATTAAATTTAAAATGTGAAGTCAAAACTAAATAAAAAATGAAAACTAATGAAAATTGCAAAACTATTAAAACCTTGGTCTGGACATACTCTTCTTTCGTCTCAATTCACCTGATCATAAATAATTACTGTACTGATACCCTGAAGAGGTTGTAAATCCACACAAACATCTAGAACCTGCAGGACATATGGTCTGGAGAACATAGTTGGCCACCTGTGGCTTAGGAGGATAGCCAAAAATGACCTCACAATAAGCTAGTCTAGAGAATCTACTCGTTCACAACACAGCATGCACAGATACCATTTCTGTCTGTTTTTACTCTTAAACAGATTATTTACAGTTGTTGAGCAAAAAGCTATGAGCTGAACTCACTGTGGTTTTGAGGCTTCTGCTTGGTCAGTCTGCAGCTTTTCTCCCCCGTCCACCTCCATGGTGCAGTAAACAATTCGATTTGGAGCAACTGACTTCAGCCCCTGGACCTCAACAATAACAACCTGGAACAGACATCAGAGGATACCAAAATATTATTCTTGAGATCAATTGTCAGACAACATTTTTAAAAAGTACCTTTTTGTTGACTAGGAATATCATACCACACCGGATTTTTCACAGTTTGTCCAATTAAAACCAAAATCATCAATGTATTTTATAGGGATTTTATGAGATAGACTTAAAAAAACGTCCTTGCAGTCTCAGCTGCAGGTTTGGGGTTTGTCACTACCAGCTATTGTACATCCACAGACTGAAATGTTTGCTCATTCTTCTTTGTAAAACAGCCAACCACAGTTTTCAAGTCTTGCCACAGATTTTTAGCTCGGTGTAGGTTTAGACTTTGACTGGACTATTCCAACACAAACATTTGGTTTGATCTAAACCATTTCAATGCATCTCTGCCTATATGTTTAGGGTCACTAATCTGCTGGATGGTGAACCTCCACCCCAGTCTCTAGTTGTCTGCAGCACCTAACAGGTTTTCCTCCAGGATTGTTCTGGATTTACCTCCATCCATTTTCCCATAAACTCTTTCCTGTCCCTGCTGAAAAAAAACATCCCCACAGCTTTAAAGTGCCACTACCATGTTTTACATTGGGAATTGAGTATTTAGGATTATCAACCACATAGTGTCGTGTATGTAAGCCATTTTTTTCCGATTTTGATCTAATCTAACCAGAGAACCTTCTTCCACACATTTATTGCACCCCATACATGGATTTTGGCACAACTGCAAAAAGGACTTTTCTTTGCTGTCTCTTGTCAATCTTCTGTAATAGCTAAATTTGTGGGGTATATGACTAATGATTGCCCTGCCATTCTAATCTCTCACCAAAGCTGTGGATCTCTGCAACTGTATTTATACTCCATTTACTATTGTTTTCATATTCAAAGTCAATTGGTTGCACTGGAGTTCATGTAACGGTATCAGAGTAAAGGGGGCTAACTACAAATGCACTCCACACTTTAATTTATAAGAAATATAAAACCATGTAATTTTAATTCCACTGTCCAAGATGTGCTACTTTGCATTATTTTTTCAAAAAAACAAAACAAAATCAATATTAGTTTCTAGTTGCAAGATACTGTGAATATCCTGCACTGTTAACTAACCTCTAAATTAAAGGACAGCACAATGTTCGATTTGGACAGGTTGTCTCCTTCGTCCCCTATATCCAAGAAAGAGTTATTCATGGAGGAGCGTTTAAGCTTCTGCTTGAAGTCTGGAACTCCTTTAGACACAGGCAGACTTTCCAAGTTAGCCATCAGCAAGTTGACAGAAGAACTTAACTCTTCAATGTGCAAAGCCTCCATGTCAGCAGAGACAAACTTTGGGTATTTCTTTTCCTGCAAGATATAGAGAGAAAAGTTGTCCTCCATTTGACATATTCTTAATCAACACATCCAAAACATATACAAACACTGAGCTTTACTGGTACAACACTAAAGTATTTATGAGCAGCCAATTTCAAATGTGTGACTCTTTTAAAACACTGATGTTGTGCCATAAATAGCATTTGAGAGTTTAAATATATTTTATGGCTATGACTTGAAAAGTCTGCTGGTCAGATATTTTTCACTATGTAAAAAAAATAGTTTCACAATTTCACAAAAAAACAAAATGCACAAGCTCAACACATTACCAAATAAACTAACTCTCACCCTGACAATCTTCTCAGCCAGCTGTAACCTCCCGTCCAGCTCCCTGCGGATCTGTGCAGCTTGTTCATCCACATTGTCAAGCTGTAAAATAATAAAAATTAAACAGAAAAGACTTAGAGTGCTGTCTAAAAGATAAAAAACATCCATATTTTAGAGGCAGATGAGGCAGTATAGTTTCTCTTTTCAATATGTGGGACCAGACCCGGCACTGGGGCCTGGGGGGCCAGGCCCGCCCCTTCAGGTATCTTGGCCTGAGCAGAACACTATGCAATGTATTACCCAAGACAACCAGCAGAGGGTGGTGTAGGCTATTAAATGGGACTTTGGCGGTGGTAAAGAAGGCACTTTGACACGGTACTATGCCAAAATGAGCTTTGGTTGTGCACAAATTCAGGGGCTGCTTCTTTCGAAGGCCGCATTTTAGGCCGATTACGTCATAGCGAGACCACTAAGATTGTCCAAATTTGAAGAGTCCTCCAAAGGCGGCCGACAAATGTGTCCTTTTCCCTAGATCTGAAGGATAGGTCCCGTGTGGCCCACTCTATTTCACAGATAATTGCGGGTCATAGTGCATTGTTCAAATGGAAGTAGCAATGGCAGAGGAGAGAGAGAAGCTGTGAATAAAACTGGATATATTACATTTTCTGTTAAACAAATTTAACTTTTAAAATGTTTTTAGGTGAGTGTAGCAGTGTAAAACTGAAATATCTGTTCAGTTGACCAACCTGTTGACCAAGATATCACTTAATTACAAAAGTGCTCCGACATGTTTGGAGATGTTAATAGCCAGCTTGCCTCGCCAGCTGTCAGCTGACCGGGGCGGTCGAGGCTCGCTAGACCAGGGGAGGTCACATGTCTCCCGGCCCATCGTTATTGCACTATATATAATTCAGTCAGATTCTATCTGATGTTAATATATGGTTTATTTATTATGCTCAACAAATAAATGGATTTAAACTTGGTTCAGAAAGATATTATGTTAGTGTTTAAGTTGTTAACACTTTTACCAATAAATTAAGTGGTATTTGTCATCAACATAGTTTATTTAGTATTTTTTTTATATCAATGAACATAAAAGTTATTTTGAACATTTTAAATGGCTGATTACTGAGCAAGAATAAAATTAAAAGATAATAAAACAAGAATATTCTGAAGAAAACATACTTGTATGCTTTCAGGAAGATATAAAGAGGTAAATAAAAACCAAGGGCAGTTATGTAGAGTGGAGACAGCAACGGCTGTCTGCTATGAAGCCGTCATCCAGAACCAGTTACAGCTTCATAAACTCACGAGCACACAAAGAAGATCCGCTACCAATAGGCAGTCTAACACATGACTTAGTTTCTGAACTGTTCTGCTATGCTGGAGCCTCAATGCTCTTGCTTTGCTTCTCTCCCCTCGGAGCTCGAGGCGAGAGACCAGCCTTCAAAACGTGCACCACTACGTTTAATGTCTGTCTGCTCGCTGCTAAATACCCCAGTTAAAAGCAAAGGGAGAGTAACTCGTTGTGTTTCATGTTACACTGCTCAAAAAAATAAAGGGAACACTTAAACAACACAATATAACTCCGAGTAAATCAAACTTCTGTGAAATCAAACTGTCCACTTAGGAAGCAACACTGATTGACAATCAATTTCACATGCTGTTGTGCAAATGGAATAGACAACAAGGGGAAATCTTTGGCGATTAGCAAGACACACTCAATAAAGGAGTGGTTCTGCAGGTGGGGACCACAGACCACTTCTCAGTACCTATGCTTTCTGGCTGATGTTTTGGTCACTTTTGAATGTTGGTGGTGTTTTCACACTCGTGGTAGCATGAGACGGACTCTACAACCCACACAAGTGGCTCAGGTAGTGCAGCTCATCCAGGATGGCACATCAATGAGAGCTGTGGCAAGAAGGTTTGCTGTGTCTGTCAGCGTAGTGTCCAGATCCTGGAGGTGTTACCAGGAGACAGGCCAGTACACCAGGATACGTGGAGGTGGCCATAGGAAGGCAACAACCCAGCAGCAGGACCGCTACCTCCGCCTTTGTGCAAGGAGGAACAGGAGGAGCACTGCCAGAGCCCTGCAAAATGACCTCCAGCAGGCCACAAATGTGCATGTGTCTGCACAAACAGTTAGAAACCGACTCCATGAGGATGGTATGAGGGCCTGACGTCCACAAATGGGGGTTGTGCTCACAGCCCAACACCGTGCAGGACACTTGGCATTTGCCAGAGAACACCAGGATTGGCAAATTCGCCACTGGCGCCCTGTGCTCATCACAGATGAAAGCAGGTTCACACTGAGCACATGTGACAGACGTGACAGAGTCTGGAGACACCGTGGAGAGCGATCTGCTGCCTGCAACATCCTTCAGCATGAGCGGTTTGGCAGTGGGTCATTAATGGTGTGGGATGGCATTTCTTTGGAGGGCCTCATGGCCCTCCATGAGCTCGCCAGAGGTAGCCTGACTGCCATTAGTTACCGAGATGAGATCCTCAGACCCCTTGTGAGACCATATGCTGGTGCAGTTGGCCCTGGGTTCCTCCTAATGCAGGACAATGCTAGACCTCATGTGGCTGGAGTGTGTCAGCAGTTCCTGCAAGATGAAGACATTGAAGCTATGGACAGGTCCACCCGTTCCCCAGACCTGAATCCGATTGAGCACATCTGGGACATCATGTCTCGCTCCATCCACCAATGTCACGTTGCACCACAGACTGTCCAGGAGATGGCGGATGCTTTAGTCAAAGTCTGGGAGGAGATCCTACAGGAGACCATCCACCGTCTCATCCGGAGCATGCCCAGGCGTTGTAGCGAGGTCATACAGGCACGTGGAGACCACACACAATACTGAGCCTCATTTTGACTAGTTTTAAGGACATTACATTTTGTAATTTTTCCAAATCCAGGCCTCCATTGGTTAATACATTTGATTTCCATTGATAATAAAGTGTGTGATTTTGTTGTCAACAGATTCAACTTTGTACAGAACAAAGTATTCAATGAGAATATTTCATTCATTCAGATCTAGGATGTGTTATTGAGTGTTATTTGAGCAGTGTATTTTGCTGAATTACAACAACACAGTACAGCTCGAAAACACCGCTTATGACCAGAGATTTCACATACGCTACACGAGAGCGTATGCGCGCTCACCTCCAAAACAGAACGGTTTCCAAGGAGATTGGTGCGTTCGATTTAATGGACTGGGAGACTTTACACAGGTGGTGCACAGACATAAAAAAACGCCACTTGCATTAGGACAGGACAAACAATAAATCACTTACCATCTACAGACTTTTAAATAAAGACTGCGAAAAACAACCGTTGTTTTTTTATTTAAATGAAATCAAAACTTGACCACAATGCAGAGAATAATAACTTCTTTGTTCAAAAGAAAAGACGGAAACTGAAGATGAAAAGTTATGCATCAGAAAATGGTTTATTATCGTTTCATACATGGCAGTTCTTTAACAATTGAAACAAATATATATATTCTACATTGTCAAGTGATTCTAATTTCTGCCTTATACAGACAGCCTACAGTAAAGTAAAATATTGATATGTTTTAATTAGTTTGAGTTTGGACTTTCCTGAGAGAGAGAGATCTCGAGGGGGCCACAGATGAGAGTAGCAATTAATACACACACACACACACACACACACATATATATATATATATATATGCCACAAGTGCCTTCCCAGCCCCCCTCTAAAGGGCCCCTAAGTACCGGCAAGAATTTAAAACTACTTTCACCCCTGTATATAAGAAGAACAGTTCACTTTTGTCATGTGAATGATTTCCAGTAGATAAAAAATGGAAAACAGATGGATTTTAGCCATACGGACAGATGGGGAGCTGGCAGCTTTGTGACTGCAGGTCACTTCAAAGATAAACATGATTTGGTTTGTGACAATCCAGAGTCCAACTGGGTCCATTAAAAACACAACCCCTTTTCATTCAGATTTTCAAATCACACCACTGAAAGAGGTCTTTTACAGAGAAGAAGCTGCTTAATTTGGCTTGAAGATAACTGAGCTGCAACATGACAGCAGCAGCCCTCCTTCAGGTGAGGTTAGCCATTTTTCACAATGAAGATAAAACCCACATTAGTATGCTCTTTACAGAAAAAGGTGGTTATAAACATATTAAAACATGTAAAATATTTACTTTGCAGCAGAGAGTGGTTATCAGTGTACCATTGATGATATAGATAGCTATTAGCATGAATTGTTTGGTGTGTTAACAGCAGTGTGTTGGGACCCAACCATGGATTTCAACATTAAACTCCGGTACAAACGTTTCTGGAACTTTCAAAATAAATTGCATTAACCTACTTCTGGCACAGCCAAGAAAACTGTAACAGCAGAGTTCCCATAATGCCACTGTCTGTATAAGAGCACCCCTCTCCAACAAGCCGATCTCTTCCACGCCAGTGATCATGGGGATAGGGGAGGGAAGCGTGATAATGTCACTTTGCTGGCAAACAGACAAACTCTTCAAACTGGATCCAAGGGAGTCATATGATCATCGATCATATGCACTAAGTTAAGCACTGATGAATTACTGTTGAAAGAACCCGGTATTCATTCATAAAAAGGGGTAAATTAAGGTATAAGCATTGCTTACTTTCTCTCTGAGGCATGCAGAAGCAAACTGTCCCAGAGAAGTCCTCTACAAGCAGAGTGAAGTGGTTTTCCCTGCCTGAGAGAAGGACAACAGGAGCAGCATCACCGTGGTAACGTGCAGTTTGGTCGGCCAACAGAGCGGCCGCCCAGCCACTGCTCCGGAGGTCAGCTGGAAGATAATCCATTGTTCACAGAGCTCTCTTCAAACTTCGTCGTCGCCCGGACAACTCCTCAGCATGGTTCATGAGGTTCGGTGTTTGGGCAGAGGGTAATAGTAAGGATTTCGATTGAAATGATCTAAACGTTTTTCATTTTTATGAAGTTATCTGCTGCACACGTGCTCAGGTTGTGTTCTTTGTTTGTATGTTTTTAAAGTTCAGACAAATTTTACTTGAAGGGTGATTTTAAACAGAAGATCGGCAAAAACGCACTGTCCGCCCTTATACATTTTAACCCTTTTATTGACGGTATTTTTAGAGGTGTGTGTTTGATTCTGGTGCTAAGCTATCAGCCTCCTTTGTTAGCTTCAACTGCTAACTGCTAAGGACACGTGCTTGCTGCCAAATAATATTTACCCAGAAAGGTTAGTTTTCAATCCAGTAAATAACGTGTCCCTAACATCATTTTACTAAATTTAATAACTAAGTAAACACCATTAAGCCCCATTTCTCCAGAAAGATGTGGCTCTTTTCCAAAATATTCTCTTAATAATATTTCTTTAAATATTATTTTAATAAATAAAGGCAGTTAATTAGACACCGTTGAGAAATGGTCATCCAGAAGGTTGGTTTTATTCAGCAGATCAGTATTTAAAACATTATTTTATTAAAATAATATTTTACCTGATCTTGCATTGTGAAGGGTTTATAGGGGCCTAAAGGTATGCTGATTATTGCCTAAGTTAGTTCCAAGACTAACTTAACTTCATTTCCAGATTCATCAAGATAATCCTTGGTTCTCAAACATAAATATTACATGGTAATGTCGCATCACTCTTTTGGTCATGGTTTTCAATCATCTTTAATCAACTTGTTTATATTGTACATAAACCATTAGTCTTCGTTATTCTTTAATTCTGCTTGGTAGTTTAGTTGGATTGTTTTAGCATAGTAAAGAGTTTGTTGATTGAAATATGTTTGACTTTGAGTTGACTTATTTTTGTTAATACATTCTTGTATTTTAAGAAATTGTGTGAATTCATTCCATGTGTGTGCAGAGTTTTGCTGTTCAATAATGTCAGAGCTCGTCTCACACCTTTGTATTTTGTCCTAATACCATCGCCTTACTGGGCTGGTATTCACTGGATAACCCTTAACAGACCGAAATAAAATATAAAAATATTAATATTAAATAATAAATAGATGCCTTGCAGCTGACGTCACACGCTCACCGAACTCTAGCCGCCGCCATATTGAGTACCTTCTTTGGTGCCCCGGTCGTCGAAGATGCCGTCCGTGTGTTGTGCAGTTGGGTGTGATAATAAGAAAGGTGACCCAAATATTTCCTTTTATTGCTTACCGAAAGAGGAAGAACGTCGTCAGAGATGGCTGTCAGCGATCAGGAGGGCTAACTGGACGCCGAGTGCAAGTAGCCGTCTGTGCAGTGCACATTTTGTATCATGTGAGTTTCAAAGCACGTCAGGAGGGCTAGCTCAAGCTACTGCCAACTGGATTTAATGTCTTGAACATATTTTTCAGACAATTAAGTGATTAGAATGAAACTGATTAGACACCGTGTGCAACAAATGCATTTGATATGAAGATCTGAATATTTAGCTTCAGAGATTGCAGTTGTTAGCTTAGATATCTGTCTACAGCAGGATCTTTGAGATTAATGTAGTATTTTTACATTCCATTCAATTGAACTTACGCAACATAATGACTAAAATATACAGCAATAGAAGCTAATAAGCTTGATGATATATTGTGCTGATCTTAGATTAACCTAGCAAGATGTTTCATTTCTCTGGTTTCTTCATTGTAGCTGCTTTGGACACAGACCTAGTTACATTAACTGAAACCTTTGTCTCATCAGGTGCAAAAAGCCAAAACCCACTATGCCCAGACTACGTGCCAACAATATTTCCTCATCTAAGTTCTCCAAACAAACGAAAGAGGATTTATCAAATGGCCAGGTTTGAACACACTCAGGCTCTAAAAAGAAAAAGAGCGGTGATTGATGCTGACAGAGGAGAGACAGGAAAAGCAGAGGACAGACAGGAGGTGGATGGCAATGACCAGCAGGATGGCCAGGTATGAACACACTCAGGCTCTAAAAAGAAAACGAGCAGTGATTGATGCTGACAGAGGAGAGACAGGAAAAGCAGAGGACAGACAAGAGGTTGGATTGGCGATGGATGGTTCCTGTACCAATGCTTCTTGCCAAGTCACAATTAAAAGACTCAATGAAGAATGTATGAGATGAAGGACTGAAATCTGTAAACTCAAGGGTGAAGTAGATTCATTAACATTCAGTAAAGAAAGTTTCCAAGGCAAAGATGAGAAAGTCAATAAGTTAACTGGCCTGCCTTCTTACTGTAAATTGATTGTTGTATTCTCTTTTATATCACCATTACTTAATGTTAAGTCATGTTTGTCACCTTTTCAGCAGTTTTTACTAACATTAATGCGCTTGAGAATGAATTTACCACTTTTTTTCCTAGGTCATTGTTTTCATACATCAACATCAGCTGCTACTAGGGTTTTCAACAACACACTGAATGTTATGTATTTCCGGTTGTGTAATATTATAAGGTGGCCAAGCAGAGATTAGATTTTAATTAGTCTTCCCATGTGTTACACAAAAAACTTAAAAACTTGCACTAGTATTATTGACTGCTTTGAGATATTCACAATGACATGCAGAATTAAACATCCCAACCCACAAAGTATTTCATTTTAAAATAAATCTGACTTTTGTTGATCAAACAATATACTTGTTTCATTATTACAATATTAAATGTTTTAAAGGTTTACTACTGAAGAGAAACATGAGAAACATGTCACCATTTTTCAATTGTGATTTTAATAACGCACAAAATTAAGACAGGATTAAAAACAAGACAAGAAAATCATCCCACATCCTCATCTTCCTCTCCTCACAATGTAGATTTTATTTGCAGTAGTTCTACTTGAAATGAAATATACACTGAAAGAAGAGATGGAAAGAGGATAGTAAGGAGGAGAGGAAGGAAGGGAAGGAGAGAGGCAGGAAGAGAGGTTGAATATTCTAATTCCAATTATCTTGTTACAGTACATCAAAATAACAGAATTGGAATTAGAATATCCCTCCTCTCCCACTGCCCTTCTTCTTCCCTTCCTTCCTCTCCTACTCTTCCCTCCTCATCTATGCTTGTCCCTCTCCTCAGTGTAGATTTTATTTCAAGCATATTATTAGAATAAGAACAATAGGGAATAAAGAAGGCAGGTTAAACACAACTTTAAAAGATCACAAGACAATTGCAGTACCTTAATAAGGTATTTCGACTTAGTTGGAAAATAACTCGAAGTGGGATTACTGGAATGACACCGTGTTTATAAGTGGAAAACTCTGGCATCAGAACAAAAGGAAACAAAACCTTAGGCTAAATATTATTGAATATATTTTTGTTATGTTAGCTTTGTACAATGTCTGTTGCATAACAGTGTAGTTCCTCAGTTTGGCTTTATCTTCCTGCATTCATAACATTTCCACACTTTTGGAACCCTTGTCATCTGCAAGCAAGACCTGTGAAAGTGTCCTCGCTTGCATAGTTTTGATGCGCGGATGACTACATCCTCTGGAGCTCCCTGTGGTTCACCACAGTAGCATCCTGAATGTGGCTGTTTCTCTGAGATTGGGGAGACCACTGTGCATGGTACCGTGTAGTACTTTCCCAAAGGTTCTGGCAGAAGTCTAGTTTTGATGAACTGCATTACTCTGCTGTATGTCTCACTGAAGAACACGTCATCAAACTGAATGCGTTGTATAAACATTTCAGTGGGACTCCACACAACAAAGTCACAATACTGTACACCTGCAATATGCATGTGGGCTTGAACTTGTGACATGTATTTGTGATTTGCAGAAGTTTGTGTCAGTGTTACAGCTGTTGGCAAGAGAGCTATTTTTGAGGGTAAAGGGACATTTTATTTCAAGCACACCTTTACCATGGCAGACACATGTAATGATCCCATCTGGCGATGCACCGATCCATGGCAAAGATGTGTTGATGATGAGGCCTGCTGTTGTCACCTGGAAATCTGTGTGATGATCTTGCAACGCTTTGATGTAATGTATCCTTGCTACTGGCTCATTTAGATTTCCCCATCTAGAAAAATGATGTTACACATGAATTAGATTGACTCCTACTTACAACAATCACAACCTAGAGTATACTACTTCACATCTAAAACCTGTGCATTAGCAGTTATGCAAACATGATCTAATTATACATTGTATACATTATCTAACTCTGTAATTACCTGACTTTTCGACAGAACAGAAATTAAATAGTGGAAGTGTTAGGACTGGGATCTTATCTTGAGCTTGCATCACTTAAGTCTTTGAAGTGTAATGATAATAACTTTTTTTACTCTGCAATATCCCTTAAAAATTAATTAAAAACCAACCCTGGGTAAACCTGGTTGGTTATGTAGCCTTTCCATATGCACTTCTGTCTTTACCTCACTGCCTCAGTAGAAACCTGACAGGATCAAGGGTAACAAATCTTTTTAATCAAGGATATGGCACTGTCCGTTCTGCCTGCCTCATGGAAGACCGATGCTGTGACTCTGCCTGCTCTTTGCTCAAACCACACCTTGCTGGCTGACTGTTCTCTAGTTGCCTTTTCTACTAAAAATGACTGCAAGATGTTTTGAACACTGAAGGTTAGTTAAATGCAGTTTTTAATGTTGATACATCTGTTTATATTAGTGTTAAGCCAGGGGTCTGCAACCTTTACGATCCAAATTTGCCCTCGGCCCAGCTAAATAACACTCGTTTAGAGCCACAAATGTTACATGACCTTTTAAGTAAAAAGTCGTTTTTTTAAAAAGGTCTTCAGGAAAAAAGAAAACATTAGTTGGTTCTTTTTTATTTTTAGCCATTGTTACCAAGGCCCACTGTGGAACATCCAAAAAGCCACTTGTGGCTTTGGAGCCTTAGGTTGCGGACCCTTGTGTTAAGCAAAGTACAAATAGTATACTTAATACCAGTACTTACCCAATATGCATTTACCAGAAGCTTTTACCAAAAGTGTAGTAATCTTATTGAGTATACCAATAATATAAAAAATAAGGAAGTGCTTTACAAATTTAGTGAAGAATTAGACAGCCAATGTACATACCTCTTTTTCCGTTAGCTGAAGATCATCAAAGACCTTTTCACTCTCTACCAGTAGTGATGATAAATCTGCTTGTAATCTTGCATTCGAGAAGAGACTTGTCAGAGGTTGTGGCAAGTTCAGTTGGACAGTCTTTGGTATGTATTTGTCAGAGTGACCCGCGATGACAGACAAAATAGCCGTTCCGTTGGGATTTCCTTCCTGGACATCACACTCGTGCAGCTGTTGGAAGTACCTCATGTATTCATCCTCTGAAGGGACAGGAATGCTGGGCAGTGCAGTGGATTTTGATTTATTCTTCTTGGTCATTGATATTTTGCTCAGTTCCTCATACTGGATTTGAGATGTTTTGCCTGGAATGACCCAGGCCTTCTGAGTGCTGGACTGTCCATCTTTGACATTGACTGCTGCCAGTAGTGCATACATCAGTGCAGCTGCATGGGAGCATGCTTCACCCAATCCTGCTTTACAGGTGCAGTGAGCCATTAGCACTGTCCCATCCTCTCTGACAACAACCCAGGGTTGTGTGGGTATGGCATTTATGGCCTGAGAGTGATTCACCTGAAGTTAAAGAATGTGATCTATTAGTAAAGTAGAACTAGAAAATACTTATCAAGATGAGTGTGAGACTTTAACTTTCTTGGGACAAGTACAACATTAACCTCAGGTACTCGGAACCCCCCCCCCCCCCCCCCCCCCACCTACGTGATTTTTTTTGCAACAGTCAGGAGCTTGATGTTCGTTCACCCACCCCTTGAAATTTCAAAATTGTTTATTTAGGAACTTAACATCACTCTTACATTGCTCATTAGTCCTGCTCTATGTTTCAGTGGATGATTTAAATGATCCTAGCTTACCCCTTTGCAATGCTAACAGTGTTAACCGCTGTTTACATCAAGCATAAAGATCAGTAGAACACGACTTACCTTTGCTTTACACAAGAATATTTTTTTGTTCTTCTGATACCATATTTTCGGGTCAATGACCCAGCCAGCCGTGAAATATCGATAGGCATCCGTGCTTTTAAAAGCTTTCAGACTTTCCCCGGTGTATGAAGACGGGTTGTGTATCAGATATATGTATAAGTCGTGGAAGGAAAAATCTGGAAGCCTGTCAGTTGATGAAAGGTGTTGAAAACAGTCTGCAGGAACTTCGTATGGATCGCATCCAATAACAGCGATTTTTTCATTGTATCGTTTAAGTTCGTGGGGATTTAAATGAGAACGATCCATTCTGGTCTGAGAGAAAGCGCCACGGAGCTTAGCGTTCGGTACTCAACATGGCGGTAGCAAGGTAGCGTGCGTGATGACATTGTCCTCCTGAAACGCATCTATAATATTCTCAGATTCATAATCCTAAAAAGTGCTAGCTTGTTGCTAAATTTCTTATATGACCAGGAATCTTTTGAAACATTATCCATAATTTGACATGTCTTGTATTTATTTTCTGATTCTTTGGTTTTCAGTCTTAAGAACTTTCTGTACAGAGTGTTTTTCCTTTTACTTAAATTTTATAATACTTTTGTGATCCAAGGCTGGTCAGTGTATTTACAGGTCCTTCTCAAAATATTAGCATATTTTGATAAAGTTCGTTATTTTCCATAATGTCATGATGAAAATTTAACATTCATATATTTTAGATTCATTGCACACTAACTGAAATATTTCAGGTATTTCATTGTCTTAATACGGATGATTTTGGCATACAGCTCATGAAAACCCAAAATTTCTATCTCACAAAATTAGCATATCATTAAAAGGGTCTCTAAACGAGCTATGAACCAAATCATCTTAATCAACGAGTTAACTCTAAACACCTGCAAAAGATTCCTGGGGCCTTTAAAACTCCCAGCCTGGTTCATCACTCAAAACCCCAATCATGGGTAAGACTGCCGACCTGACTGCTGTCCAGAAGGCCACTATTGACACCCTCAAGCAAGAGGGTAAGACACAGAAAGAAATTTCAGAACGAATAGGCTGTTCCCAGAGTGCTGTATCAAGGCACCTCAGTGGGAAGTCTGTGGGAAGGAAAAAGTGTGGCAGAAAACGCTGCACAACGAGAAGAGGTGACAGGACCCTAAGGAAGATTTTGGAGAAGGGCCGATTCCAGACCTTGGGGGACCTGCGGAAGCAGTGGACTGAGTCTGGAGTAGAAACATCCAGAGCCACCGTGCACAGGTGTGTGCAGGAAATGGGCTACAGGTGCCGCATTCCCCAGACCTGGGCTACAGAGAAGCAGCAATGGACTGTTGCTCAGTGGTCCAAAGTACTTTTTTCGGATGAAAGCAAATTCTGCATGTCATTCAGAAATCAAGGTGCCAGAGTCTGGAGGAAGACTGGGGAGAAGGAAATGCCAAAATGCCAGAAGTCCAGTGTCAAGTACCCACAGTCAGTGATGGTCTGGGGTGCCGTGTCAGCTGCTGGTGTTGGTCCACTGTGTTTTATCAAGGGCAGGGTCAATGCAGCTAGCTATCAGGAGATTTTGGAGCACTTCATGCTTCCATCTGCTGAAAAGCTTTATGGAGATGAAGATTTCATTTTTCAGCACGACCTGGCACCTGCTCGCAGTGCCAAAACCACTGGTAAATGGTTTACTGACCATGGTATCACTGTGCTCAATTGGCCTGCCAACTCTCCTGACCTGAACCCCATAGAGAATCTGTGGGATATTGTGAAGAGAACGTTGAGAGACTCAAGACCCAACACTCTGGATGAGCTAAAGGCCGCTATCAAAGCATCCTGGGCCTCCATAAGACCTCAGCAGTGCCACAGGCTGATTGCCTCCATGCCAAGCCGCATTGAAGCAGTAATTTCTGCCAAAGGATTCCCGACCAAGTATTGAGTGCATAACTGTACATGATTATTTGAAGGTTGATGTTTTTTGTATTAAAAACACTTTTCTTTTATTGGTCGGATTAAATATGCTAATTTTGTAAAATAGGAATTTTGGGTTTTCATGAGCTGTATGCCAAAATCATCCGTATTAAGACAATAAAAGACCTGAAATATTTCAGTTAGTGTGCAATGAATCTAAAATATATGAATGTTAAATTTTCATCATGACATTATGGAAAATAATTAACTTTATCACAATATGCTAATATTTTGAGAAGGACCTGTATGTTTCTAATTCATTTCTTTCATAGGGCAGTTTTTGTCATTTAAGACTGTAAAGAGTTTTAATTTATCATTCATGTTTATAAGTCTTGTCTTCTATATCTATATCTTTCTTACGCCTCCACTTCTCACTTTTCTTCTAAGCTCCCTACTTGATTGCATTCTTTTACTCCTAACTTTTTATCTCTTAGCCAAAATTACGGAAATATTGGACTATAACTACTTCTTACCAGCGACTCCCAAGGATTATTATTCTTTTTATTCTTTTCTAAAGGACTTCGATGTTTTTATAATCAAACCCGAAAGAAGGACAAGTTGACGCCAGCTAAGATGCCTTCCTTAACCACAGAGGACTTCGACAAACATTTACAGAAATTGGCTGTTTTGGAAATGAAAATCCATAAACTAGAAGTGAATGTGGAGCTGAATATGGGTTACAGCGATGATTGAACTCTGCGAGTGATCCCAAACAGTGACAGCCAGGTAAACGACTCAGAAGAACACTGAGAATAAACCTACCGGCAGACCCCCCTGGAAAGGTGGACGACTCACTGGAAGATCTCAGCAATTAAATAAATTAGAATGGCCAGAATTACAGAGAAATGCCCCAGTTTCCCGTGGGAAAAGGAGGCTTCGACAGCGAGCTGCTGTCACAACTGATAGGAGTGAGACAGCTGAAAATAATGGAATTTCCCCTCCAAAACAGATTTGCCCCACTACAGAATGAAAACCAGGAAAATGATACTTCTTCTGAGAACAATAAAAGGTTGAGAACAATCTTCATTCTAAACAGTCTTCCAGAGAAAAAGCACCCTCAAGGACCCTAATAGTGGACAACACAGCTGTGGATGAGATTAAAAAGATTAAAAACATCTGCAACAGGAAAAACACAGAAGTTATGATTGGTACCAGTAATGTGGTGTTCGATATCTCAGAGAATATTTGGGCAATCACAGAAAAGTGCCCGACTCTAGAAAACCTTATCATACACTGTGGTGCCATGGATGGCGTGGCTGAGAAAAAATCAGAAGGATTGAAGGAGGATTTCACTCGTCTGCTGAATATTGTTGGAGGTCTCAATATCAGGTGTTTCTCAGAGTACCCTTTGCACCGATTTTCTGTGGAGATGAGATTTTTTCAAGACTTCTGATGATTAATAAATGGTTGAAAAAAGTATGTGCTACTACATCTGTGAACTTCATCGACAATTTCAATATTTTTGGGGAAAAAAGATACCTCTTCAAGCAAGATGGTTTCTGTTTGAACAAGTCGGGAGCCAGACGTCTCACATCTAATCTCTTCTATTCAGTAAATAATCATAACAAATCATAAACACGTCCCTTTTGTCAGGTGTTTTCCACCAGGCCCTAAAAACAGCAATTATCAAACCTCTGTTGAAAAAGAGCAACTTGGACAAGCTGCTACTACAGAACTACAGGCTTATCTCAAACCTCCCCTTCATCAGCAAGATTATTGAAAAAGGTATGTTTCAACAGTTAAACAACTTCCTAACAATGACCAACCGCTTCGATATCTTCCAGTCCGGCTTCCATGCTCACCACAGTACAGAGACTGCTCTTGTCAAGGTGTTCAATGACATGCGTATAAATGCAGACTGTGGAAGAACCACAGTGCTGGTATTATTGGACCTTAGTGCAACATTCGACACTGTGGATCACACCATTTTATTAGAGCACCTGGAAAACTGGGTCGGCCTTTCTAGTTCAGCGCTGGATTGGTTTAAATCTTACGTGAAGGACAGGAACTTTTTTGTGTCAGTATGTAACTTTACATCAGAGAGCACAAAAATCACGTGTCATTCCCCAAGGGTCCATGTGAGGGCCCCTCCTATTCAATATTTACATGCTCCCCCTAACTCAGATTATAATAAACAACAATGCAAGTTATCATAACTATGTAGTCGACACACAGCTATACGTTACGATGTCAACAGGTGAATATGAACCCATTCAAGCGCTGGGTAAATGCTAAGAAGAAATCAATGCATGGATGTGCCAAAATTTTCTTCAGCTAGAAACCACCAATCAGGTTCGAAATCTGGTTGTAGTGATGGACTCAGACCTGAACCTTCAGAGCCACATAAAGATAGTTACAAGGTCGGCCTTCTATCACCTAAAGAACGTCTCCAGGATTAAAGGACTAATGTCTCAGCAGGACCTTGAAAAACTAATTCATGCGTTCATTTTTAGTAGAATTGATTACTGCAACTGTGTCTTCACAGGTCTGCCTATATAGTCGATCAGACAGCTGCAGTTGATCCAGAACGCTGCTGCCTGTGTCCTCACTAGAACTAAGAAAGTGGAGCACATCACTCAGGTTCTAAAGTCCCTACACTGGCTCCCTGTAGCTCAGAGAATAGAATTTAAAATACTTCTGTTAGTCTATAAATCACTGAATGGCTTAGCACCAAAATACATTACAGAGTTGTTGTCAGTGTATCAACCACCCAGACATCTCAGGACGTTTGGCTCAAATCTACTCTGCATACCCAGAACCAGAACCAAACATGGAGAAGCAGCTTTTAGTTCTTATGCTCCACTAATCTGGAATAAACTCCCAGAAAACTAAAAGCGCTGAAACCCTAAGTTGCTTCAAATCAAGATTAAAAACTTATTTGTTGCCTTTGAATGTGTCATCTAAACATTATTAGTTAAGTTTTCAGTCCAACTTTCCTTTCATTTTCTTATCCATCATTCTATTCTCTTTATTTTTTAAATTACGAGCTTACAAGCCCCGCCAGCAGCCATCTACGCCCAAGCAGATCCAGCCATGAACCCAGAGACCGGAGACACTGGGACACATCACTCCCCAAGCAGAGGCCCGACAAAGCCCAGGGGTCCAGGCAAAGGCAAACAGGGAGTGAGCCAGCCAACACCAAAGCACCCAGCACCAGACACCGAGAGCCACAAGTACACCAGCAAGCAGAGACCCCAACCACCGGCAGGTAGTGTGAGTACAAAATTAGCCTGTACGTAGCTGACGGCCTACAAGCCTTTACTAAGCCCGATACAATTATACCCACATTATTCAGCACCCTCTTTGGATATAAAATAAAACCAAAGAAAAGAAAATTTTTCTACAAAATACCAACATTAGGCAACCATTTGTAAAATATGTGGGTTTATAATAAAAACTTTATACCAACAACAAGTGTTATTAAAAAAGACTTAGTGTGACAACATAGGCATAGTTAGACCTGGAGTATGTTTTCTAAATAAGCCTGATCTCATAAAAGAAGACACTTAGAGGGGTTGGACAATGAAACTGAATCACCTGTCATTTTAGTGTGGGAGGTTTCATGGCTAAATTGGACCAGCATGGTACTGTTGGAATTATGAATCTGAGAATATTATTTAATATTAATATTTTAATATTTTATCAAATAATATTTCGGTCTGTTAAGGGTTGTCCTGTGAATACCAGCCCAGTAAGGCGATGGTATTAGGACAAAATAAAAAGGTGTGAGACGAGCTCTGACATTATTGAACAGCATAAACTCTGCACATATATGGAATGAATTCACACAATTTCTTAAAATACAAGAATGTATTAACAAAAATAAGTCAACTCAAAGTCAAACATGTTTCAATCAACAAACTCTTTACTATGCTAAAACAATCCAACTAAACTACCAAGCAGAATTAAAAAATAACAAAAACTAATGGGCTATGTACAATATAAACAAGTTGATTAAAAAGATGATTGAAAATCATGACCAAAAGAGTGATGCAACATTACCATGCAATGTTTATGTTTGAGAACCAAGAATTATTTTGAAGGATCTGGAAATGAAGTTAAGTTAGTCTTGGAACCAACTTAAGCAATAATCAGCAAACGTTTAGACAACCACTCACAATGCAACATCAGATAAAATATTATTTTAATAAAATAATGATTTAAATAATGATCTGCTGAATAAAACCAACCTTCTAGATAACCATTTCAACGGTGTCTAATTAGCTGCCTTTATTTATTGAAATAATATTTGAAGAAATATTATTAAGTATTTTGGAAAAGAGCCAAATCTTTCTGGAGAAATGGGGGCTTAATGGTATTTACTTAGTTATCAAATATTATTCACTAGCTTGAAAACTAACAACCTTTCTGTTAAATACTCTTTAGTAGCAAGCAAGCAAGCACGTGTTCTTACCGGTTAGCAGTTGAGCAAACAAAGAAGTGGATAGCTTAGCACCAGAAACAAACACTTACCTTTAAAATACCAGGGTTAATATAAGGGTTAAAATGCATAAGCGCGGACGGCGCGTTATGATCAATGTTCTGTTTAAAATCACCCTTTAAATAAAGTTTGTCTTAACTTTAAAAACATACAAAGAACACAAACCGGCACGTGTGCTGCAGATAGCCTGCTAGCACTAAGATAGCCGAGTTTCACACAAACAAAACTTCATAAAATGAAAAACGTTTAGATCATTTCATCCTAACTGTTAATCTGCCCAAACCTAACCACTGAACTGTGGTGAGGAATGTTGTCCAAAAGACGAAGTTTGAAGAAGGTATCCACAGTGAACAAATGGTTAGTTTCCCGCTAACCTCAGCTTCTCCCGATCAGAAGGTGCATTCGTTCTGTGGACAAAAGGGTTAGCTTCCCGCTAACCTCCAGCTGTGGATGAAGAACAGCTCGTTGTCCGCCAACGCCACTGCACGGTGATGAGGTCTCTGTTGTCTTCCTTCTAGACTGGGAGACCGCTCCACTCGGCTTCATAGAGACCGCGCGTCTCTGTAGGGAACTTCTCTGGGACAATTTGCTTCACAGACCTCAGAGGAAAAAGTAAGCAACTCTTACACCTTAATTTCCCCATTCATGAATGAAAATACCGGATACACAGACAGTATTTCATTCGTACTTATCTTTGCATATGATCGATGATCGTATGGCTTCCTTGGATCCAGTTGAAGAGTTTATGTCTGTTTGCCAGCAAAGAGACATCAGTGCGCTTGTCTCCCCTATCCTGATGATCACCGGTGGAAGAGGGCGGATGTAGCAACAGCTGTGCTTTTATTTGGGTAGCGGCGTCCCGTTTCCTGGCTGTGCCGGAAGAAGGTTAATGCACTTTATTTTGAAAGTTCCAGAAAAGTCCGTACCGGAGTTTAATGTTGAAATCCATGGCTGTGGGTCCCAACAGTACCCAGTCTTCATTGATTGCACATTGCACCAGTAAGAGCAGGGTAAGAGCACAGTTTTGCTCAAAATATTGAAATGCACACAACATTATGGGTGACATACCAGAGTTCAAAAGAGGACAAGTTGTTGGTGCACGTCTTGCTGGCGCATCTGTAACCAAGACAGCAAGGCTTTGTGATGTATCAAGAGCCACGGTATCCAGGGTAATGTCAGCATACCACCAAGAAGGACGAACCACATCCAACAGGATTAACTGTGGACGCAAGAGGAAGCTGTTTGAAAGGGAAGTTCGGGTGCTAACCCGGATTGTATCCAAAAAACATAAAACCACGGCAGAATTAAATGTGCACCTCAACTCTCCTGTTTCCACCAGAACTGTCTGTCGGGAGCTCCACAGGGTTAATATACACGGCCGGGCTGCTATAGCCAAACCTTTGGTCACTCATGCCAATGCCAAACGTCGGTTTCAATGGTGCAAGGAGCGCAATTCTTGGGCTGTGGACAATGTGAAACATGTATTGTTCTCTGATGAGTCCACCTTTACTGTTTTCCCCACATCCGAGAGAGTTACAGTGTGGAGAAGCCCCAAAGAAGCGTACCACCCAGACTGTTGCATACTCAGAGTGAAGCATGGGGGTGGGTCAATGATGGTTTGGGCTGCCATATCAATGCATTACCTTGGCCCAATACATGTGCTCTATGGGAGCGTCACTGCCAAGGACTGCCGAACCATTCTTGAGGACCATGTGCATCCAATGGTTCAAACATTGTATCCTGAAGGCGGTGCCGTGTATCAGGATGGCAATGCACCAATACACACAGCAAGACTGGTGAAAGATTGGTTTGATGAACATGAAAGTGAAGTTGAACATCTCCCATGGCCTGTACAGTCACCAGATCTAAATATTACTGAGCCACTTTGGGTTGTTGTGGAGGAGTGAGTCAGGAAACGTTTTCCTCCACCAGTATCACGTAGTGACCTGGCCACTATACTGCAAGAAGAATGGCTTAAAATCCCTCTGACCACTGTGCAGGACCTGTATATGTCATTCCCAAGACGAATTGACGCTGTATTGGCTGCAAAAGGAGGCCCTACACCATACTAATAAATTATTGTGGTCTAAAACCAGGTGTTTCAGTTTCATTGTCCAAACCCTGTATTTGGGCACTATCATGGGCCCTCTGTAAGAAGGGCAACCAGAGGCTGTTTTTTCTAAGAAAATTGAATGGATCAATAATTCTTAAAAAAATTTAATTTTTTCTTTATTGAATCTGTTTCAACTTTTGGAATGGTGTACTGGTTTGGTAACCTCATTGTCCAACCATGTGCATGTCTGTTAAAAAGATGCATTAAGCCCCAAAATTACATTAGATTTCACTTTTTTACTTAAAAACAATTTGATTTGTTTCTAATGTATTTGAAAAAAATCACTGCACTTTTAATCTCTCCATCTAACTTGTCAATTATAATAATAATAATAATAATAATAAAAGACTTAAAAATAGTTATTTGCACACATGCGGCACCTGAAGAGTCCAGAACAATTCTTCAGACCAGGGCTGTCGGCCTGCTTTGGTCATTATCCTAAAGGTTATTCTGAGGGGCTGTAAATATGGCAGTTAAGGAGAACATGTTCATGGAAGAAGGAACATGCAGATAATGTGTTCAGAAACTACTTCTTATGGATATCTATAGGTATAATTTAAAATACACAGATATCAGAGCAACCCTGCTGGTAGCTGTTAGTCAGCATCTAAGCAGTAGTCCCATCCTGTAGAAAGTTTCCAGTATTCCCATATGTGATTTTCATCCGGGCTTTGCTTTGTCTTCACACAGATAATAAAATACTGTTTTCCCAAGTCATCGGAGCACAGGTGAGTGTAGCAGAGGAAAAATGCTTCCTGCTATTGCTGCAGTAACTGCTGAGCTGTGCTGCTATCTCCATAGAGTCAGCGTAGATGGGTTTTATCCAGCTCAGACCACAACAGACCGAGGGCAAGCCACCCTTTTCCAGTCAAGAACCATGGCCTCGAACTTGGAGGAGCTGATCCTCATCCCAGCCACTTCACACTTGGTTGCGAACAGCCCCAGTGCATGACGTAGGTCTTGGCTAGAGGGGGCCAGCAGGACAATGTCATCTGCAAAAAGAACAGACAAAATCTATTGGTCCATCCAACCATTGACTAAGGGCAGCACTGCCCTCGAACACCCTGTAGAGGGTGTAGAGCTGGTCCACTGTTCCACGGCTGGGATGAAAACCACACTGCTCCTCCTGAAGCTGAGGTTCAACTATTGGCCTGGATCTCCTCTCCAATACCCTGGCATAGCCCTTACAAGGGAGGCAAAGTCCCCCTTCTTATGAAGGGGGACCACCACCCGGATCTGCCAGTCCAGAGGCACTGTCCCTGACCGCAACGCAATGTTGAAGAGGAATCAGAATCAGAATCAGAATCAGCTTTATTGCCAAGTTCGTGCGTACAAACATGGAATTTGACTCCTGTAAACTTTGCTCTTTTGTTCTGTTTTTGAATTACAGAATATACAAATTTACAATTTACAATGTACAATATACACATATCTAATAGAAAAGGTGCATTTGCAACATCTGTATGCTGTTGTTCTGTACTCTATTGAATGTTCATCAGAGAAACAGCCTGGGGGAAGAAACTGTCTTTGTGTCTTTGTGGTTTTAGTAAACAGTGCTCTGTAGCGGCAGCCTGAAGGTAAAACTCTAAACAGTTTATGTGCAGGGTGTGTGGGGTCTGCAGAGATTTTGGCAGCTCTTTTCTTGACCCTAGACCTGTATAAGTCCTGGATGGAGGGAAGGTCAGCTCTGATTATTCTCTCTGCAGTCCTGATTATTCGTTGCAGTCTGGACCTGTCCTGTTTTGTGGATGAGCCAAACCACACTGAGATGGATGAAGACAGGACAGACTGAATGATGGCAGTGTAGAAGATGACCAACAGCTCCTGTGGAAGGTTGAACTTCTTGAGTTGCCTCAGGAAGTACAGTCTCTGCTGGGCCTTCTTTCGAACAGTGTCTATGTGCGAAGACCATCTCAGGTCCTCAGAGATGGTGGTTCCTAAGAACCTGAAGTGGTCCAACCACATGTCAGCCACGACAGCCCTACAGCATCCAGAGACTTGAGGTACTCCGGGCGGATCTTATCCACCCCCGAAGCCTTGCCACCATTGACCTTTTTAACCACCTCGGAGTCCTCAGTCTCTGCTTTCACCATGGAATGCATGACGGCAGGATGGAGGAGGTCCTCGAAGTACTCCTTCTTCCGCCCGATAATGTCCCTAGTTGAGGTTGAAGTCCCCCAGCAGAATGATGGAGTACCCGAAAGCGACCCTTTCATCCACTGGGGTAAACCCCAACAGAAGACGACTGAGCTGGGGGCCAACAAGCAAATCCACCCCAGCCTGCTGCCTCTCCCCATTAACCAATCCAGAGAAGAAGAGAGTCCAGCCTCTCTCAAGGAGCTGGGTTCCAGAGTCCACGGTGTACATGGAGGTAAGCCCAACTATTTATATCCGATATTTCCCAACCTCCCGCACAAGCTCAGGCTCCTTCCCCCCAAGGAGGTGACATTTCACGTCCCTTGTCCCAGTTTAAACATCTGGAGATTGGGTCGTCAAGGTCTCCACCTTTGTCCGCTGTCTGATCCTCTTTGCACCGGTCCCTAATGGTTCCCCCTGCAGGTGGTGGGCCCACTGGGAGATGGCCTTGTGTCTCTCATTTGGTCCGTGAGGACTAACCCAGCCACTAGGCACTCGCAGACGAGTCTCGAACCCAGGCCTGGCTCCAGGGTGGGACCCAGGCTCTGCCGTACCAGGCGCGTCAGAGGCCTCATTGTAATAGCCCTCATGGAGATGTCTGAACCACTCTTTGTCTGACCCATCACCCATAGCCTCTTTGCCATGGGAAACCCTACCAGGGGCATTTAAGCCCCAGACAACATAGCCTCTAGGATCATTTGAGAACTCAAACCCCTCCACCACGTTAAGGTGGTAGTTCAAGGAGGGGAAAAAAATTATAACATTATAAAATGCCAAAAAACACAAGGAGGGAAAAAAAATTCTAACATTATAAAATGCCAAAAAACAAGAAATGTGGACATTTCCAACACCTCTGACTAGGAGGCAGACTTTTTTGGCTTCAGATCTTTTTTTTTTACAAATTTCTTTTAACAATGTGGCTAAATAGTAGGGCAGGGCGACAAACTGAAAATTTACCAACTCCGAAATTTACAACAATAACCGACGTCATTTTGCCTATGTCGGTAATTTCGGTATTTAAAAAAAAGAAAAGAAAAGCTTTTTTTTGTCGGCTATGCTCATGTCCCATTAAGATGCTAGGATATGTGAACAGTTTGTAGTCACGTGACTCCACCCCAATGAGTCTGCGACAAGAAGTGAAAGAGATGGTGACGTTGAGAAAATGGAGGAAATTTAAAATATTGAAGCGCAGTAGAGCTCGTCGATGTGGGAGAGGAGCAGCTCATTCGATGTTGAACAAAAGACTGTGGCGACAAGGTTCAGCTCGGGGAGTGGGGAGGTTTGCAATGGTGGGTCCGGCTGGTAGTGGTTAGGTTAGTGTTACCGTTAATTTATCGTTACTGAGGTGAACTGCTCAATGTCATGATATTCATTTTAGGCCATATCGCCCTGCCCTTCTAAATAGACAAACTACTTAAAATATACTAAGTGAATGCATGGATGAATAAAATACAGGAGACTACCAATTAAAAATAAAGAAAAAAATAAAGTGACAAGACAAATACATGATAAAATATGGTGTGGTTTAAACTACTGTATAATCTAAACAACGTGGAGGAGAAATAGAAGCTGAGCTTTTTAGGCAGCAAACAGATATAGAACATATTTGAAGAATCCATTTTAATCAAAGGTTTGCAAAGCCCTCAGCATAATTAAAATAAGTAAATGTATTTTTAGAATCTTACCATTTCACTAACACTGAAGAAAATCAACTTTAAACCAGTTTGCTATTTAGAAATGTAAGAGTGTAACATTTAAAAAGATCATTTATGTAGGTGAGAAAAGAAGCATATTTAGTAAACATGGTTTCCCTGAGTTTAAAAACAACTTTATTCAGATGGAATGAGCAGAAATTTAGATTTTTCTCTAAATATCACAAAATGTATTATCTGCTTCAGCAAAATATTGTTTTTAAGCAAAAAACTGTTTCTCTCCATCTTTTATTTAAACTCCAAACAAAACATTTCAACAAAGTCAAATTATTGTAAACCTTTTCTGTTTAATTTACAATAATTCACCTTCAATGAAAACTTCAATGATAACTGGTACAACATGTCCTATATTAAAAGGATCCTGACAACACTGCTATTAGGATGAATGTGTTACCTTGACTATTTTAACTGGATCAGCGTTACCCATCATGATACCAACTAAACAATTTAGGAAACAGGACAGGTCTCTTTGTGCTTTTATTTGGGAGAAGAATATAGCTAGAATTATATTTCAGACACTCCAACTACCCAAGGATATTCAATCTATACTTGGAGATAAGATGCTACAAAGGAAACATGTTGATAAATTATATAATTGGGTCACAGTTCCACTCATCAAAAATTTCTCCAACCTGACCTTTGAGAAAATGTGGTATGGTAGCCCAGCACGACAACAAAAGTGAGTGCAACCCACAGTAACACATGTCCAAATTGTGCCCAAAGTGACAATATTTTGGGTGGCCGCAATTATTTTCCAGCAGTCTTAACTCTCCTAGACATGAAATTCACTTGCTCTTCACAGGTTGCCACTGGAATCCTCTTCCATTCCTCCATGACATCACGGAGCTAGTGGATGCTAGAGACCTTGCAGTCCTCCACCTTCCGTTTGAGGATGCCCCAAAGATGCGTTGTACGGTTTAGGTCTGGAGACATGCCTGGTGTTGGGACCTACAGCCATGGATTTCAACATTAAACTCCGGTACAGATATTTCTGGAACTTTCAAAATAAATTGCATTTAACAAGACTTTCAGCACAACTTCAGAAGGGGGAAGGAGGGGGTAACAGAGGACTTCCCATGATACCACTGCCCGCATAAAACCCCCACCTTCCCACAAGTCTTTCTCTTCCACACCGGTGACCATCAGGATAAGAGGGGAACAAAGCGCGCTGAAAAATTCAACTGGATCCAAGGAAGCCATACGATCACCGATCATATGCAAAGTTAAGTAGAATGAAATACTGTCTGTGTATCCGGTATTTTAATTCATAAATGGGGATAATTAAGGTACAAGCATTGCTTGACTGTCTCTCCGAGGCCTCGCAGACGCAAACGGTGTTCGAGAGAAGCCCCGGCAAAGACGCGGTCTCCCAGCCTGGAAGGAAGACAGCAGAGACCGCAGCGGACAAGACGAGCCGCCCAGCTCTCCGGAGCTAACCCTTTTGTTCACAGAGCGAACGCAGAGGTTAGCTGAAAGCTAACCGCTTGTTGACTGTGGACATTTCTTCAAGCTTCGCCCCTTGGACAACGTTTCCTCACCATAGTTCATGAGGTTAGGTGTTTTGGGCAGAGACAGGTTTAGGATGAAATGATCTAAACGTTTTCATGTTATGAAGTTTGTTTGTGTGAAACTCGGCTATCTTAGTGCTAGTAGGCTAGCTACAGCACACGTGCCGGTTTGTGTTCTTTGTATGTTTTAAAGATAAGATAAACTTTATTTGCTCATAACGCGCTGTCCGCGCTTATGCATTTTAACCCTTTTATTAACCCTGGTATTTTAAAGGTATGTGTTGATTCTGGGGCTAAGCTATCCGCTTCTTTGTTAGCTTAACGGCTAACTGGTAAGAACACGTGCTGGCTGCTAAAGAGTATTGAACAGAAAGGTTGTTAGTTTTCAAGCTAGTGAATAATAGTCCCTGAACATCATTTACTAGATTTGATAACTAAGTAAATACCATCAAGCCCCATTTCTCCAGAAAGATTTGGCTCTTTTCCAAAATACTCCCTTAATAATATTTCTTCAAATATTATTTCAATAAATAAAGGCAGTTAATTAGACACCATTGAGAATTAGTCATCCAGAAGGTTGGTTTTATTCAGCAGATCATTATTTAAATCATTATTTTACTCAAATAATATTTTATCTGATCTTGCAGTGTGATGGGTTGTCTAAATGTTTGCTGATTATTGCCAAAGTTAGTTCCAAGACTAACTTAACTTCATTTACAAATTCTTCAAGATAATCCTTGGTTCTCAAACATAAACATTGCATGGTAATGTTGCATCACTCTTTTGGTCATGCTTTCCAATCATCTTTAATCAACTTGTTTATATTGTACATAGCCCATTAGTCTTCGTTATTCTTTAATCCTGCTTGGTAGTTTAGTTGGATTATTTTAGCATAGTAAAGAGTTTGTTGATTGAAATATGTTTGACTTTGAGTTGACTTATTTTTGTTAATAAATTCTTGTATTTTAAGAAATTGCGTTAATTCATTCCATATATGTCCAGAGTTTATGCTGTTCAATAATGTCAGAGCCCGTCTCACACCTTTCTATTTTGTCCTAATACCATCGCCTTACTGGGCTGGTATTCACAGGACAATCCTTAACAGACCAAAATATTATTTGATAAAATATTAAAATATTAATATTAAATATTAAATAATATTCTCAGATTCATAATTACAACACTGGGCAGTCCAGCACCGTTATCATCACTTCCTTTAGCAAGGCAGATGTCGTCTTGGAGTTGTGTTTGGGGACCTTATCATGTTGGAATACTGTGCTGTTGCCCAGTTTCCAAAGGGATGCTCTGCTTCGGTGTGTCACAGTGCATGTTGGCATCAATGGTTCCCTCAATGAACTGTAGCTCAACACAGCCAGCAGCACTCATACAGCCATAAACTATGACACATCTACCACCATATTTGACTGTAGGCAATACACAATTGTCTTCATACTTATGGATATTTACCTAATTCAGTAGTTTTATAGGTACCGACCGAATTCCGTTGGTACTACCAAGTACCTATTCATATAAAATCAAACGGTACCATGTTTCAGAATCTAAATGCATCATTGTGACACTGAGG
This sequence comes from Girardinichthys multiradiatus, assembly GCF_021462225.1. Taxonomy (NCBI): domain Eukaryota; kingdom Metazoa; phylum Chordata; class Actinopteri; order Cyprinodontiformes; family Goodeidae; genus Girardinichthys; species Girardinichthys multiradiatus. The sequence continues at coordinate 8,521,975 of NC_061795.1, read as the reverse complement.
GAGTGGAAGAGTGGGCGATTTTCCATGCCAGACATGAACACAGCATTGCACGCACAAGAGTGCAATGACGTCAATAGCCGCTAGTACCATCAACAAAGCATGGCTGATTAAAGCGCTCGAAAGTATGGTTCCACTTTTCAAAATGGGATGCAGATTATGCTCGCTGCAATATTTGTAACACGAAGTGCAAGGCCAGCAGTGGGAATACTTCTAATATGAGGAAGCACCTGGTTAAGCATACGATTTTTCTCAAGACTCAAGAGTGCACAATTTTTGACAGCCTTAGATCTATGGCTACAACCCCTGCATTCTTCACTGTTAGCACACCTGAATCCGTTAGCGACTTGTCGTCTGCAGCCAGCAACATGGGAGGAGAAATGTTTGAAACAACTGCGATGTTACAATACAAACAGTTGGAAGTTGTTATATTTGTAAATGTTTATATAATGAAAAATACATACAAATTTTGAGATTTTATGATTAAATGAATTAACATTTATAACCACTTAAACACTCAAAAGTACCAAAAACTGGTACCGTTTAGTACTGATACCAATTCCCAGGACCTGTGTGGAGATATATTATGTGTGTGCATCATTATTATTATGTTCATAACCAGTGTGGGAAATAAAATGTATAACATGTGTTAGTATAAAGACATTGTGTATTGTGTGGTCTGCAGAAGTATTTCTCACAGAAGAGGTGAAGTGGAAAATTACTGAAAACTGCAGAAGTGTGTGAAAATTGGTGATAAGTGTTACTCCCTGCTTATATCAGTAGATACGAGTGCAGGTGCTGGAACAATGACTGTCTAAATATGGTAAGCCAGAAAAAGTGTGAACGTGACTACATGTGAGAAAAAACTGTAAACAGGGCGCTGCCCATTTTAATGTGTGTTTTAAAAAAAGCAATGTGCCCAGTGAGGAGCTCTGAAGTTGTCTCGGTGTGTGGCCTGATCACATGAGAGCTTCCCCTGGTCCAGGTATTTTAATTACATACAGCTGTCTCCGTGTGATTGATTTAAAATATGTTGTGAATTCCTCCAGGTTATGGTGAATAAACGAACGCGCAGAAGGCCTCTTTAAAGAGGTTCTTCAACACCCGTTTATTGGAAAGGTATCAATTCCAATGTGTAAGGTACCCATCCTTATTCATACTTGTTGCTGCCACACATGCTTGACACCATCTGAACTAAATATGTTTGTCTCATCAGATCACAGGACATGGTTCCAGTAATCCATGTCCTTAGTCTGCTTGGCTTCAGCTCCCCGTTTTCTTGTGCCTTAAATTTAGAAGAGGCTTCTTTCTGGGACGACACCCATGTGGAATAATTTGATGCAGCTTGTGACGTATGGTCTGACCATTGACGGGTTTATCCATCACGTCTTCAACCTCTGCAGCAATGCTCGCACCACTCATAAGTCTATTATCAAAAGACAACCTCTGAATAGGACGCTGAGCACATGCACTGAGCTTCTTTGGTGGACCATGGCGAGGCATATTGTGAATGGAACCTGTCCTGTTAAACCATTGTACAATCTTGGCCACCTTGCTGCAGCTCAGTTTCAGGTTATTGGCAGTATTCGTCTAGGCCATCTTTATGTAGAGCAACATCTTTTTTTCATGTTGAACTCCCAGAGACCAGTGTGAGAGAGTGTGAGAGAAATAACACTAAATTTAACACACCTGGTACCCATTCACACCTGAGACCTTGCAATACTAATGAGCCAAATGAAACTTTTTTGTTGCTCTCGGTGGAGGACGCACGCGTTTTCTCGCCCTCCCTCTTGCCTGCTTCTGCATCTGCTCTAGCTCAGTAGGAAGAGTAGTCATCTTGCAATCAGAAGGTTGTGGGTTCGATTCCAGCTTCCTCCTGCCATATGTCGATGTGCCCCTGGGCAAGGCACTTAACCTCAAGTTGCCTACTGATCTGCGTATCTGCGGTGTATGAATGTGTGAGCATTAGTGAGTGCAATTGGGTGAATGTGGCTCTAGTGTAAAGCGCTTTGAGTGGTCTGTATGACTGGAAAATGCTATATAAGTTCAGTCCATTTACCATTTGTCTGTGTTTTTCTCAGAGCCTCACTTTACATATCTTCCAAACTTGCAAATTATGGATTTGGTCAGCTGGTCTCTCAACGCAATTGATAAATTTTTTCCACGGGAAGAAAGGGTAAAGGAGAACCGTCTTGCCCAGCCGGTACATTCTTCTCTGGATACACAATGGATTCCTGGCAAAGGTGGAAGATTGTGTGCTTGACTACAATGACTACAATTATAAATTTTTGATAACAGGATTTCTGCTTTTTGGAGCCGGCGGTTACCTGACTTATCGAGTGAGTAGCAAAACGTGGGCAGCTGTTCAAAGCATCCCAAAGCTGCCTGCAATGCTGGATGGAATCTGCAGAGCGATCAATGCTCAGACTGAATTGTTAAGAGAGCTAAGCCGCAAGCTGGATACGGTTCTTGAACAGAATCGCAGCCTGGAACCGGCTTTTGGCCTCAGAGTTGAAAGGATTTAATCATGGAGAAGGTTGTTCGCTCCAGAACTGCAGGAAAGTCCCAGAAATTTGAATATTTGGATTTGCAATTGAGAGATAACAGTAAAAACTCTTAAAGTGGTTAGAAATCCACACAACTGCTTGAACCAGGACACTTATTGTTTTTCTAAATCTGGTGCCCCAACGTGGCCTTGGCAACTTCTGCTAAGTGGCTATCAAAATATCTCCTGGATGAATCTGATGCAAGTCACAGACTCAATGCAATCTGCTGGGTTTCCTTAGATATAAAACCTTTTAACCAATTTGAATATTATACTGAATCCGACTGCACTGTTTGATAGTTAGGATTAATTAGAATTTATGTTACTGATACCTATTCATTTTTAAGAAACAAGTAGGAATTGAAGCTGCAAGTAGCATTGGGTGGCCCTCACAGCTCAGCGCCGCTCAGCCTAAGTACAGCTCTGCCACAAAGTGTTCAAACTTTGGCTAAAATCTGACCTTCCTGATTGAAGATGCATTCACTTCCTGTTTGGTGGCGAAGGATTAATAAAGACTTCCTGTTGTGCTTTGAAGATGCTATTTAACTGTTATTAGACAGGGTTTGAAACCTGTGGCTAATGTGATATCATTAATACCATGCCAATGTTGGGAGTATGATTATTGATTGAATAATCTTGATCAATAATTATAATTACAAATCATAATCTGACAAAATCAATTTCTTAACCATAAATCCTCATTTACGAATCGAGACCAGAGAGGTTTCTGGTGTTGTAATTGTGGCTCGACGCCTCTGACAATTACAACCGTTAAATACTCTGTAATAGTTAATAACTATTGCCGGAGATGTCACTGTTTAATCGACCGTTTCTGCCGAAACGTGTGGAACTTGAACCTTATTTTGACTGACACATCACCTTTTGCACACAATGAAACACCAAACGCTCTCTCTTTATCTATGTGAATATTTATTAATTTTCACCTACTCAACATGCAAAATTCTACATACACAGGGGTAAACACATCTAAATAAACCAAAATCAACAAAACGGTAGTGGGTATGTATTGAGTCAACCAGCAGTTTATGGCACAACAGAGGAAAAGAGAAGATATGAAAAGGGGGGTGTGGTGATGACTGGTGGGGGTTTGGAGCGCAGCTTAGAGTGTCTTTTATGATCTTCTGATCATAAAACTTCCCCCCTTTACTCCTGAAACAAAGGATTGATAACTTTTGGCGGCAAGCTAGCACAGTGAGATTGAAGACAAAGGTAAAATGGAGAATTTTACCATGAGGTCGTTTTAACAGTCCAGTTTTGCAACGCACCTGCGTTCAGATAGTAAACACAGACAGCTCTGGGGAACACGGCGGATCCCGATATCACATAACACATCAAAGTTTCAAACAAGCAAGGTTACATGCACATATTATTCAGAACACATGAGATCCTAACCAGCGATTCTGATCGCTTCTACAACCTCTGACCCTGCCCAGGACTTGAATAAAGAAATTTAAAAAAAGAAATGGATTTTACTTGTGTCGTCTTCTTCCTGAGCGAGGGAATTCGAGCGAGGAAACGTGGGGTTGAGTTAATTGTGCGTCCACAATTAACTTCAGGGGAACAGTCAGTCTTTGTCCTTTGGTCTTCTTGACAAAAAGGAAAAATATGATCTGACCATCAAAGTCGACTTGAAAATGAAACACGGTAGAGGTTCGTCTCTCCGAAACTCCGTGTCTCCAGTTACGTGTTAACTCACGTCTTCGATCGGCAAAAGTGAAATCTCTGGCCTTCCTAGTCCAAAAACTTCAGTTATGAATAGTTTGTTGTCCAACGAGAGAGAATGAATGAAACTCTGGACAGAGTTCTTCTCTTAAAGTGACGCGCTTCAATCACCAGATCGGTTTCCAGCTGAAGGCAGTGTTTCAAACATGAGCGCCTCCTATATAGCATCCTGTGACGTCAGACTGGGGACGCCCAGTCATATCAGTCGCAATGCTTGATGGGATATGTAGGAGCGTGCTGTCCTGGGTACAAAATGGCCGATGCCATTGGAGGGGCACAGTGACGTCCAACAACGGGCAGATAATCCAATACTCAGCAAACAAGTGGTCCAACATTCCCCCCTAGGTTCAAAGGGTGAGATGAATCGCAGTCTTTGAAGCTACTGGGACCATTCTGTCCTTTGCTGAGCAATCAGTGATCCGTGGCGAAGCAGAACAAACAAAATTGTCTCTGTGTTACTCAAAACCTACGACTGGGCAGGATAGAGGTTAGCCTGGGCAGGACTAACTCTGACTAAACTCATCCCTTTCTACATTGTTCAATGAGACAAAATACAGGACAATACATTCACATCATCATTACATTCTTTGGTCATCAGCTTTGGTAATCCTGAGACAAAATGAAACAATAACAGATATCGTACATATATATGTATATATAAGAATAAAAGGAACAAACAAAATCATGGTTCATAGCTTATTCATCCAACTTCTATTAGGCACTGGACCCTGGCTGTGTCGTTGGCAAAGGCGGTGCTATGAACCGTGAGGGAATGAATGTGAGGGCATCAATCCTGACCTGTAAACGCTTAACCTGCTGGTATGCGGTGTGTAATCTAAAACGAATGGTTAAAACAGGTTTAGGCTTAAACCATTGGCTCTTCCGGATGATGATGGGTTTTAATAGGACTCCTGTCTCTAAACTATCTAGATGTGGAAAGAGGGAGAAAAGAATAAACGAATTGCAGTATTTAGGCTATAAGCCAGGTGTGTTTGTGGAGGTTGCAAGGTGTCTGTCGTGGTGGACTTAGGATTTCTCTACTAAGTTCAGCAGAACTAGGTCAATGGGTATCTGTGCCTCGGTGGGACTGTCTATAGATGAACCAACCTCCTTTAACACGATTTTGTATGAAATCTCGGGCAGCATGGGTGTGTCCATTACATCATTCTTAAACACTTTTGTGAGGTCTGCTGTGCATACAGTGTTATGGAAAATTATCGTGTCAACTTACAGCTTAAGACTGTGTCCTAGGAGGTAGTTATATGTTTAACTGTTTCTGTTGAAGAAAGTTGTTAGTGATTAGTGCATGTTAGTGTGAGTTAATGAAACATGCACCTATTTAACTAGTCCTACGCACTGGCCTCTCCTTTCCCGGACATTGAGACAAGCTCTGTTCTTGGGGAGGAGAGTTCGATGTAGGACTTCATCTGGTTCAGCTAAAGAGCAGCAGCTGGGATGATGGTGTCAACCTTTTCTGACAAGCATCCAACCCACTTGATGAAGCTGCATGTCGCAGTTAGGAGGAATTTGTTACCTCCTGTTAATTTTGGAGCTGGTTCGACCCAGTTGGTCTGAAGGTGGAACCAAAGTAATGTAACCCCCCTTCGCTGAAGCGGAGGTTTACTGGTTGGCTGGGATGGCTGAAACTGGCGGCAGGTTAAACATCCTTTGATGTAGACCTGGGTGTCATGAGACCTTGGAGGCCAGTGCGCCATCTGCTGGAGGGTGTGGAGTGTGGCTTTGTAGCTCCTATGGCACCTAACAGGAGAGTAATGGGCGTCGGATAACGTGACCCCCCTTTGGTCTGTTGGAACAATGTCCACAGCATGGGAGAGCTGTTTGATGCCAATCTGCACACTGGCTGTCTTGAGGAGAGGGCGGAGTCCGTCTACTAAAAGGAGTGTGAGGCTGTGTTGTGCCTCAGTTACAAAGGGGTCTTTTTGGCACAAACGGTCATACAGCTCTCTAATGGTTGATGGATGTCCCAGCCAGAATGCTAGTAGCACTTCTGGTATGAACATGGTTTCCAGGTGTACATCTTCCACCACTTTGGGGTTGTAAGTGTCCACACCTGGGTTCTTTAAAGAGCCAAGCAATGCATGACCGCCTCTGGCAGGAGTTTCCTGGATGGCTGGGTGCAGCTGTGTCTCGGAGGTGCACATGACCGGCTCTGATGAGGGCCTGAGAGGTCCTTCGGGCTTCTCTAAGCTGCTGACCTGATTGGTCACAACGACACGTTCGCTGCGTGCACCCCGTGGGTTTTGCACCTCCGCCTGGACCCAGAGTTGGTCCTGGTGGCCGTCAATGAGTGGGGCCAGCCTGTCCAGCAGGTCCTGGCCACCAAGACAAAGGTCTTTGTTTAATGTGCACCTATAGATGGGGTGCACCAGAGCCGTGTCTTCGGGTGTAATGTCCAGCTCCACCCAATTAGTGATGCATGATCGGTTTTGGGTGCAGCTGGTGATACTTACATCACGAAATTCAGCCTGAAGTGGTTTACTGAGGGAGAGCATGGCTCTACTCTCCTCCTCAAACGAGACCGAGAACCACAGGCTGATCTCTGATCCTGTTTTAAAATGGAACCTCAGTTTGACCTGTCCCCCTATACTAGTGAGATAGTATAGGTGACCTATATGTTCATTATGGTTCAGTTTACCTAAGAACCTTGGAGCAATGATTTGTGGTGTTTCTCCTGGAGAAGTCCCAAGGGGTTCTTGGAGTTTCCCAGGTTTGTCTCCCCATCCGATCAGGTAGACTCTGATGGCTATGGAGACTGGGTCCACGCCTAGTCATGCTGACGGGAAGTTTGGGTCTGGTTTAACTAGGTCCGCTTCCTGTTTCAAGGGTTGTGGGGGCATGGTGGCCTGACGCACTGCTTCCATCACCATCTTACGCAGGGCCTCCTCCATCTCTTTCCCCATAATCCCTTCTGCATGTGGGTTCCACCCTCTTCCATCAGGTTTACCTTTAGGCTTCACGTGATGGTCAGGTCGTCTGTTTGACCGGAAATGGTCCGGCAACTTTGACTGTGGTTGGTATTCAGTACCACCCCCCCAGTCCAGCTGACCAAACCTATGTTGTTCCCTGAACCTGTTCTTCGCATAGGTTCTGGTTGAAGGCCTTTCCTTACCTTCAAATGCATGGCTGGTTCTTTCAGTCTGGACCTGTAAAACCCTAGCTTCGCTCTCCGATCCCTTGGTCGGGCGAGCACGTGTTTCCCACGCCATCTGAGCATATTTGCGGATCTCTTGCATGCTCATGGCCTTGGTCCTGCAATACATAGTAACTTCGTATCGCACACTTTCATGAAGGTTGTGGAGGAACAGGGATTTAAAAGCATGTTCCTCCTCAATGCCTGGCGCATTGCGTCCTTGGAAGTAAACGGCTCTCAAGCGCCGGTAATACTCCCTGGGTGCTTCGCTTTTCTTTTGCTGGATCGTGAAAGCCCCAAGTGTGGCTGAGGCCCGGTCCGTGTACACAGAATATTCTTCCCTTAAAGCTTCGCAAAGGGTTGAATAACGGTCTCGGACTGCGGGTGTCAGGCTCTCCATGAAAACATGGACGCTCCTGGACGTTGTCTTCCAGATGAGCTTCAGTTTCTCCCGTGCTGATGGGCAGTACAAATCTAGAAGACAGCGTTCCACTTCCCTAAGGTAATCATCAATGTTTGATTCTGCCTTATTAGGGTCGAAACGCTCTATGTCTTTAGCAAGGGACTCAAGCTGGCGGGTGCGCAATCCACTTTCAGGGATTGGTCCCGGCCCATCTGAGTCATCATCGGAGAGTTCACTCCGGTTGCACTCAGAGGGTATCGGTGCATCACGCCTCATCCTCGGAGGAGGCAGTGGAGGCTGCTCCCGGTATAACTGTGGGCCCTGTGCTTCCCGGACTCGGGTCCTGGGCAGCGGTTGAGGGCGGTAGGAGCTACCTGAATCCCAGGGGCGGCACTCCTGTCGCCGTGGCGGAGGTGAGGGATCGTAGAGGACCGTACTGCGAGTCACGTTTGACGGCTGCTCGCATCTGAACCGTGAACTATTTACACCTGCTGGGTCCCCAGCTAGGTACCATTCATGGCTGCTGATTGCAGTGGGGCGGGGCACCGCACCACTGAACCTATTCTGACTACTTATCCCCGTTCTTATCTCGGTGGATGTCTGGGGAACCCCATGAGCCTGGAAAGGTAATCTCTGGAGAGCAGCTTCTACATCCTCCAGATCTGACCTGCAAGTTCTCTCAGGGTTTCGCAGGTGTGGCTCACCTCCAAAGGTTTCAACCTGTGAGGTGGGTTTCGGTTCGTCCCCCCATTCTTCCAGGGGGGGCGGGGTGGCATGGCTACCCTCTATTGCTTCTAATCTATTTCCCACTTCTGTTATTTCCCCTCGAAGGACATCCACCGTCTGCAACGTATCATTCAGCTCGAACTGCAGTTTAACGCGCTGGTCAACTTCCAACATTAACCTTCGCTGATACAACAGAGTGAGCTGTCCTAACACATCTGAGACCCGTCTGTCCTTCGGTGGGTTTCTAATGACTTGGAGCAACTCCTGAATCCTGGCTTCACATTGCTCAATGCCATAATCATTGAGGCCTTTACGCTCCTCGGGGGACAGCAGAATCAATGACCCTATCACCTCTTGTGCCTGCATTCCTATGGGGTCCTCCACCATACACACATCTCCAGCTGCAGTCTGGGATGTTCCCTCCATCTTTGGCCCAAAATGCACAATGCAAACACACAAACTGTTTATTTGTGAACCACCACTAAAGAAATTAGCAGCAATTCAACAGGCTAAGCTATTCAGTGATTAAGGATTGCTAAACTTAATTAGCTGCACACAACAGGCTAAGCTGTTCAGTGATTAGGGATGGCTAAACTTAATTAGCTGCACACAACAGGCTAAGCTGTTCAGTGATTAGGATTGCTAAACTTAATTAGCTGCACACAACAGGCTAAGCTGTTCAGTGATTAAGGATTGCTAAACTTAATTAGCTGCACACAACAGGCTAAGCTGTTCAGTGATTAAGGATTGCTAAACTTAATTAGCTGCACACAACAGGCTAAGCTATTCAGCTAGCTGTCTGATTCATACCTGTCTCTTCCAGGTGTATGGGTTTGCTTAAAATGGGCACACAGGTTTGACCGTTCAAACTGTGGCTTACCCAAGTCTATGCTTTAATGGGGTTAATCAAGCAAACATGCAAAAAAAAAAAAAGAAAAAGGGAAAGAATTTTTTTTTTGAAATAACCCAGAAACCAAGTTCAAAATAAAATTTTAAAAATGGGAAACGAAACTAAACATTCAATGCTGTTCTTAGCTTCAAATAAATGTTAGTGTTCTCTAATATGAATCACCTACCTTCCTGTTAAACAACTAAGTTAGTTTTATGAGTCAGGTCAAAACATGCTTCACACACTAAAAAAACCCAGCAAAAATGCTTAACATTTTTCAAAAGTGGTAATGAATGATCTGTAACTTCAACTTTCAACTTTAAGTTATGCCCTTTTGATCATAGGTGATGGAATAATCTGCCTGTGTTAATGAATTGAGTGATTTAAAAAAAAAATCAACGTAGGAAATGCAATTCGCACTAGTGACCACCAGATGGTACTGAGTGCAGGTCTGCGGTTTGGGAAATCCAGCTGCAATCTGTAATCTATTAAATGGCCACCAGATGTAGGTGTTGTTCTCTAACTGACTGGGAGAATGTTGGTCACAATTGTAATTACGCCCAGCGGACACTGGGGGCAGGTCTGCTGCTTATCAGCGCAGGTTTTTACAGCTGCAGCAGCAGGCTGGCGACTGGAAATTAACTTTAACTTTTCCACAAGTTAAACCAACTTTCACCTTGCATCCACAACAAACACCTCTGAAAGCTAATGTTATCCTTTGCAGTAGAACTGAGCACAACCTAATCGAAATCCCCTAATTCACAAACGTTCTGTGCGAAACTCAAGTCTCCCAATAAACGTCTAGTTAACGGAGATCACAACTGTTTGTTCATTCTGTGCAACAGTGATTTGATGTCTGTCTTTTTAAGGCCCACCCAGGGACGCCATATGTTGGGAGTATGATTATTGATTGAATAATCTTGATCAATAATTATAATTACAAATCATAATCTGACAAAATCAATTTCTTAACCATAAATCCTCATTTACGAATCGAGACCAGAGAGGTTTCTGGTGTTGTAATTGTGGCTCGACGCCTCTGACAATTACAACCGTTAAATACTCCGTAATAGTTAATAACTATTGCCGGAGATGTCACTGTTTAATCGACCGTTTCTGCCGAAACGTGTGGAACTTGAACCTTATTTTGACTGACACATCACTTTTTGCACACAATGAAACACCAAACGCTCTCTCTTTATCTATGTGAATATTTATTAATTTTCACCTACTCAACATGCAAAATTCTACATACACAGGGGTAAACACATCTAAATAAACCAAAATCAACAAAACGGTAGTGGGTATGTATTGAGTCAACCAGCAGTTTATGGCACAACAGAGGAAAGGAGAAGATATGAAAAGGGGGGTGTGGTGATGACTGGTGGGGGTTTGGAGCGCAGCTTAGAGTGTCTTTTATGATCTTCTGATCATAAAACTTCCCCCCTTTACTCCTGAAACAAAGGATTGATAACTTTTGGCGGCAAGCTAGCACAGTGAGATTGAAGACAAAGGTAAAATGGAGAATTTTACCATGAGGTCGTTTTAACAGTCCAGTTTTGCAACGCACCTGCGTTCAGATAGTAAACACAGACAGCTCTGGGGAACACAGCGGATCCCGATATCACATAACACATCAAAGTTTCAAACAAGCAAGGTTACATGCACATATTATTCAGAACACATGAGATCCTAACCAGCGATTCTGATTGCTTCTACAACCTCTGACCCTGCCCAGGACTTGAATAAAGAAATTTAAAAAAAGAAATGGATTTTACTTGTGTCGTCTTCTTCCTGAGCGAGGGAATTCGAGCGAGGAATCGTGGGGTTGAGTTAATTGTGCGTCCACAATTAACTTCAGGGGAACAGTCAGTCTTTGTCCTTTGGTCTTCTTGACAAAAAGGAAAAATATGATCTGACCATCAAAGTCGACTTGAAAATGAAACACGGTAGTGGTTCGTCTCTCCGAAACTCCGTGTCTCCAGTTACGTGTTAACTCACGTCTTCGATCGGCAAAAGTGAAATCTCTGGCCTTCCTAGTACAAAAACTTCAGTTATGAATAGTTTGTTGTCCAACGAGAGAGAATGAATGAAACTCTGGACAGAGTTCTTCTCTTAAAGTGACGCGCTTCAATCACCAGATCGGTTTCCAGCTGAAGGCAGTGTTTCAAACATGAGCGCCTCCTATATAGCATCCTGTGACGTCAGACTGGGGACGCCCAGTCATATCAGTCGCAATGCTTGATGGGATATGTAGGAGCGGGCTGTCCTGGGTACAAAATGGCCGATGCCATTGGAGGGGCACAGTGACGTCCAACAACGGGCAGATAATCCAATACTCAGCAAACAAGTGGTCCAACACCAATATAGTGAGCAGTCCTCACCAATGAAGCACACAAAATTTGGTGTGGATCCGATGTTGTATGAGGAAGAGTATTTTTAATTTACTAGGTGGCGCTGTTGATCTAAATTATAATATAATCCAACTGAGCTCTTTGGGGGTTGACAATGATTATCCATATTCAGTTTGGAGTAAATCAGACAATGCATTTCTGACTTGGAGCCAAATGTATGCAAACAGAGAGATATACAAATTTGCCACGCCCACACTGTCTGGCCAACAGTAACTGCAACCAAAGGACTCTACATCACCTAGTTATTTGTGATGAAACCTGTAAGAGTTAGAGTGTCAAAGAAGGACATCTACAAGTTCATAATGGGTGGGGCCATTTAAATATTCTAGGGGGTGCTGTAGATCTAAATTCCAATGTAGTCCAATAGAGCAGTTTGTAGGTGACCAAATATGATTCATCTCCAGTTTGAAGCAGATCAAATCATGCATGTGTGATTTAGAGCCAAGCGTATGTCAATAGAGAGACATTGAAATTCGGCACCCCTCCACACCCATACTGTCTGGTCAATAGTCACTGTTCAGAGAAGTACTCAACATCACCTTGTTCTCTGTGATGTAACATGTAAGGGTCAGAGTGTAGAACAAGGACATTCACCTGTGAAACATGTGACTTCCTGTTCTAAATGGGCGGGGCTAAGATGATGTCATCAATTGACCATGCCAACTTGTTCAGCAATTGTCCATGATGATGCACGCCAAATTTGGTGTTGATCCAATGATGTATGAGGGAAATAAAGCGTTTAAAGATTCCTAGAGGTCAACCATATTCAGTTTGGAGTAAATCGTACCATGCGTGTGCAATTTGGAGGAAAACGTATGCAAATGCAAGACATCATAATTTGCCACGCCCACAGAGTCCAGCCAACAGTAAGTGTTCCCAGTAGGATTAAACATCACCTTGCTCTGTGTGATCACACTGTGCTTGAAACTCCAGAGTGTAACAGAAGGACACCAACCGGAAGAATAGGGGACTTCCTGTTGTAGGTGTGCAGGGCTCAACTGATCTCAGCCAATGAGCATGTTGGTCTGAGATGAGGCACAGAACGTTTAGTGCTGCTGTGAGCTTGTGTGTTGAAGTTATTACAGTTTCATCTTTTACGGCGAGTAGTCAGAATTTGAGGCTTGGCCAAGCTTTTATTCCCCCATGCCTTATGTGCATATTGAAAAAATATGAAGAAATAGCTCAAACTCCCTAGGAGTTTGTTAAAGTACGACATGGATGAAAAGTCAAAAACAGCCAAAATGACCCTTTGACCCAAAATGGTCGACTTCCTGTTGGTTTTAGGGCATACTTCCAGGAGACTTTTTTTCATGATGTACCAAATTTCAAATCTCTAGGACTTACCAATTGGCCTATCTCACTTTAGTGGGAGCTATAGAGCCATTAGGCCACGCCCACTTTCAATTCCATTAAAATACTTAAATGTCATATGGGAGACATCTTCAGTTAAGTTTGGTGATGTTTTGAATATGTTAAGGCCTCCAAAAAGCCAATTCATTTGCTAGGAGAATAATAATAAACACTTCAATTACAATAGACCCTCGCAGCGCTTAGCTGCTCGGGCGTAAATAGAGACTGCAAGGTAGGGCAGGTGGTAGCACTGTTACCTTGCAGGAATGAGATCCTGGGTTTGAATCCTGGCCTGGGGTCTTTCTGCATTTAGTGTGCATGTTCTCCCAATGGATGTGTGGGTTTTCTTTAGATTCTCCAGCTTCCTCCAACAGTCTAGAAACATGACTGTTAGGTTAACAGGTCTTGCAAAACTGCCCCTAGGTATGAGTGTCTGCATGAAGACATTGACACAATTATCAAGTCAAATTATTGAGTCAAATAATTAAATCATTAGCAGAGCTCAGTAGAACTTGAATGCATGCTGAGGAGCTAATTCAACTATCTGATTCATGTGTGTTTGACCCAGAAACACATTTCAAGGTTACAAGCCTCAGTTTGACTACCTTGATATTGTAGATTTAGGTAAAACCTTTCTACAACCTCTGCCACCATTACATAACATAATTTGTCTTTTCCATTACTTTTACTAGAGTCCGAAACGCATTGTGAATACTGTGGAAGAAAAAGATATCCGACATTAATACTGGTGTATGGCCAATAACTGATATTTACAGGAATGATATATAATTCCCTACTTTTTCCACAATGAAAAAATGACCTCACCCCTGACATTGCTTAACTGCTTCAGTTAAACATCCCACAATCCTGTGGTGCATCACTATCACATGTAGGGCTGTTGAAAACAATTTTTTTAGTAATCGAGTATTCAAGTAAATAAGTGATTATTGCATTCGAAGCTTCAATTACTTGATTTATTTCTGTATACATGTGAGGATCAAGGTTGCATTAACAAGAATTTAAAAGAATCTAAATCTTGCATATTGTTTTTACAGATTACAAAAGTAAATGTGATCATTGTAATATTAGCAATTAGGTAAGTTAATAGGTTTGAGTTTAGAAATTTGGCTACAAAGAACTGAATTTTGTTGAGTTATTGTAAATATCAAATGTTTATTCATGTTTTAATTAAGACTATATTATTATTATTCCGGTCCAGTGTTTGCAAAAATTTAATTTTGACTGTGAGCTGTAAACAAATACTACACTTATAGAAAATAAAGGCGAATGACAGCTTCCAAAGCAGAAGTTTGGTGCCAGTCATAAAAAGGAAAACCATGCTAATGACTAAAACAATTTTTTTACTAGCAATATTCACTATTACATAAATGAACGCTGAAGCACATCAACAAATAAACGGTTTTTAGCTCAAGCCGTTCATCTGTTGCTGTGCTTTTATCTTCAATTATGTCGGACACTAGCAGTAGTGCTTCGTGTTCTTTTCTTCTTGCAAGATAGTCACTACAAATAATGTAATTACTCTTCTTAATCAGCGAGTACATAACGTTTGCCTAAATGTATTTCCTTGTACATGTATAACATGCCAGATGCTGCACTAACGATCACAGATTGCAAAGGGAAAATAAACATCACCTGATGGGAGCTACGTAGCTCCCAACAAGTGAGTCCAATGTATATGCCAGATGTTTCCTGCTGAGGTGTTGCAGCATCGAGGATGCGCTGTTATGAAATGCCAAATCTATCTTGCAGTGCAAGAACTGCACTGTTTTCTTTTCTGTTTAGTTTAAAGTGACCCCACACTTTCTTAGCGGCGAGTCTTTTCCCTCGCTGCTGGTATCCCTTAGCGTCCATGCGTCAGCTCTGGTCAACAGCTCATTGGCGGAAGTCAGAGAATTGCGCAACACAAATATCTATCCAGGCAGAACACATTAAGAATAGTAAAAGATAATTTAACGAAGCCTCAATGCAGATAATTTGCCTTGAGGAATTTTATAAATTGGGGTACTCAAGTTATTTGAGAAATTGTTTCAGCCCTAACATATACACATATACACAAATAAACATCGGTTATTAATATCAGCCCAGTTTTATTTATGGAACTGATAGGATATTTAAGAATTGACTAACATCGGCCGATACCAATGTTAATGCCGATATATTACGCATCTCTAATACAAATAGTTCTTGCATGTACAGGGGTTGGACAACGAAACTGAAACACCTGGTTTTAGACCACAATAATTTATTAGTATGGTGTAGGGCCTCCTTTTGCGGCCAATACAATGTCAATTCGTCTTGGGAATAACATATACAAGTCTTGCACAGTGGTCAGAAGGATTTTAAGCCATTCTTCTTGCAGGATAGTGGCCAGGTCACTACGTGATACTGGTGGAGGAAAACGTTTCCTGACTCGCTCCTCCAAAACACCCCAAAGTGGCTCAATAATATTTAGATCTGGTGACTGTGCAGGCCATGGGAAATGTTCAACTTCACTTTCATGTTCATCAAACCAATCTTTCACTAGTCTTGCTGTGTGTATTGGTGCACCACCTTCAGGATACAATGATTGAACCATTGGATGTACATGGTCCTCAAGAATGGTTCGGTAGTCCTTGGCAGTGATGCGCCCATCTAGCACAAGTAATGGGCCAAGGGAATGCAATGATATGGCAGCCCAAACCATCACTGATCCACCCCCATGCTTCACTTTGGGCATGCAACAGTCTGGGTGGTACGCTTCTTTGGGGCTTCTCCACACTGTAACTCTCCCAGATGTGGGGAAATCAGTAAAGGTGGACTCATCAGAGAACAATACATGTTTCACATTGTCCACAGCCCAAGATTTGCGCTCCTTGCACCATTGAAACCAACGTTTGGCATTGGCATGAGTGACCAAAGGTTTGGCTATAGCAGCCCGGCCATGTATATTGACCCTGTGGAGCTCTCAACGCACAGTTCTGGTGGAAACAGGAGAGTTGAGGTGCACATTTAATTCTGCCGTGATTTGGGCAGCCATGGTTTTATGTTTTTTGGATATAATCCGGGTTAGCACCCGAACTTCCCTTTCAGACAGCTTCCTCTTGCGTCCACAGTTAATCCTGTTGGATGTGGTTCGTCCTTCTTGGTGGTATGCTGACATTACCCTGGATACCGTGGCTCTTGATACATCACAAAGACTTGCTGTCTTGGTTACAGATGCGCCAGCAAGACGTGCACCAACAATTTGTCCTCTTTTGAACTCTGGTATGTCACCCATAATGTTGTGTGCATTTCAATATTTTGAGCAAAACTGTGCTCTTACCCTGCTAATTGAACCTTCACGCTCTGCTCTTACAGGTGCAATGTGCAATCAATGAAGACTGGCTACCAGGCTGGTCCAATTTAGCCATGTAACCTCCCACACTAAAATGACAGGTGTTTCAGTTTCATTGTCCAACCCCTGTACATGTGTGTCCTCCATCCACTTACCTGACAGGCATTATATAGCAGCTGGTGCTCAAACTTGCGGATGCCTAGTATTTGCTGGAACATCTCATACAGCTGCTCCTTACTGAGGATGAGTTCTGACACAGCACTCAGGTGTGCCCGCTGTGGTTGGCGACGCAGGTCTTCCTCCCCACGGTAGATGGCATCATACTTGGTAATCCAGGAGCTCAGCACGGTCTCTTTACTCAGGCCATCAATCTCCGGAAGGCTGCGGACCCGTCGCTCAATGTTTTTCTTAAAAACCTCACGAAAGTCATTGGCCGAGCACCCACCACTTTGAACCATTCGGGAAACTCGCTCACTCTTTAAGAAGCCCTGTTTAAGAGGGAGAGAAAAACATTTACAACACTGGGTTGATTCAGTTACTCATTTGTTTATATCATATGCTCAACTCAAATATCTTAAACATGTCAACACTATTTTACTAAAGGTATGCATCATGTAATTTTAATAGGAAAATTGTATAATTTTATAACCTAGCATTGAGTTTGTGATGATGCATTCATGAAGCTCGCCTATCAAAAGAATGAGCGTCACAGTGACCTGTTAGCAAATCTCACTAGGCTAAATGTTAAGCTTTTGAAATGTGTTTATTAGGGATTATTACTGAGATGAGGGTATCTACCAACATGACTACTAATCAGAAGAAAGTATGTCACTGGCAAAAGCGCATACATGGACTGTGATTTGTAGTGCGCACTTCTGTGAGGAGGGTCATGACAGAAGTGACCTAAATAAACACAAGATGGTTTCAGAAAAAAGAAAGAATAGGGTTGAAATCCACTGCAGTACCAGCATTATACAGCAGAGGCAGTGAGGGGAGAGAACAATACAGACAGGGAGAAGCAACAGCAGAAAGCAGAACAGCAGTAGCTGCAGAAACTCTGGAGCTTCATGCGGGTCAGTAACTCTTAAAGTGGATGTAGCGAGGTTGTTGCTTTTTGCTTTAAAGAACGTTTGATGACAAAATATTTTCTTGAGTAAACTGAATGGTATAAAATGTGTAAGTAGGGTGTATATTTAGTAATAGAAAAACTGGAATCAAAAGCAAGTGGACTTCTTGCAATTCTTAAGATGTTTCAACCTCTTCCAGAGGTCTTCTTTAGTCTGAGGTCTTAATGGGGAGCAGCCAGGTTTTTAAGCTCCTGGGTTTAAATTCACATGCAAATCTGTGCAGCTCATTCCACGGCAGAACTGAAAAAGGATTCTGGAAGAAGTTGAAATGTCTTAAAATTTATGAATCCAGTTGCTTTTGATTCAGTTTTCTCGACAAGTCAATTTATTGCCATGCGCCTTCCAAGACCATGCATTTTATTCCAGGATATTTCTGTGATGAAAACCCAATATCTCACCTCTAATTTTATCTATTTTTAAAGTAGCTTTTGAAGCTGTTATACTACAGAAGAAAATGTCAATAATAAATACTTATTTCCAGAAGAGGCAAGAAGACAGTGTGACTTTACAAGCACGGAGGTAGGAAGCGGCAGGTGGATTACATCGTGTGTAGCTCTCCCTTAACCACAATGGACCGGCACAGCGTCCCCATTACTGCGGCAGCCGCACCGATCCGTCTGTCAATCTCCCGCTCCATTCTCCCCTCCCTCATAAACAAGACCCCAAGATACTTGAACTCCTCTTGAGACAGGAACTCCCCTCCAACCTGAAGAGGACAAGCCACCCTTTTCTGGTCGTGGACCATGGCCTCGGACTTGGAGGAGCAGATCCGGCAATGCGGACCAAACTCCTGCTCTGCTTGTACAGAGACCGGACGGCCCCAAATATAGGGCCCCCAACTCCATCCTCCTGGAGCACCCCCCACAGGGCACCATAAGGGACACAGTCGAATGCCTTCTCCAGATCCACAAAACACATGTGGACTGGTTGGGCAAACTCCCATGAATCCTCGAGTACCCTGTAGAGGGTATAGAGCTGGTCCAGTGTTCCACGGCCGGGACAAAAACCACACTGCTCCTCCTGAATCCAAGGTTCGACTATCAGCCGGACTATTCTCTCAAATACCTTGGCGTAGGCCTTACCAGGAAGGCTGAGGAGTGTGATCCCCCTATAGTTGGAACACACCCTCCGGCCACCTTCTTATGAAGGAGGACCACCATCCCGGTCTGCCAGTCCAAAGGCACTGTCCCCGACCTCCACGCAATGTTGAAGAGGCGTGTCAACCATGACAGCCCCACGACATCCAGAGACTTGAGGTACTCTCATCCATCCCCGAAGCCTTGCCACCTTGGGGCTTTTTAACCACCTCGTTGACTCCACCGCCCGACAATGTCCCCAGTCGTGGTCAGCAGTCTCCCATCCCCACTGTAAACAGTTTTGGCAAAGCACTGCTTCCCCCTCATGAGGCACCGGACAGTTTGCCAGAATCGCTTCGAGGCCAACCGGTAGTCCTTCTCCATGGCCTCACCGAACTCCTCCCAGGCCCGGGTTTTTGACTCTGCCACAGCCCGGGCCTCAACATGCTTGGCCTCACGGTACCCGTCAGCCGTCTCAGGAGTCCCACAAGTCAACCACCGCCGATAGGACTCCTTCTTCAGTTTGACAGCGTCCCTTACTGCCAGTGTCCACCACCGGGTTCGGGGATTGCCGCCTCGACAGGCACCGGAGACCTTACGGCCACAGCTCCGAGCGGCCGCTTCGACAATAGATGTGGAGAACATGGTCCACTCGGACTCTGTGTCTCCAACATCCCCTGGAATCTGGTCAAAGCTCTCCCGGAGGTGGGACTTGAATACATCCCTGGCCGAGGGCTCTGCCAGACGTTCCCAACAGACCCTCACTATGCACTTGAGCCTGCCAAGTCTGTCCGGCTTTCTCCTCTTCCAGCGGATCCAACTCAACACCAGGTGGTGATCAGTGGACAGCTCAGCCCCTCTGTTCACCCGAGTGTCCAAAACATGCGGCCGAAGGTCTGACGGTACGACAACAAACTCTATCATCAACCTCCTGCCTCGGGAGTCCTGGTGCCAATGCACTGATGGACACCCTTATGCTTGAACATGGTGTTCATTATGGACAATCTGTAACTAGCACAGAAATCCAATAACGAAACACCACTCGGATTCAGATCGGGGAGGCCATTCCTCCCGATCACGCCTCTCCAGGTGTCACTGTCGTTTCCCACGTGGGTGTTGAAGTCTCCTAGCAGAATAATGGAGTCCCCGGGAGGGGCACTATCCAGCACCCCCGACAGGGATGTCAAGAAGGCCGGGTACTCCGCACTACCGCCCAGCCTGTAGGCCGAAACGACAGTCAGAGACCTGTCCCCAACCCGAAGGCGCAGGGATGCGACCCTCTCATCCACTGGGCTAAACCCAAACACGAGACGGCTGAGCTGGGGGGCAACAAGCAAACCCAACCCAGAGTAGAAGAGAGTCCAGCCCCTCTCGAGGAAATGGGTCCTAGAGCCCAGACTGTGCATGGAGGTGAGCCCGACTATTTCTAGTCCATATCTCTCGACCTCCCACACAAGCCCAGGCTCCTTCCTTCGCGTCTCGCGTTTGGGCTTGGCCCGGCCTGGTCCCGCGGGGAGCAACACAGCCACCAGGCGCTCTCTGACGGGCCCTGACCCCTGGCCCTGACCCCGGGCAACGTCAGGTGCCTCGATCATGTAGTCCTCATGAGGGTGTCTTGAATAGCTCTTTCAGTCTGACCCGTCACCTATAGCCTGTTTGCCATGGGAGACCCTACCAGGGGCAGTTAAGCCCCAGACAACATAGCCTCTAGGATCATTTGGGCACTCAAACCCCTCCACCATGTTAAGGTGGTGCTTCAAGGAGGGGTTAAAATGTTCTACATTGTTTGCTATACATTGTTAATATGTTTTGTTTTGTTAATAAATGTTTCTTTTTGTTTAAATTGAGACTTGTGTAACATTTGTTATCATTGTGTCATTTCTATCATATAAATGGAGGTAGAAAAAGGAATATTGGCCTCAAGAATCAGCCCAAAAAAACTCTGCAGCACATATTGGGTATCAGCTAGACTGATACCTGACTGATGTCAAAATAATCGGTATTGGTCTTGAAAAAAACTGTATCGGTCAATCTCAACAGGGCACTGCAGGTGTTTGCAACCATTTAAGTCTAAAGAGCCATTTTTGCCCTCAGTCTAGCTAAATAAATCTAATTTAGAGCCGCTAATGTTACATTACCTGTTACAAATGGACAACCTATGATTTTTGGATAAACATCTACTATGGGATATTTGAACCACCACCTAATCTCTCTTTTTAACTTTTAATAAAGAAAAGCATAACACGGGGATGGAAACATTTTTTTCTATGGGATGTTATTTGTGGGGAATGGTGTAAAAAAAACATGGTTTACAACATGATGACAATATTACTGGTACTGGTATATTATGTTGTAGAAATTCAATGCAGTTCCTATACTATAGTGGAATGACTGTTTTCTGAAGTAATAGGTTAAGACTAGTTCTTGTAGGTCTAAGCAGCCAACAAGATGGTGTATTGGTCAGGATACAGGGAGGAGGACAAAGAGGCTTTCATTCAATTAGCTATTGAAGTCAGCGGGTTTATTTTACATCAATGCTCAGTGTTGCCAATAGTCTCCAATAACAAATAAATTGCCATTAGACCAAATGTATTATAGCAACAGAGGTTTAAACCAAATAAACTCTAATATATCTAATAAGATAAACTAGACATCCATCTGTGGATATACATTTCCACAACATAAATATAACTCAAACTATGCAAATATCACATCGCTTACTTTAGACAACACAATAACTCAAATCGAGCACAGTTTCAGTGAAATACTATGAGCAGAGACGTTTTCTATTAAAGCAAATCGTTACCATATTTCAGATGAAAAAGCATTTTCAGAAATGCTTTTTTCATTTTAAGAATGTGGCTGCATTGTTTGACTCATAAATGAAACTAGTTATCAATAATCCTATTTGCATTTTAATTTTCTTCTTCAAGACTGCTCATTCTTTCACTTAATTAAAATGAAAAAGAAAAAGACATTTGAGATTTATTTTTCAAAATGTACCCAAGAAAATAGATACCAAAATTCAATTTGAAATGTAAAATTTGAAAATGAAAAAGCATTTCCAGAAATGCTTTTTCATTTTAAGAATGTGGCTGCATTATTTGACCCATAAATAAAATTAGTAATCAATCATCCTATTTGCATTTTCTTCTTCACGACTGCACATTTTATGCCATAATCAAAAAGAAAAGAAAACAAAGCAGACATTGCTTTTTTGTTTTCGTGGTCTGCCCGCAAAGTACTGCCCAGAACTCGAAAACGAAAAAGCATTTCGAGCGGCGGGCGCAGCAGAGTGACGTCAGCAGCCGCTCTTCCTCAGCTCCCTGCTGACCGAGCTACCCATCTTGTTCGGTAGGGGGCGCTGTGCACGTCTGCAATGCATTACATTGCCGATACATTTGCCGATAATCAGCATCAGCTTCCACAAAAACAGCGGCAACGGCATTGGCAAGCTGTTACAGCCGGTCTAGCACCTTCTGGCATCCTCGCGGAATCCCCTGCCACCCTGCGGCAGGCTGTGGCAGCTTCGGTGGCAGGCTGTGGCGGAACTGCCACAGCCTGCCACCGGAACTACCAATTCTGCCTGCCACTGCCACAAATTGAGCTCGGCCCTGCTGCAATTCAATAAATTTCTCTGCACGTTTGCAATGTAATGCATTGCAGACGTGCACAGCGCCCCCTACCGAACAAGATGGGTAGCTCGGTCAGCAGGGAGCTGAGGAAGAGCGGCTGCTGACGTCACTCTGCTGCGCCCGCCGCTCGAAATGCTTTTTCGTTTTCGAGTTCTGGGCAGTACTTTGCGGCAGTTCCGCCACAGCCTGCCACCGAAGCTGCCACAGCCTGCCGCAGGGTGGCAGGGGATTCCGCGAGGATGCCAGAAGGTGCTAGACCGGCTGTAACAGCTTGCCAATGCCGTTGCCGCTGTTTTTGTGGAAGCTGATGCTGATTATCGGCAAATGGGTTGTCATTATTGTTAATAGTGTCTGTGGAGCTGCCACCGGAAGTGATGCCAATGCTGATTATCGGCAAACGAGATGTCATTGTTGTTATAGCCTGTTACCTTTAAATAAAGATTTAATTATTAATTATTATTTAATAAACAGCTTTAGAACCATAACATAAGGTGATTGTATTTACTTGACATGGAAAATAAATAGCACTATGTGTATGTGTGACGTGTTGAAAGGATGACGAAGATTTATTGCACAAACAGCCGGTTTATTATAGAGCACAAGTGGCTATTCTGAATTGTCACTCACAGAAAATTATAAATAAATGCTTAAAAACACACTGGATGTCCCAGGCCATAAGGCTGCCACGAGGATGCCACAGCCTGCCACCGGAACTGCCAGTTCTGCCTGCCACTTCCACAAATTGAGCTCAGCCCTGCTGCAATTCAATAAATTTCTCGGCACGTATTTAAAGGTAACAGGCTATTACAACAATGACATCCCGTTTGCCGATAATCAGCATTGGCATCACTTCGGGTGGCAGCTCCACAGACACTATTAACAATAATGACAACCCATTTGCTGATAATCAACATCAGCTTCCACAAAAACAGCGGCAACGGCATTGGCAAGCTTTTACGGCCGGTCTAACACCTTCTGGCATCCTTGCGGAATCCCCTGCCACCCTGCATCAGGCTGTGGCAGTTCCGGTGGCAGCTTCGGTGGCAGGCTGTGGCGGAACTGCCACAGCGGAACTGCCATAGCCTGCCACCGGAACTACCAATTCTGCCTGCCACTGCCACAAATTGAGCTCGGCCCTGCTGCAATTCAAACAATTTCTCGGCACGTTTGCAATGTAATGCAATGCAGACGTGCACAGCGCCCCCTACCGAACAAGATGGGTAGTTCGGTCAGCAGGGAGCTGAGGAAGAGCGGCTGCTGACGTCACTCTGCTGTGCCCGCCGCTCTGAATGCTTTTTCGTTTTCAAGTTCTGGGCAGTACTTTGCGGGCAGACCACGAAAACAAAAAAGCAATGTCTGCTTTGTTTTCTTTTTGATTATGGCATAAAATGTGCAGTCGTGAAGAAGAAAATGCAAATAGGATGATTGATTACTAATTTTATTTATGGGTCAAATAATGCAGCCACATTCTTAAAATGAAAAAGCATTTCTGGAGATGCTTTTTCATTTTAAAATTTTAAATTTCAAATTGAATTTTGGTATCTATTTGCTGGGGTACATCTTGAAAAATAAATCTCAAATGTCTTTTTTTTTCATTTTAATTAAGTGAAAGAATGAGCAGTCTTGAAGAAGAAAATTAAAATGCAAATAGGATTATTGAGTAGTAATTTCATTTATGAGTCAAACAATGCAGCCACATTCTTAAAATGAAAAATCATTTCTGAAAATGCTTTTTCATTTGAAATATTGTAACAATTTGCTTCCATAGTTTTCTGGCTCGGATTATCATGAAAATAGCTTTGGCGCCATCGTGTGGCCAGATAAATGTACTATACTGTTGCAGCAGCTGGCGGCACATGCCTTTAATCACGTGCTTGAAGTAAGCACATGGCTACTTAAAGCAGCTGCTCTTTGAAAAAGAATGTGTTTCTTCAAGATGGACTAAGCTAAAATGCATGGCCCAAGAACTGGACCATGGCTGTGACAGCGCTTCGCTGTGGGAGTACATGCTCACTAGGACCGATGACGACGCCGGACTTTTCAGATTCTGAATCAGAAGGAGAAATTGATGATAGCTACTACATGACTTTGGAGAACATTCCTAGTTTCCAGCTGACGTTAACCCAAGACGAGGATGACAAAGAAAGTTTTAGACTGGCGGCAGAGGAGCTAGAAAGTAAGATATCAGAAGCTATTGCCATCACAACATTTGAAGAAGACAGAGACAGCGAAATGGAGAAGATCCATAACTTTGACTGTAAATGCTACAAGAGAAGAAAGAAGAATTATTCACTTGGGACACAGTCATGTAGCCGCAAACTTTCTCCAGAGCTTATGTACAACATACGGATGGATTGTTTAGAGGCAGAAAGCGAGTGCCAGGACATGAGAATCATCGGACATCTTGAAGCAAACTGGCATCTAGTAGAAACTTCAGCGAAGACAACATCCACAAAGAAGACATCAACAAAAAAAGAAAACACGCTAGGACAACTTGGTAATTTGATCGGAGGCATCAAAGTCTGCAGGAATACCTTTCAGTTTCTCATTGGGTGAGTTTGACAACTTAAAAAAAAAACTATCATGATGACTATCATGATCATATTGATAATAAATCATGTATTTTCAGTGAAGCGGACAAGTTCACGTAAGCCTCACCAGTCAAATATTAAAAGCTGAAAGAAATGTCTCCTTTGTTTCCCCTGTTAAGAATTTCCCCAGAATTCACCCTGTTCAGAAAACACCTATTCAAAAGGTGTAAACTATTGGCCCATAGCTCTATTCATACCTGCATTCTGATCAGACACACATTAATCACCAACCCTCAAACTGCTGTCTTATTGTCCCATTAGTGAGTGACCAACTGCTGCAACCTGGAAGACTGGTTGGATTTCTTTATATTCTAAAATGGCCCATAAAACACATTATTTGAAAAGCTCCTTTAAAAAACAAAACAAGCAATTAAAAAGAGCAGGAATAACATAGATTAACATATGTATTTCAGGGCAACTTGCAGTCATGATGCATTCTGCAGCCAAACATGCAGCTTTAAAAAAAAAAAAAACTTGGCATTTCAAAATTTTGTAAATGTCTTGAGTTACGTGTTTTACTTGTGTGTGTGTTACCATTAAATTTGGTGTTTTAATTGTTTGGACAGTTGAAATATGTTTTTAGATGCACACAAATATTGTATTGCAGTGCTGTAAATTATCTTTACATAGAAAAATATTGCTGTGAGTTCAATGACGGTGCAGTCATTGGAGCTTCTGTTGACAAACATTGTTGGGGGAGGTGTTGCAGCAAGCTATACAAAGTTGCTCAAATTAACAACTTTTGTTGCCGCTCAGCTTCTAGGGTGACTCTAACAAAACTTTAAAGCCTGTTTTCCCCTTAAAGTGCTCTGGAGAGTGCCAACATTCAAATGGTCATGTCATCTTCAGTTCTTTTACAATTTCTACAAGTTTGACATCATTGGAAAGCTTAGACTCCACTTTCAGGATCTGTAATAACTCAAAATGACCCCGGGTAGACTTGTTCCTGGTTTTGCCTATCACAGCTGCACACATGTCATATATGTGCAACTGATCACTTTACTTACATTAGGAAAACAGGCTCTCGCTGCAGACTCAGCTTTAATAATAATAATAATAATAATAATAATATTGGTCTCACAATGGAGAAATTGTCCTCTGCATTTAACCCGTTCCTTAGGAAGCAGTGGGCTGCCGTTGTGCAGCGCTCAGGAACGTACAGGGGCTAAGGGTCTTATTATAAGCAGTGGGATTTGAACAAGGGTACGTGTTGATATATTGTTGGGCATTTAGAGGGCACGAAAACATACGCACGTCTATGTTTTATTGACTTTTCTTCAGCCTTCAACCGCATGCAGCCCCACATCTTGGCCAGGAGACTGGCTGATCTTTCAGTACTTAACTTTGGCACCATCTGACAAGGTGGTCTCAAAGAACACGAGTTAATAACACTTTTTCAAAAGTACTAATGTGCTCAACTGGTTCTCCTGAGGGTTGTGTGTTATTACCCTGCTATTCATGCTCTACACTCAGTGTCAGAGCCAAATAAAGTCAAGGTTCATCATTAAGTTTGCAGACGACTGTGTAATTGTTAGCCTTTTGCAGGACAAGGAGACAGGCCATGGCCCAGTTTTAGATGAATTTATTCAATGATGCAAGAATTCATAACTGCATCTGAATGTTTCCAAAACAAAAGAGATGTTGATTGATTTCCATAGGAATCAGCCTAAAATTATACCAACACTCATTAATGGTACAGTAGTTGAGATGGTAAGCCAGTACAAGTACAGGGGTTGGACAATGAAACTGAAACACCTGTCATTTTAGTGTGGGAGGTTTCATGGCTAAATTGGACCAGCCTGGTAGCCAGTATTCATTGATTGCACATTGCACCAGTAAGAGCAGAGTGTGAAGGTTCAATTAGCAGGGTAAGTGCACAGTTTTGCTCAAAATATTGAAATGCACACAACATTATGGGTGACATACCAGAGTTCAAGAGAGGACAAATTGTTGGTGCACGTCTTGCTGGCGCATCTGTGACCAAGACAGCAAGTCTTTGTGATGTATCAAGAGCCACGGTATCCAGGGTAATGTCAGCATACCACCAAGAAGGACGAACCACATCCAACAGGATTAACTGTGGATGCAAGAGGAAGCTGTCTGAATGGGATGTTCGGGTGCTAACCCATATTGTATCCAAAAAACATAAAACCACGGCTGCCCAAATCACGGCAGAAGTAAATATGCACCTCAACTCTCCTGTTTCCACCAGAACTGTCCGTCGGGAGCTCCACAGGGTCAATATACACGGCCGGGCTGCTATAGCCAAACCTTTGGTCACTCATGCCAATGCCAAACGTCGGTTTCCATGGTGCAAGGAGCACATATCTTGGGCTGTGGACAATGTGAAACATGTATTGTTCTCTGATGAGTCCACCTTTACTGTTTTCCCCACATCCGGGAGAGTTACGGTGTGGAGAAGCCCCAAAGAAGCGTACCACCCAGACTGTTGCATGCCCAGAGTGATGGTTTGGGCTGCCATATCATGGCATTCCCTTGGCCCAATACTTGTGCTAGATGGGCGTGTCACTGCCAAGGACTACCGAACCATTCTTGAGGACCATGTGGATCCAATGGTTCAAACATTGTATCCTGAAGGCGGTGCCGTGTATCAGGATGACAATGCACCAATACACACAGCAAGACTGGTGAAAGATTGGTTTGATGAACATGAAAGTGAAGTTGAACATCTCCCATGGCCTGCACAGTCACCAGATCTAAATATTATTGAGCCACTTTGGGGTGTTTTGGAGGAGCAAGTCAGGAAACGTTTTCCTCCAGCTGTATCACGTAGTGACCTGGCCACTATCCTGCAAGAAGAATGGCTTAAAATCCCTCTGACCACTGTGCAGGACCTGTATATGTCATTCCCAAGACGAATTGACGCTGTATTGGCTGCAAATGGAGGCCCTACACCATACTAATAAATTATTGTGGTCTAAAACCAGGTGTTTCAGTTTCATTGTCCAACCCCTGTATTTGGGCACTATCATGGGCCCTCTGTAAGAAGGGCAACCAGAGGCTGTTTTTTCTAAGAAAATTGAATGGATCAATAATTCTTAAAATGTTTTTCTTTATTGAATCTGTTTCAACTTTTGGAATGGTGTACTGGTTTGGTAACCTCAGCTTGGCAAACAGAAACGGTTATTAGGTGTAGTTAGGGTCTGTACTAAGATTGTTGGTGCTGATTTGAGAGACCTTAATCAGAACAAGAGTGGCTAAGAGGGCAAGATCAATTCTCAATTATCCTCGGCATCCTTTGCACACTGAGTTCAGGCTCCTACAACCAAAAAGGAGGTTTACATATGCCCATAATGCAAGATCTAACCGATACCTCAGGTCTTTTATTCCCTTAGCTGTTAAGTTTTTAAATAATTTCTGCTAGTTGTGCTGCTTGGAGTTCTGATATTCTCCTGTAATGTTGTTTTTTCTTGTGTGTGTGTTGCCTTGTGGACTCTGCTGTAAATGAATCACCCGTTGGGGACAATAAAGTATTCTAAAGTCGTGTTGCCTCCCTGGGACGCAAACACCTTGCTCTCTAACCTCTAGGTCACCACCATAATGTCATTATAATCAGTACAAGTTACCAGTTAATTTAAAGCCTTGCATGGTGCAAATTGTACTCCTTTGCCAGTCCACGTAAGATATATCTTTTGAAGACAAACAAAAATGGAGATCCAAAGGTTTCTGGCATAACTTCACCAACTCCAAAAGGCGCATGGAGAAGGACACAGATCTTGTGAGGTGAAGATTCCAGCAACACTTGAAATACTGCTAGTGAAGTTGTTCCCTTGCATTTCAATTGTTTCTGGAATCTTCACCGCACCAGATGGGCAAACATGCCAGTATCATTTCTTAGTAGGATTAATTTTATAAAAATGAGAGCCCCAGGGTCTATATGACATCACTACAGCAGTGTAGCCTCAGTGGTGGTCTCTCTTTACCCAACTTAATGTTTTAGTATCAGGCAGCCAATGTTCAAAAGTACAGTTATTGGCTGAATGATCCTGATGCTACTTGGTGTCATCTATTGGCTCAAACATGTATCTCTACCTTTCTTTCAACCATATTATTTTCATCCCACCCTGTTTATAGCCACAATATACAGAGAGCCCTGTTGCAATTGCTTCTCAAAAAATATAGTATCAATTCCAGCATCACGTTCACTTTGTCTCGGCCTGTGGCCTGGCCCCTAACAATGAATATATTTTTTTTATTAGTGCCTGGGGGAGTTATTCAACCAAAAATATAGTTGGGAGCAATTGTTAGGAATACTTACTCGGACTAAGTAATAAACAAAATTCCTCCTTCATCGTCTTGCAAAAGACTTTGCTTTATTCATCGTTTAAGACAGTTTACAGACTACATATATCAAAATTAATACTATCCAAATAATATCCCAGCATCCTTGACCTGTGGGACAGATGTAATAGTTCTATGATTTAACTCGTCTTGTTTTCTACCTGCCCTGCTTTTCATTCACATTTGACTTTATTTTGGGATACTCTCTCGTGTTTTGAGATTTAAATTGAAATCTTGTCCATTAATTCCCATTTTAGGTGTTCCCTAGAATTCTAATGCTAAAGCTTAGTCATAAGCAGATGGATGTTATCGCTTTTACTTCCTGGTTGGCACATCGTCAAATTTTGCTGTCCTGGTAACTTCCTCAGCCTCCAGCTCAATTACTCTGGCTGACAGATGTTTTTGTAAAACTGAAGAAAATTTATGTAATTCCGTTTCAAGGGGGAACGCTAAAGTGTTTTTTGTTTACCGATGTGGCTGCCTTTTGTCATTTATTTAAACTCAGAAATAATTTTGAGTATCATTTTTTTCTCTTTTTTTAAATGGGTGTTGCCTTCTTTTTTGTTTGCTTGATAGTGTTGCTTTTCATTGTGTTTTCCTATTTGGTTGGACCTTTGAATGGGGATTGGTTATCAGCTGTTTGGCAGCTTCCGAATAGGTTGGCAATTGTTAATGGATTCAATTCAATTCAGTTTATTTATATAGCGCCAATTAACACAAACACGTCGTCTCAAGGCACTTTACAAAGTCAATTAAATAAAATCATACAGATTTCAAGTCAGGTACATACATTCTAATTAATCCTAACTATCAAACAGTGCAGATAAATTCAGTTTATTATTTAAATTTGTTAAAAGATATTAAACTAGAAAACTTGAAGAAAACTACAGCCTCTGCCTGCAATTTGAAACCTAGCTGGGACCGTTACTTGTTATTTGAAAACTAATAGTGACTTGACTCTTGATCTTCCTTCTATCTCCCTGTTCTCTCGTACTGACATAGACAAAGTTCATGAAAGCTGAGAAAGGAACCATTTATTCAATAAAAGAACAATACTAAAAGCATGACCAGCTTTAATCTGTCTTTATATAATCTATATTTGGTCAAGGGCTGAACCTCTTTGTCTGCTGTATCTGGTAAGCTTCGCAAAAGTCCTCAGAGTGCTGCCCTCCATTGCACTGCTTTCTAAATTCCATATGTTCTTTTCCATTCAGCAGAGTATCACAAATGCCAGCCATTATTACTATTAAACTGATCTGCAGGAGACTTCCTCCCTCCCTGCTGCTTAAATTAATTGAGGCCTTAAACATCACTAAATTATTTACAAAGAAGCAGAGTCAGACACTAGAAACAGATTGTCTGCTGGCTGCAAACTGTTTCTGGTAAAGAACAGGTCCATCTAAAACAATTAAACCAAAAAGAAGAATGAAAAAAACAAAAAAAAGGATTTATTTTAATTAGCAGACACATAAAGACGATCTGATGCTGAACCAGGTTCATTTTAAATCACAGAGATTAAAAAAGGAAAAATACCTACGTTTTCTTTCAATAAATTTTGCCAGTGAAAAAAGATGTTGAGACATCAAACTTGTGCCTGATAACAATCAGACAGTAATACAGCATCTGATGTGCTGCACATGTCCAAAGTTCGGCCACATGTGCTCTTAGCTACTGCTGCACTGGATGGTCTCACTGGCTGTACATTTTCCTAAGGCCTCCACTGTATCAGCTCGAACATTTTTATCAAAATGTCAAGAATCACTAAGACAATACACCATACAGGATGACTCTCCTTGACATGACTTTTTAACAAACTATTTAAACTCCAGCAATCAGCAATATCTTATTGTGGGAACTGATAAACTAATATTAAATTCATGTGGCCTGGTCACAAAAGTTAAATAAAAGTCATCTAATTATGTAACCCAAGCAAATCAAAAACATTTTATGTAACAGTCTAAACATGTCGACTCTCAAGGAATCCTGCTGGAATCTTTGCTAAAATGGCAAAGATTAGGGCTGCAGGATACTGGGAAAAGATGTGATAATACTGGTGAATGTGACCATAATGATATGGCTTATGATAAATAAACAAATAATTACAAAGTGCTAATGTGTTTCTGCTTTGGGCTTACAGTAAATATAGAACCTGGAGGAGTCTACCCAGCCACAAAGGCAAAACTCATTATTTCCATCTCAACTACATGGTTTTAATGAAAAAGTACCTTCTAGCTGACTCCTGCTGTTTTGGCAATGAAGCAACATAGGTGTAGTTTCTAAATTGACCTGACAATCTTACAACCTCTTTATTCTCTTTCTCCAAAGGTAAAGGCCTAGGCAGTTCTTTGTGATATGCATATCACATATAGTGATATTGCAGTAATGATAAATTTGTGATTTATTGTGCAGCCCAAATCCAGATTGATTAGGATAGAACGATATATAATGTTTTTAAACTGAGGTACATTGCAAAAACCTTTTACAGCCCATCAGTCCAAACAGAAATGCGATACCAGTAAGACATTTAAAAAGGTGTGGTCCTTGTATCACTTTGTTTTTTCACTGTTCATTTTACTTACATGTTTGACTGGAATCAAGTGGGAACAACTGATAGAGAACTGAAGACAACAACTGTCATAGTCTTATCAGAGGAATCTGTGAGTATACTTGTTAAATAATTCAAGTCAACTCAGTTTTATTTATATAGCGCCAATACACAACACATGTCGTGTCAAGGCACCTCACAAAGGGTTTGGAATGGTGTAGGGTTGTTGGGGAGGTTAGATTAAACTACTGAGTGTTAGAGTTTGGACATTTTAGAATGGGCTATGTGTAGGGTACTAAGTAAAATAATAAACTGACAAAGTTTGTCCATCTAGAGCCCACTGGTGGCCATTGCTATACTAAAACATCGCAGAATCTCAGAAAACAGTCCTCATAGTTTAATTTTCTTCTTCACAAAGGTTATTTTCTTAATTTGAGTTAGATTTGGACTGTTGACATCAACCACCTGAATCATGAGGCCATACTGTTAGCTCTGAAGGAGGAGACTATATTATAAACTATTTATGTTAACGGAAGGACATGTCTCTGGAAACAAAAATCTCATTAATGCCTCTGCAGCAACGGTACATTTACACATATGCTTGTTATTTCCTGCCATCAACTCTGGTGTCCACAGGTCACACCACACATGCTGGCAACTAAAACTTTAATTGATAATGACTTCAATGTCACAGAAAACAGACAGAACTATTTTCTAATGTGAATTCTAAACAATCCTCGTCCCATTAATACTCTTTACTCACTAAAAGGGATATTTGGCTTTAGGGTGAAATTTATGGAAGACATAAAAGTTCAGGCTACAGTGATATTATATGATGAAAGTTGGGCATTTAGGTAATAGCAGTCAGTGGTGATCTTCTCATCTCAAACAATTTATTGGAACAAAAACCAACAACAGTGGTGGGTCTACCAGAACAAACAATGTCAATAACATGTCATGTGCCCTTGAGCATCAAACAAAGCTTGACAACAACGTCTCATGCTGTTCACAAGTCGACTTATTGTCTGCTGAGGCATGGCATCCCACTATTCTTGAAGTTCTACCCTCAGGTCATTTAGGTTCTAGGGTACAGACTAACAAACCTCTAGACGATGACTCAGCTGATCCCATAGGGTTTCTATGGGATTCAGGCTTGGAGAAAGTTCAGGCCACTCCATTCTAGGTACCCCAGTCTCCAGCAGACTTTCAATAATGATGCGACCTCATAGAGCTGGAGCATTGTTGTCCATGAAGATGAATTCAGACCTGGATTGTTCATGCAGGGGAACAATGACTAGATTAATGATGTTATTCAGGTAGTACGGGCTAGTTACTGTACCATTCCCAAAGTGTAGATCAGTTCTGTATTGACTAGACACACCTGCCCACAATGACATCACCACCCCCATGGCTGGTCTGGTGACAACAGTGGCTGATGCATAGCACTATCCTTGATGTCTCCAACATCTTTGGCTGCCGTCAAAGATGTCCCGAATCGACTTTTATCAGTGAAAACCACTGAGGCCCACTGGTCCCTTGTCCAGCATACATGCCCCCTGGTCCATGCAAGACGATGATGCCTGTGCCTGGGAGTGTGGTCAAACTTGCAGGTCATCTAGCATGCAGACCATGCTGATGTAAATGTATTCCAATGGACTGGGGTGACACTTTGGTTCCTCTCACCTCCCTCAATTGTGCCTGGAGTTGAGTGGTATTCGTCATCCGGTTCTGCAGGGCACTGTTCACAATAAAGCAATCCTCGGTGTGGGATGTGGCCAAAGGATGTCCTCTCTTCTAGTCTCTCTATATCTCTATTGCAACCTGCTGATGACACTCTGACACTCTAAGCTCAGTGGTCCTTTCCATATGTTTGAAGCCTAGCAATGGCAATGCGATGTTGATCAATTGGTAGGTGTGATCTTGATCTCACGACAGAAGGGAAACAGCATGATGAATAGATCTGTTTAAATAGTAATTCTGATTGCACTAGGACATGTATTGGTCGACTCATGGATCAAACACCTGTTGTGATTTTTGCTGTTAAGCTCCTCGTCAAAGAACATAAGTTGTACCAAAAAGTACAGAAACATTGCACAGTTGTAAATGTGCATTCAAAACATACACTATAATATATAGAAAATAATATATACTATAATATACCATACTTACATTTTGTAAGTAGTGTATATTCACAGTTGAAACAGTACTATCCCCTTTAACAGTTTTTCTGGTGCTAATTAGGATTCCACCCTGAGGCTGAAAAAACATCCTGTGAAACTGGCTATTGTGACTGCTGATGGCCACAATTTTACAGAACTAAGTTTCTTCAACTAAGACACATTTCTGATTCTGTAATAGAGACATCGGTTAAATAATGTGTTGCGTCCTCTCACCTCATAGTAGCTTCTCACAGCATTGCAAAAAGCTTCATCAGCCACAATCTGAGTTTCTCCATTAAGGAAGTTCAGGAAGCGCTCCTTCACTGTCTGCAGCTGCTGCTTGTTAACCTTACAGAGAAAACAGACAAAGAAAATGATGACATTCTACAGAAAAATATATAAACAAAAGCAGAATATTAGCTTTATTGTACAGAAGGAGTGTATGACAAATGTTTTAAATTAGGATAAAAGGAAACTCTCAGTTCATTTATGACATTAAGGCCCTGTTTACACAACATTTCTGGTGAAAACGTAAAAGCTTAGTTGCATTTTTGCTGTACGTTTAAGCGACAAAAGCACACGTTTTCTCTGAAAATGGCACAATATGAGAACAGCTTCCAGAGTGTAATGGTTTGAAAACCTCCCGGACTCCCCTGTCGTGTTAAAAATGGAAAAATTAAATCTTTCTTACGGGGAAGAAGAGATGGGTACCGAATTCAGTACTTTAATAGGTACCGACCGAATTCCATCGGTACTATCCAGTACCGATTCATGTAAAATTAAATGGTACTATGTTTCGGTACCTAAACACATCATTGTGATACTGAGGGAGTGGAAGAGAGGCTGATTTTCCATGCCGGACCCGAACACTGCATTGCACAGACAACAGCATAATCACGCCAGTAGTCGCTGGTACTGTCAACAAAGCAAGCATGGCTTAATAGGAAACCGTCTTCTTTATACAGTAGTTGTTGATGGTCTGCCATTAAACTAAGTGGCAATGTTTCCTCAATATTTATTTAACCTCAGCACTCAAAGTTGATTTTACAAAGCATAAGTATCTAGAGAACTTGATACAGCTGACCAATATGTAGAGAATATCTTAAAATGTTTAGGTTTTGGGTGTTGCAGGTTAGAGGAACACTTATAAAAATATTTATGAAGAGCAAATGGACCACAAAAGAAACTAGTTAAAATTAAACATTTTGAATTCCTGGCACAGACCTTCAAAAAGAGTTTTATGACGTTTGGTTTGGTTTGTGTTGAAAACTCAGCCATCTTAGTGCTAGCAGATCATCTGCTCAGCAAGTGCTCAGTTTGTGTTCTGTGTTTGTGTTTTTTTAAAAGTTGAGACAAACTTTATTTAAAGGTTTATTTTAAACACAGAAGATCAGCCATAACGCGCCATCCATGCTTATGCATCTTCAATCTAGTAAAATAATATTTCCCAAAATATTATTTTACTAAACTTGATAACTAAGTAACACAATTAAGCCCATTTCTCAAAGATTTGGTTCTTATTCAAAATAATATTTCTTTAAATATTATTTTAATAAATAAAGGCAGCTAATTAAACACCGTTGGGAATTAGTCATCCAGAAGGTTGGTTTTATTCAGCAAATCATTCTTAAAATATTATTTTATTAAAATAATACAGGTCCTTCTCAAAAAATTAGCATATTGTGATAAAGTTCATTATTTTCTATAATGTCATGATGAAAATTTAACATTCATATATTTTAGATTCATTGCACACTAACTGAAATATTTCAGGTCTTTTATTGTCTTAATACGGATGATTTTGGCATACAGCTCATGAAAACCCAAAATTCCTATCTCACAAAATTAGCATATCATTAAAAGGGACTCTAAACGAGCTATGAACCTAATCATCTGAATCAACGAGTTAACTCTAAACACCTGCAAAAGATTCCTGAGGCCTTTAAAACTCCCAGCCTGGTTCATCACTCAAAACCCCAATCATGGGTAAGACTGCCGACCTGACTGCTGTCCAGAAGGCCACTATTGACACCCTCAAGCAAGAGGATAAGACACAGAAAGACATTTCTGAACGAATAGGCTGTTCCCAGAGTGCTGTATCAAGGCACCTCAGTGGGAAGTCTGTGGGAAGGAAAAAGTGTGGCAGAAAACGCTGCACAACGAGAAGAGGTGACCGGACCCTGAGGAAGATTGTGGAGAAGGGCCGATTCCAGACCTTGGGGGACCTGCGGAAGCAGTGGACTGAGTCTGGAGTAGAAACATCCAGAGCCACCGTGCACAGGCGTGTGCAGGAAATGGGCTACAGGTGCCGCATTCCCCAGACCTGGGCTACAGAGAAGCAGCACTGGACTGTTGCTCAGTGGTCCACAGTACTTTTTTCGGATGAAAGCAAATTCTGCATGTCATTCAGAAATCAATGTGCCAGAGTCTGGAGGAAGACTGGGGAGAAGGAAATGCCAAAATGCCAGAAGTCCAGTGTCAAGTACCCACAGTCAGTGATGGTCTGGGGTGCCGTGTCAGCTGCTGGTGTTGGTCCACTGTGTTTTATCAAGGGCAGGGTCAATGCAGCTAGCTATCAGGAGATTTTGGAGCACTTCATGCTTCCATCTGCTGAAAAGCTTTATGGAGATGAAGATTTCGTTTTTCAGCACGACCTGGCACCTGCTCACAGTGCCAAAACCACTGGTAAATGGTTTACTGACCATGGTATCACTGTGCTCAATTGGCCTGCCAACTCTCCTGACCTGAACCCCATAGAGAATCTGTGGGATATTGTGAAGAGAACGTTGAGAGACTCAAGACCCAACACTCTGGATGAGCTAAAGGCCGCTATCGAAGCATCCTGGGCCTCCATAAGACCTCAGCAGTGCCACAGGCTGATTGCCTCCATGCCACGCCGCATTGAAGCAGTCATTTCTGCAAAAGGATTCCCGTCCAAGTATTGAGTGCATAACTGTACATGATTATTTGAAGGTTGACGTTTTTTGTATTAAAAACACTTTTCTTTTATTGGTCGGATGAAATATGCTAATTTTGTGAGATAGGAATTTTGGGTTTTCATGAGCTGTATGCCAAAATCATCCGTATTAAGATTATAAAAGACCTGAAATATTTCAGTTAGTGTGCAATGAATCTAAAATATATGAATGTTAAATTTTCATCATTACATTATAGAAAATAATGAACTTTATCACAATATGCTAATTTTTTGAGAAGGACCTGTATTTTATCTGATCTTGCATTGTGAATGGTTGACTAAAGGTATGCCAATTTTTGCCTAAGTTAGTTCCAAGACTAACTTAACTTCAATTCCAGATTCTTCAAGATGATCCTTGGTTCTCAAACATAAACATTGCATGGTAATGCTGCATTACTCTTTTGGTCATGATTTCCAATCATCTTTAAACACAAAAGGCTCAACCAAAGTCCTTTTTTTCCCTACTTCATAAAAGAACAACAAAAAGGAATATGGCACAGGTCAAGTAGACAAAAAGAACACGGAAAAGAATACAGAGCAAAAAACTTTTCTTGGAATTTATTTAGCTCTATTTTATCCTCTTCTGTTCAGGACTCTGGAGAAAATTGTAGGAGAAACCCATATCCAGCCATTGGTTAACAAAAAAAGATGGAGAATGCATATCAAGCTTTACTCCTTTACTCCCTTTGAAAGAATATTAGCTCATAAATTATTTGTTTCAACTGACAAATAGATGATTGGCCTCTGAGTACCTCAAGACTCTGAATATTGTGGGGCTGTCAACATTGCGTGGAGTTCAGGGTCAGCGCCTCTGGACTGGCCAACCGGGGTGGTGGCCAGTCCAGAGGGTGACCACAGGGTGTGTTCCAACCCTCAGGGTACTCGAGGGTTCATGGGAGTTTGCCCAACCGGTTCACATGTGTTTTGTGGACCTGGACAAGGCATTTGACTGTGTCCCTCGTGGTGCCCTGTGAGGTTGCTCCAGGAGTATGGAGTCG